>NC_092334.1:556740000-557090000 GCF_046630445.1 Rutidosis leptorrhynchoides | reverse complement strand
TAACAATAATAATAACTTAGTTATAATTACGATAGTATTAATAATAACAATAACGATTTTAATGATAATATTTATATTGATAACATTAATGATAATAATAATAACGACGATAATAACGACAATAGTAATAATAATAATCATTTTAATAATAATACTAAAATTTCAGTTGGCCATAACTTTTAATCCGTTCATCGAAACGATACGCTTTCTAAATGAAAAGTTCTTAATTTTTCGCCAGCTTTCCAACGACATGCATATCATATACCTTATATCAGTAGCATATGTATTAAATTCATGATCTATCATAAACTATTTAACGACGAATTTAAACATACAAACATGCATAATCATATATACTCGAGCACTAGTCAGGGATACACTATTAATATATAAAAGTTAAGTTATGAGTGCTCACGCATCAATATTGTGATTCAATATTACAGGAAAGTACGTAGACGCAACGGAGATGATAAACACTAGATTGACCTCACGAGCATACCCACAAACTATACCCATAATCTCCATAGCTATAACCCATAATTTCCTTAGCTCTATCTCTCTCGAAAAACCCGTTCTGAAATCGCTCGCTCATAACCTTGTCGTAGTATTTTATGTGTAATAATTAATAATAATACCACTAATAATAATATTAATAATAATATTAATCTTAATAATAATAATAATAACAATAATAATAATAATAATAATAATAATAATAATAATAATAATATAATTTAAATATATAATACGGAGTAATAATAGAGATAGAGAGATTGAGAATGGATACACTGGAACCAGAAATCGTTCGACTTTTATAGACTTGGCATCACCAACCTAGCCATGCGATCGCATGGGTCAGAAGGGTAATGGCTATGCGATCGCATGGCCAACTGTCTCCAGCTCATTTTGTTTTAAAAACGTGGGCAACCAGCGATTTATTATAATATATATATATATATATATATATATATATTTAATATATATTTAATTCATATAATTAATTATATATTATATTATATTATATTTATGTGCATAGTTAACTTATAATTTTCGTTCCGATGCCTCGTACGTTGTCACTCGACTTACGTTCCGGTTCCGGTTTCTCGAACGCATTTTCGTACGCTTAGAAAACTAGCACATTACGTTTCGCGACGTGTACCTTTATTAATAACTAGACTTAATCATCGATAACTTATATCGTTCGAAGTGTAACATAATCATTCAAATATTTTGGTCATTTGCTTCTATAAACCGACTTCTCGTTGTTTACTAAAATACCTTTAATAATATATATATAATCTTTATTATAAGAAAATAATATAATCAAAATATTTTACATTTATATATTTCCTTACGTTATGAAGTATATATATTAACATTCGAAAATATATTTAATATTATTTAAAATCTTTATTACAGTAAATAAATATAACATTTTACCACGTTATATTATTATTTAAGAATATATACATTTGTATATCTTATATATATTTGAAATATTTTAATAATATAATACCAAACTAATTATATTAAAACTCATTTGATTTAAAGATTGAAATAGAAATCATTATTTCATAAAACGTTTTTAAGAAAGTAAAATCATATGTAACTCATAACGAGTTTTAAGTTTTTATCTTATAGTTTAATCGTGAATTGGAAAGTAAAGTCTAATTGGTAATCCAAGGTATGAAATCATTTTAAAGTAAACGTTGATTTACTTAATGAAATGTCCCGTTCATATTGATTATAAACGTTCCATATTAATTGATTTCGTCGCGAGGTTTTGACCTCTATATGAGACGTTTTTCAAAGACCGCATTCATTTTTAAAACAACCATAACCTTTATTTTATCGATAAAGGTTTAAAAAGCATTACGTAGATTATCAAGTAATGATAATCTAAAATATACCGTTTATACACGACCATTATATAATGGTTTACAATAAGAATATATTACATCAAAAATAAGTTTCTTGAATGCAGTTTTAACATAATATCATACAAGCATGGACTCTAAATCTTGTCCTTATTTTAGTATGCAACAGCGGAAGCTCTTAATAATCACCTGAGAATAAACATGCTTAAAACGTCAACAAAAATGTTGGTGAGTTATAGGTTTAACCTATATATTATCAAATCATAATACTAGACCACAGGATTTCATATTTCAATATACATCCCATACATAGAGAAAAAATTCATTCATATGGTGAACACCTGGTAACCGACATTAACAAGATGCATATATGAATATCCCCTATCATTCCGGGAAATCCTTCGGACATGATAAAAACAACATCGAAGTACTAAAGCATCCGGTACTTTGGAGGGGGTTCATTAGGCCCAATAGATCTATCTTTATGATTCGCGTCAATTAGTAGATCGGTTTACTAATTCTTAGGTTACCAAGCAAAAGGGGCATATTCGGCTTCGATCATTCACCCATATAATGTAGTTTCAATTACTTGTGTCTATTTCATAAAACATTTATAAAACTGCATGTATTCTCATCCCAAAATATTAGATTTTAAAAGTGAGACTATAACTCACTTTCACAGATTTTTACTTCTTCGGGAAGTAAGACTTGGCCACTGGTCGATTCACGAACCTATAACAAATATGTACATATATATCAAAGTATGTTCAAAATATATTTACAATATTTTTAATACCTTTTACTGTTTTAAATTTATTAAGTCAGCTGTCCTCGTTAGTAACATACAACTAGTTGTCTACAGTTAGATGTACAGAAATAAATTGATATATATATATATATATATATATATATATATATATATATATATATATATATATATATATATATATATATATATATATATATATATATATATATATATATATATATATATATATTATCTTGAATTAATCCACGACCCAGTGTATACACGTCTCAGGCTAGATCACAACTCAAAGTATATATATTTTTGGAATCAACCTCAACCCTGTATAGCTAACTCCAACATTACTGCATATAGAGTGTCTATGGTTGTTCCAAATAATATATATACATGGGTCGATATGATATGTCAAAAATATTTGCATACGTGTCTATGGTATCCCAAGATTACATAATATATTAGAATACATGTATAATACAATATAAGTTAGCTAGGATATGATTTGTATAGAATTGTTACAATATTTCCTGTAGCTACAACAATTAAAAAAATATCCAATCTTGTTTTACCCATAACTTCTTCATTTTAAATCCGATTTAAGTGAATCAAATTGCTATGGTTTCATATTGAACTCTATTTTATTAATCTAAACATAAAAAGTATAGGTTTATAGTCAGAAATATAAGTTACAAGTCATTTTTGTAAAGGTAGTCATTTCAGTCGAAAGAACGACGTCTAGATGACCATTTTGGAAAACATACTTCCACTTTGAGTTTAACCATGATTTTTGGATATAGTTTCATGTTCATAAGAAAAATCATTTTCTCAGAAGAACAACTTTTAAATCAAAGTTTATCATAGTTTTTAATTAACTAACCCAAAACAGTCCGCGGTGTTACTACGACGGCGTATATCCGGTTTTACGGTGTTTTTCGTGTTTTCCAGTTTTAAATCATTAAGTTAGCATATCATATAGATATAGAACATGTGTTTAGTTGATTTTAAAAGTCAAGTTAGAAGGATTAACTTCTATTTGCGAACAAGTTTAGAATTAACTAAACTATGTTCTAGTGATTAAATGTTCAAATCTTCGAATAAGATAGTTTTATATGTATGAATCGAATGATGTTATGAACATCATTACTACCTCAAGTTTAGTATGTAAACCAACTGGAAGTGACAAGAAATAATCTAGCTTCAAAGGATCTTGGATGGCTTGAAAGTTCTTGAAGTAGAATCATGACACGAAAACAAGTTTAAGTAAGATTATCACTCGAATTAAGATAGTTATAGTTATAAGAATTGAATCAAAGTTTGTATATGAGTATTACCTTGATTTAGAATGATATATTACTGTAAACAACAAGGATTTCTTGAGGTTGGATGATCACTTTACAAGATTGGAAGTGAGCTAGTAAACTTAGAAGTATTCTTGATTTTATGAAACTAGAACTTGTAGAATTTATGAAGAACACTTAGAACTTGAAGATGGAACTTGAGAGAGATCAATTAGATGAAGAAAATTGAAGAATGAAAGTGTTTGTAGGTGTTTTTGGTCATTGGTATATGGATTAGATATAAAGGATATGTAATTTTGTTTTCATGTAAATAAGTCATGAATGATTACTAATATTTTTGTAATTTTATGAGATATTTCATGCTAGTTGCCAAATGATGGTTCCCACATATGTTAGGTGACTCACATGGGCTGCTAAGAGCTAATCATTAGAGTGTATATACCAATAGTACATACATCTAAAAGCTGTGTATTGTACGAGTACGAATACGGGTGCATACGAGTAGAATTGTTGATGAAACTGAACGAGGTTGTAATTGTAAGAATTTTTGTTAAGTAGAAGTATTTTGATAAGTGTCTTGAAGTCTTTCAAAAGTGTATGAATACATATTAAAACACTACATGTATATACATTTTAACTGAGTCGTTAAGTCATCGTTAGTCGTTACATGTAAATGTTGATTTGAAACCTTTAAGTTAACGATCATGTTAAATGTTGTTAACCCAATGTTTATTATATCTAATGAGATGTTAAATTATTACATTATCATGATATTATGATATATTAATATATCTTAGTATGATATATATACAGTTAAATATTGTTACAACGATAATCGTTACATATATGTCTCGTTTCGAAATCATTAAGTTAGTAGTCTTGTTTTTACATATGTGGTTCATTGTTAATACACTTAATAACATGTTTACTTATCATTTATCATGATTAAACATAGTGTATTAATATCTTAATATGATTCATTTGTATTTAGTAAGACGTTGTTATAACGATAATCGTTATATATATCGTTTCGAGTTTCTTAATTCAATAAACTCAATTTTATGTATATAACTCATTGTTAAAATACCTAATGAGATACTTACTTATCATAATATCATGTTAACTATATATATAATCTAATATATGTCATCATATAGTTTTTACAAGTTTTAACGTTCGTGAATCACCGGTCAACTTGGGTGGTCAATTGTCTATATGAAACCTATTTCAATTAATCAAGTCTTAACAAGTTTGATTGCTTAACATGTTGGAAACACTTAATCATGTAAATATCAATTTCCTTTAATATACATAAACATGGAAAAGTTCGGGTCACTACAGTACCTACCCGTTAAATAAATTTCGTCCCGAAATTTTAAGCAGTTGGAGGTGTTGACGTATCTTCTGGAAATAAGTGCGGGTATTTCTTCTTCATCTGATCTTCTCGTTCCCAGGTGAACTCGGGTCCTCTACGAGCATTCCATCAAACTTTAAAAATTGGTATCTTATTTTGCTTAAGTCTTTTAACCTCACGATCCATTATTTCGACGGGTTCTTCGACGAATTGAAGTTTTTCGTTGATTTGGATTTCGTCTAACGGAATAGTGAGATCTTCTTTAGCAAAATATTTCTTCAAATTTGAGACGTGGAAAGTGTTATGTACAGCCACGAGTTGTTGTGGTAATTCAAGTCGGTAAGCTACTGGTCCGACACGATCAATAATCTTGAATGGTCCTATATACCTTGGATTTAATTTCCCTCGTTTACCAAATCGAACAACGCCTTTCCAAGGTGCAACCTTAAGCATGACCATCTCTCCAATTTCAAATTCTATATCTTTTCTTTTAATGTCGGCGTAGCTCTTTTGTCGACTTTGGGCGGTTTTCAACCGTTGTTGAATTTGGATGATCTTCTCGGTAGTTTCTTGTATTATCTCCGGACCCGTAATCTGTCTATCCCCCACTTCACTCTAACAAATCGGAGACCTACACTTTCTACCATAAAGTGCTTCAAATGACGCCATCTCAATGCTTGAATGGTAGCTGTTGTTGTAGGAAAATCCTGCTAACGGTAGATGTCGATCCCAACTGTTTCCGAAATCAATAACACATGCTCGTAGCATGTCTTCAAGCATTTGTATTGTCCTTTCGCTCTGCCCATCATTTTGTAGATGATAGGCAGTACTCATGTCTAGAAGAGTTCCTAATGCTTGCTGTAATGTCTGCCAGAATCTTAAAATAAATCTGCCATCCCTATCAGAGATAATAGAGATTGGTATTCCATGTCTGGAGATGACTTCCTTCAAATACAGTCGTGCTAACTTCTCCATCTTGTCATCTTCTCTTATTGGCAGGAAGTGTGCTGATTTGGTGAGACGATCAACTATTACCCAAATAGTATCAAAACCACTTGCAGTCCTTGGCAATTTAGCTATGAAATCCATGGTAATGTTTTCCCATTTCCATTCCGGGATTTCGAGTTGTTGAAGTAGACCTGATAGTTTCTGATGCTCCGCTTTGACCTTAGAACACGTCAAACATTCCCCTACGTATTTAGCAACATCGGCTTTCATACCTGGCCACCAAAAGTGTTTCTTGAGATCCTTATACATCTTCCCCGTTCCAGGATGTATTGAGTATCTGGTTTTTATGAGCTTCTCTAAGTACCATTTCTCTCATATCTCCAAATTTTGGTATCCAAATTCTTTCAGCCCTATACCGGGTTCTTTCTTCCCGAATATTAATATGCTACTCCGATCCTTTGAGTATTTCATCCTTTAAGTTTCCCTCTTTTAAAACTCCTTGTTGCGCCTCCTTTATTTGAGTATTAAGGTTAGTGTGAATCATTATATTCATAGATTTTACTCGAATGGGTTCTCTGTCCTTTCTGCTCAAGGCGTCGGCTACCACATTTGCCTTCCCCGGGTGATAACGAATCTCAAAGTCGTAATCATTCAACAATTCAATCCATCTGCGCTGCCTCATGTTCAGTTGTTTCTGATTAATTATGTGTTGAAGACTTTTGTGGTCGGTATATATAATACTTTTGACCCCATATAAGTAGTGCCTCCAAGTCTTTAATGCAAAAACAATAATTCCAAATCATGCGTCATATAATTCTGCTCGTGAATCTTCAATTGTCTAGACGCATAAGCAATTACTTTCGTTCGTTGCATTAATACACAACCGAGACCTTGCTTTGAGGCGTCACAATATATCACAAAATCATCATTCCCTTCAGGTAATGACAATATAGGTGCCGTAGTTAACTTTTTCTTCAACAATTGAAACGCTTTTTCTTGTTCATCCTTCCATTCAAATTTCCTCCCTTTATGCGTTAATGCAGTCAAAGGTTTTGCTATTTTGGAAAAATCTTGGATGAATCTCCTGTAATAACCATCTAGCCCTAAAAATTGGCGTATGTGTTTCGGAGTTTTTGGGGTTTTCCACTTTTCAACGGTTTCAATCTTTGCTGGATCCACCTAAATACCTTCTTTGTTCACTATATGACCGAGGAATTGAACTTCTTCTAACCAAAATGCACACTTTGAAAACTTAGCGTACAATTTTTCTTTTCTCAGCAACTCTAGCACTTTTCTCAAATGTTCTTCGTGCTCTTGATCATTCTTCGAGTAAATAAGTATGTCATCGATGAAAACAATGACAAACTTGTCAAGATATGGCCCACACACTCGGTTCATGAGGTCCATGAACACAGCTGGTGCATTAGTCAATCCAAACGGCATAACCATAAACTCGTAATGACCGTAACGCGTCCTAAAAGCAGTCTTCAGAATATCATCCTCCTTCACCCGCATTTGATGATATCCAGAACGTAAATCGATCTTCGAATAAACAGACGAGCCTTGTAGTTGATCAAATAAGTCATCGATTCTCGGTAGTGGGTAGCGGTTCTTGATGGTAAGTTTGTTCAACTCTCGGTAGTCGATACACAACCTAAATGTACCATCTTTCTTCTTGACAAATAAAACAGGAGCTCCCCATGGTGATGTGCTTGGTCGAATGAAACCACGCTTTAAAAGTTCCTGTAACTGACTTTGTAATTCTTTCATTTCGCTGGGTGCGAGTCTGTATGGAGCACGAGCTATTGGTGCAGCTCCTGGTACAAGGTCTATTTGAAATTCAACGGATCGATGTGGGGGTAATCCCGGTAATTCTTTCGAAAATACATCGGGAAATTCTTTTGCGACGGAAACATCACTGATGTTCTTTTCTTCAGGTTTAACTTCCTCGATGTGTGCTAGAATGATGTAACAACCTTTTCTTATTAGTTTTTGCGCCTTCAAACTACTAATAAGATTTAATTTTGCGTTGTTCTTTTCTCCGTACACCATTAAAGGTTTTCCTTTTTCACGCATAATGCGAATCGCATTTTTGTAACAAACGACATCTGCTCTCACCTTTTTCAACCAGTCCATGCCAATTATTACATCAAAACTCCCTAACTCGACTGGTATTAAATCAATTTTAAACGTTTCATCCCCCAGTTTAATTTCTCTCTCCCGACATATATTATCTGCTGAAATTAATTTACCGTTTGCTAATTCGAGTAAAAATTTATTATCCAAAGGCGTCAATGGGCAACTTAATTTAGCACAAAATTCTCTCCTCATATAGCTTCTATCCGCACCCGAATCAAATAAAACATAAGCAGATTTATCGTCAATAAGAAACGTACCCGTAACAAGCTCCGGGTCTTCATGTGCTTCTGCCGCATTAATATTGAAAACTCTTCCACGGCCCTGCCCATTAGTATTCCCCTGATTCGGGCAATTTCTAATAATGTGGCCCGGTTTTCCACATTTATAACAAACAGCGTTGGTATTACTTGCTCTGACACTATTCATTTCGGCATTACTTGTTCCGACATTATTTGTTCCTTTAGTTCTGTTAAACTTTGGTCCGTAGACCTCACACTTTGTTGCGCTATGACCATTTCTTTTACACCTGTTGCAAAATGTCATGCATAACCCCTGATGATTTTCTTCACACCTATGACATGGCTGTTTTTGGTTTTTATTGCCGTTGTTGTTATTGAGGTTGTTGTTGGGGTTGTTATTGTTGTTGAAACGGTTGTTGTAGTTGTTGTTGTTGTTGGGATGTTTGTTGTAGTTATTGTTAGGATTGCGGTTATTGTTACGATTGTTGTTGCGGTTGTTGGGATAGTTGTTGCCATTGTGGTTGTAATTGTTGTTGTTGTTGTTGTTGTACTGGTGACTCTTGTCACCATTTTCCTCCCACTTCCTCTTGAGTTATTTCGTGTTGGCTTCTTCGGCCGCCTGCTCTTTAATTCTTCCCTCAATCTGATTTATGAGTTTATGAGCCATTCGACTTGCCTTCTGTATAGAAGCAGGCTCGTGTAAACTCACATCTTCTTGAATCCTTACTGGTAACCCTTTTACAAACGCGTCGATCTTCTCTTCTTCATCTTCGAATGCTCCCGGACATAATAGGCACAACTCTGTGAATCATCGTTCATATGTGGTAACGTCGAACCCTTGTGTTCGTAACTCTCTAAGTTCTGTCTTGAGTTTATTGACTTCGTTTCTAGGACGGTACTGCTCGTTCATCAATTGCTTGAATGCCGACCACGGTAGTGCGTAAGCAGTATTTTGTCCTACCTGTTCAAGATAGGTGTTCCACCACGTTAACGCAGTACCTGTGAAGGTATGCGTAGCGTACTTAACTTTGTCCTCTTCAGTACATTTACTTATGGCAAACACCGATTCAACTTTCTCGGTCCACCGTTTCAATCCAATTGGTCCTTCGGTTCCATCAAATTCCAAAGGTTTGCAGGCAGTGAATTCTTTGTAGGAGCGTCCTACACGATTTCTTGCGCCGTTAGCTGCATTGCTAGATTCAGAGTTATTGTTGGTATGTAGCGCAGCCTGTACTGCGACTATGTTTGCAGCAAGAAAGGTACGAAATTCCCCTTCGCTCATATTCATGGTGTGTCGAGTAGTCGGTGCCATTTCCTTCAAAATAGCCAACTGAATCGAGTTAATCATACAGAATATTAAGAGTAGTCAATAGTATTTCGTAGCATAATATGAACTCATTTATAAAAGCTTTTTCTTCATATTAGCATTTTATAAGTTTAAATTCGGGTACTACCTACCCGTTAAGTTCATACTTAGTAGCTAATACACAATTCAACTACTACAATTCCATATGAAAAACTGATTATAATAATATATCACATACAAATATTCTTCAAACTTACAACTTCGCTATATTACATATAACATGAAATATAGTACACTTTGATACATGACAGTTTTTGAAGATAAACCTAGTTAATACGCAAGTTGTTCAGCAAAGGAAATAAAGACACGTAGTTCATAAGTCCAGAAACAAGTCATGCATTCTGGTTTTACTAAGACGACTTCCCATCCTTGGTCTTGTGGAAAATAACCGTTATGACCATTAGCTAGGCAGCATGTTGTAATGTCGTCAAAAGGACGAGGGTTTCGTAATGTCCAACAGCCCCGTAATAATATAAAAACCTTGTTTCTCACCCCAACTACTGAATCCGTCACTTGTGGGAAGGTTTTATTTAAAAGTTGCAATCCAATGTTCTTTTTCTCACTTTGGTAAGAAGCGAACATCACTAACCCGTAAGCATAACATGCTTCTTTATGTTGCATGTTAGAAGCTCTTTCTAATTCACGAAATCCTATGTTAGGATATGTTGAGTCAAAATAGGTTCTTAACCCGTAGCGTAAAATTGCATTTGGGTTCCCCGCATTTAATGCTTTAAAGAAAACACGGTGTAACTTACGGTCTCCCCAATGTGATATACCCCACCTATCAAAGGAAAGCCTTTTATAAACTAAGGCATTTCTGAAAAGTCTTTCAAATGTTTGACAAGTTAATTTCGCCATAACTAAATGTGCTGATGAATTCTGAGCGACTCTAGACAAGATTTCCTCAATCATATCCTCTGGTAGGTCTTCTAAAATATTCGGTTGTCTACCCTTAACGTCCATTTTGTTTTTATACTGTAAAATAGACAAGGATTAGATTCATTATAACAAACAATACAAGAAATTTTTACATAGAACATAAAAGTACAAGCACACGACAATACATATAATACACAACATGATTACAACCCTCTAATCTGAATCACTGGTTTCTTCTTCTTCAGACTTGGTTCGTTTTCCTAATTTTCTAGGAATATATGGTGTTCCTCTAATACGAGTCGTCGTTTTCCATAATGGTTTAGAAAAACCTGGTGGTTTAGAGGTTCCCGGGTCATTGTTACATTTTAGGAAATACGGATGTTGCCGATACATATAAAGTTCATCGGGGTTGAAATCGGGTTTCTCTATTTTTATACCTTTTCCCTTATTATTTTCTTTCGCTTTATTAAATTGGGTCGAGGTAATTTCTATAACATCATCGGAATCCTCATCGGGATCCGATTCATCGGAAAATTGGTAATCTTCCAAATATTTTGCTTCCTCGGTGGAAACACCATTGACCATTATTAACTTTGGTCCGCTGGTTGAGGATTTTCTTTTATTTAATCGATTTACTATAGGTATCAATATTTCTTCCTCCGGAACCTCTTCTTCTTCTAGTTCCTCCTCTTCCGATTCCTCCTCTTCCGGTTCCTCTTCTTCCGGTTCTTCCTCTTCCGGTTCCTCCTCTTCCGGTTCCTCTTCGGGAATTTGTGAATCTTCCCAAAATATATTCGACTCTTCATTATTATTATTAGATGAATCAATGGGATTTGTACTAGAGGTAGACATCTATCACACAATATCAAACATATTAAGAGGTTAATATATCACATAATATTTACATGTTAATAATATATAGTTTCCAACAAAAGTGTTAAGCAATCGTTTTTAAAGAAAACACGGTCGAAGTCCAGACTCACTAATGTATCCTAACAAACTCGATAAAACACACTAATGCAAATTTCTGGTTCTCTAAGACCAACGCTCGGATACCAACTGAAATGTCCCGTTCATATTGATTATAAACGTTCTATATTAATTGATTTCGTCGCGAGGTTTTGACCTCTATATGAGACATTTTTCAAAGACTGCATTCATTTTTAAAGCAACCATAACCTTTATTTTATCGATAAAGGTTTAAAAAGCATTACGTAGATTATCAAGTAATGATAATCTAAAATATACCGTTTACACACGACCATTACATAATGGTTTACAATAAGAATATATTACATCAAAAATAAGTCTCTTGAATGCATTTTTAACATAATATCATACAAGCATGGACTCCAAATCTTGTCCTTATTTTAGTATGCAACAGAGGAAGCTCTGAATAATCACCTGAGAATAAACATGCTTAAAACGTCAACAAAAATGTTAGTGAGTCATAGGTTTAACCTATATATTATCAAATCGTAATAATAGACCACAAGATTTCATATTTCAATATACATCCCATACATAGAGATAAAATTCATTCATATGGTGAACACCTGGTAACCGACATTAACAAGATTCATATAAGAATATCCCCTATCATTCCGGGAAATCCTTCAGACATGATAAAAATAACATCGAAGTACTAAAGCATCCGGTACTTTGGATGTGGTTCGTTAGGCCCAATAGATCTATCTTTAGGATTCACGTCAATTAGTAGATCGGTTTACTAATTTTTAGGTTACCAAGCAAAAGGGGCATATTCGGCTTCGATCATTCACCCATATAATGTATTTTCAATTACTTGTGTCTATTTCGTAAAACATTTATAAAACTGCATGTATTCTCATCCCAAAATATTAGATTTTAAAAGTGGGACTATAACTCACTTTCACAGATTTTTACTTCGTCGGGAAGTAAGACTTGGCCACTGGTCGATTCACGAACCTATAACAAATATGTACATATATATCAAAGTATGTTCAAAATATATTTACAATATTTTTAATACGTTTTACTGTTTTAAATTTATTAAGTCAGCTGTCCTCGTTAGTAACATACAACTAGTTGTTCACAGTTAGATGTACAGAAATAAATCGATATATATTATCTTGAATCAATCCATGACCCAGTGTATACACGTCTCAGGCTAGATCACAACTCAAAGTATATATATTTTTGGAATCAACCTCAACCCTGTATAGCTAACTCCAACATTACTGCATATAGAGTGTCTATGGTTGTTCCAAATAATATATATACATGGGTCGATATGATATGTCAAAATATTTGCATACGTGTCTATGGTATCCCAAGATTACATAATATATTAGAATACATGTATAATACAATATAAGTTAGCTAGGATATGATTTGAATAGAATTGTTACAATATTTCCCGTAGCTACAACAATCAAAAAAATATCCAATCTTGTTTTACCCATAACTTCTTCGTTTTAAATCCGATTTAAGTGAATCAAATTGCTATGGTTTCATATTGAACTCTATTTTATGAATCTAGACATAAAAATTATAGGTTTAGACTCGGAAATATAAGTTACAAGTTGTTTTTGTAAAGGTAGTCATTTCAGTCGAAAGAACGACGTTTAGATGACCAATTTGGAAAACATACTTCCACTTTGAGTGTAACCATGATTTTTGGATATAGTTTCATGTTCATAAGAAAAATCATTTTCCC
Source organism: Rutidosis leptorrhynchoides (assembly GCF_046630445.1). Lineage (NCBI taxonomy): Eukaryota > Viridiplantae > Streptophyta > Magnoliopsida > Asterales > Asteraceae > Rutidosis > Rutidosis leptorrhynchoides. The sequence goes on along the minus strand of NC_092334.1, from coordinate 557,076,439 downwards.
ATAAGAACAACTTTTAAATCAAAGTTTATCATAGTTTTTAATTAACTAACCCAAAACAGCCCGCGGTGTTACTACGACGGCGTATATCCAGTTTTACGGTGTTTTTCGTGTTTTCCAGTTTTAAATCATTAAGTTAGCATATCATATAGATATAGAACATGTGTTTAGTTGATTTTAAAAGTCAAGTTAGAAGGATTAACTTTTATTTGCTAACAAGTTTAGAATTAACTAAACTATGTTCTAGTGATTACATGTTCAAATCTTCGAATAAGATAGTTTCATATGTATGAATCGAATGATGTTATGAACATCATTACTACCTCAAGTTTAGTAGGTAAACCTACTGGAAGTGACAAGAAATGATCTAGCTTCAAAGGATCTTGGATGGCTTGAAAGTTCTTGAAGTAGAATCATGACACGAAAACAAGTTCAAGTAAGATTATCACTCGAATTAAGATAGTTATAGTTATAGGAATTGAATCAAAGTTTGTATATGAGTATTACCTTGATTTAGAATGATATCTTACTGTAAGCCACAAGGATTTCTTGAGGTTGGATGATCACTTTACAAGATTGGAAGTGAGCTAGTAAACTTGGAAGTATTCTTGATGTTATGAAACTAGAACTTGTAGAATTTATGAAGAACACTTAGAACTTGAAGATGGAACTTGAGAGAGATCAATTAGATGAAGAAAATTGAAGAATGAAAGTGTTTGTAGGTGTTTTTGGTCGTTGGTATATGGATTAGATATAAAGGATATGTAATTTTGTTTTCATGTAAATAAGTCATGAATGATTACTAATATTTTTGTAATTTTATGAGATATTTCATGCTAGTTGCCAAATGATGGTTCCCACATATGTTAGGTGACTCAAATGGTCTGCTAAGAGCTGATCATTGGAGTGTATATACCAATAGTACATACATCTAAAAGCTGTGTATTGTACGAGTACGAATACGGGTGCATACGAGTAGAATTGTTGATGAAACTGAACGAGGTTGTAATTGTAAGAATTTTTGTTAAGTAGAAGTATTTTGATAAGTGTCTTGAAGTCTTTCAAAAGTGTATGAATACATATTAAAACACTACATGTATATACATTTTAACTGAGTCGTTAAGTCATCGTTAGTCGTTACATGTAGCATGTTGATTTGAAACCTTTAAGTTAACGATCATGTTAAATGTTGTTAACCCAATGTTTATTATATCTAATGAGATGTTAAATTATTACATTATCATGATATTATGATATATTAATATATCTTAGTATGATATATATACAGTTAAATATTGTTACAACGATAATCGTTACATATATGTCTCGTTTCGAAATCATTAAGTTAGTAGTCTTGTTTTTACATATGTGGTTCATTGTTAATACACTTAATAACATGTTTACTTATCATTTATCATGATTAAACATAGTGTATTAATATCTTAATATGATTCATTTGTATTTAGTAAGACGTTGTTATAACGATAATCGTTATATATATCGTTTCGAGTTTCTTAATTCAATAAACTCAATTTTATGTATATAACTCATTGTTAAAATACCTAATGAGATACTTACTTATCATAATATCATGTTAACTATATATATAATCTAATATATGTCATCATATAGTTTTTACAAGTTTTAACGTTCGTGAATCACCAGTCAACTTGGGTGGTCAATTGTCTATATGAAACCTATTTCAATTAATCAAGTCTTAACAAGTTTGATTGCTTAACATGTTGGAAACACTTAATCATGTAAATATCAATTTCATTTAATATATATAAACATGGAAAAGTTCGGGTCACTACAGTACCTACCCGTTAAATAAATTTCGTCCCGAAATTTTAAGCAGTTGGAGGTGTTGACGTATCTTCTGGAAATAAGTGTGGGTATTTCTTCTTCATCTGATCTTCTCATTCCCAGGTGAACTCGGGTCCTCTACGAGCATTCCATCAAACTTTAACAATTGGTATCTTATTTTGCTTAAGTCTTTTAACCTCACGATCCATTATTTCGACGGGTTCTTCGACGAATTGAAGTTTTTCATTGATTTGGATTTCGTCTAACGGAATAGTGAGATCTTCTTTAGCAAAACATTTCTTCAAATTTGAGACGTGGAAAGTGTTATGTACAGCCACGAGTTGTTGTGGTAATTCAAGTCGGTAAGCTACTGGTCCGACACGATCAATAATCTTGAATGGTCCTATATACCTTGGATTTAATTTCCCCCGTTTACCAAATCGAACAACGCCTTTCCAAGGTGCAACCTTAAGCATGACCATCTCTCCAATTTCAAATTCTATATCTTTTCTTTTAATGTCGGCGTAGCTCTTTTGTCGACTTTGGGCGGTTTTCAACCGTTGTTGAATTTGGATGATCTTCTCGGTAGTTTCTTGTATTATCTCCGGACCCGTAATCTGTCTATCCCCCACTTCACTCCAATAAATCGAAGACCTGCACTTTCTACCATAAAGTGCTTCAAACGGCGCCATCTCAATGCTTGAATGGTAGCTGTTGTTGTAGGAAAATTCTGCTAACGGTAGATGTCGATCCCAACTGTTTTCGAAATTAATAACACATGCTCGTAGCATGTCTTCAAGCGTTTGTATCCTTTCGCTCTGCCCATCAGTTTGTGGATGATAGGCAGTACTCATGTCTAGACGAGTTCCTAATGCTTGCTGTAATGTCTGCCAGAATCTTGAAATAAATCTGCCATCCCTATCAGAGATAATAGAGATTGGTATTCCATGTCTGGAGACGACTTCCTTCAAATACATTCATGCTAACTTCTCCATCTTGTCATCTTCTCTTATTGGCAGGAAGTGTGCTAATTTGGTGAGACGATCAACTATTACCCAAATAGTATCAAAACCACTTGCAGTCCTTGGTAATTTAGTGATGAAATCCATGGTAATGTTTTCCCATTTCCATTTCGGGATTTCGAGTTGTTGAAGTAGACCTGATGGTTTCTGATGCTCCGCTTTGACCTTAGAACACGTCAAACATTCCCCTACGTATTTAGCAACATCGGCTTTCATACCTGACCACCAAAAATGTTTCTTGAGATCCTTGTACATCTTCCCCGTTCCAGGATGTATTGAGTATCTGGTTTTTATGAGCTTCTCTAAGTACCATTTCTCTCATATCTCCAAATTTTGGTACCCAAATTCTTTCAGCCCTATATCGGGTTCCGTCTTCCCGAATATTAAGATGCTTCTCCGATCCTTTTGGAATTTTATCTTTTAAGTTTCCCTCTTTTAAAACTCCTTGTTGCGCCTCCTTTATTTGAGTAGTAAGGTTAGTGTGAATCATTATATTCATAGATTTTACTCGAATGGGTTCTCTGTCCTTTCTGCTCAAGGCGTCAGCTACCACATTTGCCTTTCCCGGGTGATAACGAATCTCAAAGTTGTAATCATTCAACAATTCAATCCATCTGCGCTGCCTCATGTTCAGTTGTTTCTGATTAAATATGTGTTGAAGACTTTTGTGGTCGGTATATATAATACTTTTGACCCCATATAAGTAGTGCCTCCAAGTCTTTAATGCAAAAACAACCGCGCCTAATTCCAAATCATGTGTCGTATAATTCTACTCGTGAATCTTCAATTATCTAGACGCATAAGCAATTACTTTCATTCGTTGCATTAATACACAACCGAGACCTTGCTTTGAGGCGTCACAATATATCACAAAATCATCATTCCCTTCAGGTAATGACAATATAAGTGTCGTAGTTAACTTTTTCTTCAACAATTGAAACGCTTTTTCTTGTTCATCCTTCCATTCAAATTTCCTCCCTTTATGCGTTAATGCAGTCAAGGGTTTTGCTATTTTGGAAAAATCTTGGATAAATCTCCTGTAATAACCAGCTAGCCCTAAAAATTGGCGTATGTGTTTCGGAGTTTTCGGGATTTCCCACTTTTCAATGGTTTCAATCTTTGCTGGATCCACCTGAATACCTTCTTTGTTCACTATATGACCGAGGAATTGAACTTCTTCTAACCAAAATGCACACTTTGAAAACTTAGTGTACAGTTTTTCTTTTCTCAGTAATTCTAGCACTTTTCTCAAATGTTCTTCATGCTCTTGATCATTCTTCGAGTAAATAAGTATGTCATTGATGAAAACAATGACAAACTTGTCAAGATATGGCCCACACACTCGATTCATGAGGTCCATGAACATAGCTGGTGAGTTAGTCAATCCAAACGGCATAACCATAAACTCGTAATGACCGTAACGCGTCCTAAAAGCAGTCTTCGGAATATCATCCTCCTTCACCCGCATTTAATGATATCCAGAACGTAAATCGATCTTCGAATAAACAGACGAGCCTTGTAGTTGATCAAATAAGTCGTCGATTCTCGGTAGTGGGTAGCGGTTCTTGATGGTAAGTTTGTTCAACTTTCGGTAGTCGATACACAACCTAAATGTACCATCTTTCTTCTTGACAAACAAAACAGGAGCTCCCCATGGTGATGTGCTTGGTCGAATGAAACCACGCTCTAAAAGTTTCTGTAACTGAATCATCGGAGTTTGGTTGAGGTTAAATGAATGTATGAACATAGTTTAAATTTTTTGAGATTCAACATTACAGACTTTGCTTATCGTGTCGGAAACATATAAAGATCAAGTTTAAATTTGGTCGGAAATTTCCGGGTTGTCACAGTACCTACCTGTTAAAGAAATTTCATCCCGAAATTTGATTAGGATGGTCATGGTTGACATTAAATATGTTTTCATGACGCATACGAGCTGAAAATTAGAATTTTATCATCATCGAGTAATATAGACAAAACAATTTGATTTTGTGAAGAATACGAATGAAGCTATCACAAAAAAGTGTAATGAGTAAATGTAGATTCGTCATATCTTTTGACGTAGATAGGAATGACTTCTAGAGTTCATGGGATTTGAAGAAAATCTTTGTAATAAGATTTGATTCTTCAATAATTAAGGAAATTTGGATCCGCTTTGATTAAATGCGATAATCAGTTTTGATTGCTCTGTCGGATATTTTACTATATATCCACCCCCTTCGTTTCCTTATTTCCATAACTCACACCTTCTATTCTTTCTCCTCAATTCATACTTTAAAGTATTCATCAATATGCTCCATCCAGTTCTGATTCTTGATATACTCCTTACTTTCATATCTGTCATTCTTCTCATCCATCTACCGCCGGATGAGTCTATTCACTTCTACTATACTCTTGGTTTTATTGTGTTTTTAGTTCTCTCATATCTTTATATTGCTATATGCATCGATATATATGGTTTGTAATTTCTGGGTTGTTGTTGGGCTTTATATCTTCTCTTATATTTCTAAGTCTCTGCTTTCATCTTCTGTAATCATTGTCATCCACAGTTAATACTCTCTCATATTTGCTGCGATTTATACTCTAATTTCTATTTCGTTGCTTCATTCTTTTATTTTCTCTTCTTGCCATTAAGCACCGTATGTAATGGTCCAGAATTCGTAGATATGAATTTTGGAATGAACTTAGTTAATGTTCTTATAAAGAAATTGTAATGGCACGATCTTGATTTGTCAAATTACCAGAATACCTCAGAAAAGGCCGAATCATCAAGAAAAAAATATTTTCTTGATATGTTTAGAGATTAAGTAGAATTCAAGAGTCGTGTAACATGGCACATGATCATGTTATGATCTGTGAATCATAATGTTCCATTTAGAAACTCGGCATGACTTATGTAATATAATCACGTTGATCAAGTGTCATTATATTATATTAAATCATGCTTCAGTTCCCAACACTACTTCAAAAACATTCATATTTTAAACTCGAAGATTTCAGAATTTAGAAACTAAAATAGTTTCTTTTATGGTGTAGCACAGATAGCGTGAAGAGATAAATAATCTCGAATAAGAAAGGTTATGAATATATCTTTGGAGATATCGAGGATATTTATAATGAAAGATATGATAATATCTTAGAGTTTTTAAATATCTAAAATCAGAGGATGATGAATAATATTGTCCGCAAGGGTTTTAGAGTAAGGAGGAAGGTATTCGTTAATGACTTCAGCAGATACTGAATCATTTGGATTCTTTGAAGGCAGGTTTAGTCTTTGTCTCCTTCATAGTTTGCTCAATATGTTTTCCAGTACTAAACCTTCTCTTTTTCTGAGCTTTGCCAACCCACTATTCTTTATCATCAAACTTTCAACTTGTTAAGATCGTTTACAGTTTTTGCTGCTTCATCAGCATTTTCCAAAAATTCGGAGAACTAGTTCGCAGTTTAGGGTGTTTTTCAGAAACTTCACATTCGAAATATATAAGTCCTGGAGATAGACGTTATATGTATATATATAACTGTTGGCGTAGAATTGTTGCGAAATTCGATAATAGTGATTCAAGCTTTTTGGTATGACAATTATGGTTACAGGATGCAGATGAGTAGATGATGGGGTTTCAATGAGTACATATAATGATTTTTCGGAGAGACTTACGCCAAAGGGTAACGAAGTTGCTGGTACATCTGCTGATAATGTCGTGAAATATAAAAGGTTCTCCAGTAACAAAAAGGGTAATTGTATATATCAGGATTATAATAAGACTACTCCGGATGAAAAATCGAGGTTGACTTGCTAGAGCTGTAACAGAATTTGCTACTTTGAAAAGGAATAGCAAAGTTATTTTTGCTAATAAATGCCAAAGGTTCTGGCGCGAGTACGTGTTAAACTATAACTTTAGTTTGGAGAGTTTTTCAGGTGCATGACTGTGGGTTATATGTAGTTGGATTATTCATTGTTTGAAGTGTCTTCAGGAATTTCGAAGGGTTTGAACACAGTTTGTTATCGTTAATATACATATGATGTTCTGGAATTTTGAATGATACAAATATTTTTTATGGGTTCTATGAATAGAAATGATGTTTTAGCACAGTTTTGAAGTCAAAGTATAGCTTTGAAAGATGTTAGAATCTAAGAGTGATGTCTTCTGTTAAATCTTGACTTGGATTTTGATTTGTCAAAATCAGAATACGTAATCAAATTTGGATGAGAATGGTTGTTTTGATTTTTATAAAAGAATGTATATTGTTGTAAAAGTAGTGAGTATAGTTGGTGATTGCTGAATCAAATTCGAAGAATGTAACATATTAATTTGTGAATTTATATATATCTCTCGGGTATTACCTACCTGTTAATTTTTTTTTACAATTAATATTTTGTACAAAAGAATTTTATTACAATCTTTATGAAAATATATATGTGTATATTTTCTTCAGATGTAACATAGATTTAATGAGTTAATATTAAATTAAACTCATTTGATTTACGGTTGAAACTAGAATTGAATAATCCCTAAAACTTTAGAAATTACATAACTTTTATGGAGTATTTCTTCAATGAAATTGAAATTATGAATCAATACTTCGTTATTTGTTGATGCATGATGTTGGTGTTCGTGGAATTCTTGTGAACTTCACAAGGTACGAATGATGTTATCTGAAAAGTTTCGAGTACATCGATGATGAAAGTGTAAAATCAAACATATATTTGAATATTACACTTGATTTATTATGAAATGGAATTCATTGAATTGAAACAGAGATTGTAGTTAACGATGATTAAGTCGCTGACGAAGGATGTACATCATAGCATATTAGTAATATGAATTAACCGAGTAGTTAAGATTCACACATAATATCTTAGTACGGAAAGATTTATTATAGTTTAAAAATTTATATATATAAGATATACATATAAATCCTTCAGTGGAAATGAGTTAATACTTCATAACTCGTTATTTCGATATACCTATTGATGATTGTGTTGTTGATATCATTGGTGGTTATGTAATTGATGGAGCTTGTAGTGTTACAGGTGTTGCTGGTGTTGGTATCACACCCCCAGTTAGGGCCTGGGTGAATGTGACATTAATATCAAAAATACCAACATATTATGTAATGAGAACGACACTATATGATAAAAACAAACTTTATTGAGTACACAGCGGAAAAAAGAATGTCGTTACAAGAATTGAAATTACAAGAATGTAAATAAATGCATAAATAATAAATGTGACTCTTTCTTCAAGTCCTAGAGTCCAAGTAGCATCACATATATAAGAGCAAGCTGATCAACCTGAGACAAAACATGCTAAAGTGTCAACCAAAAAGGTTGAGTGAAGGTCATAGGTTTAACAAAATAGTTTACCGTTGTTTAGACCACAAGATTTTTATTTATAAAGGTAGATCTCGCAGGGATCTAAAAGTAGTGCCAAGTTTGTGATATTTAGACTAAACAGTTTCAAAGTTTGCCCCGTGACAAGTTGTACTGTCCTTGTTGGTTTGAATCATTATTAAGTAATACAATGACTTGGTCAAATGTATCGGGGACGTTACTCCCGATAGGCCTACCCCCAATAATTAAGAATGCGTTATGTAAAAGCAATTAAAAATATCACAGTGGGGACTTGCAGGACATAGCCAGGTATAGTACAGTTTAATAGTTGGTACTTGTGTCTAAGTTTTAAATATTAAAAGTAGCATGTGTCTCACCCCATTAAGTTAAAATAAATTGCTAGCAATAAATAGTGGGGCAATGAAGTTCACCTTAGTAAGTAGGAGAAGAGTTGTTATTCCTCGGATAAGAAGAGTTGGACGAATGTGAGTAGAAAGTCAACCTAATGACATTTAAGAGTAGTTAAATGTTTGCCCAAGTTTAAGTTAAGTATGCAAGTGTTTAAGTGTAGTTCGTTTTACTAAGTTTCCATTTTTAGTAAGTTTCCATTTTTAGTAAGTTAGTGTTGAACACTAGCGAGTTGTTCTTAATAAGTTCACTACTTATTAAGTGTGTAAGTGACTAAGTGTTGTTCACTTAGTGAGTGTATGATCACTATAGTCGGGTTTGATATTGTGCACCATACCCAAACATCTATGCCACCACCGAGTCACTTGAATAATCTATTGTTACCGGTTGGCCCAGGATCTCTTGACCAAAATCTAAGTTTGGCATTCGAGATCCACAAGCGTCCCATAATAGTACCAAGGATCACCCTAGGCCTTAAGTAGCGTTGACGTTCGAGTAATTTTACGTTATCGTGAATGACTATTGTAATCGTATGTTATAATCTTATAATCTAAGTATTATAATATAAGTAGTATATTATATGTGTTAGTAATAGTACTCGTATTATTATAATATAAGTATTTAATATAAGTATATAGTTTAAGTATATGTGTTATATTATAAAATGTTACTATGTAGTTATAATGTATGTGTTATATTATAAGTATAGGTTTAAGTGTTATTATATATTATAATTGTATAAGTGGTAAGTAATAATAATAATATTATTATTAGGGTGTTATTATTAAATGAGTAGGTGTAAGTAATGATTAATAATAAATGATTAGGTTATAATTAAATAAGTAGATTTAGTTAGTTAGGGTTAAGTAGTATTAAATGTTTTAAATAATATTTAAGTAGTATTAGGTTTAGGGTTTATATAATTAATGTTTAGGGTTTAAGTAGTATTAGGGTTTTGATTAATAAATGTTTATGTATATGTATATGTCGTGTATATGTATATATATATGTTTTGTTTTATATATATATATATATATATATATATGTATATATAGCCGTATATGTATATATATGTATATGTTTATATTTTTTTATATGTATATGTATATGTATATGTGGTATATGTATATATATATATTTTTTGTTACCATTTTAAACATTAACAAAATCTTGGTTAATCATTAGGGTTTCTAAGATCTAAACATTTTTTTTAAAACTGTATGTATGTGTATGTATATGTATATTATATTTTTTTTACATGAAAAAGTATGTATATGATCAAGAATGAATATGAATCAAAACAAGAATTGAATGAACAAGTTTAGGTTTATAGTCTTATACCTTGAAGATTGATGAAATTAACAAAAAGAAAAGAAGAACACTTGAAGATGAAGATCCAAGCACTAAAAAACTCAAGAACACTTTGAAGATCACGAAGAACACGTTGAAGATCATTTGAAGATTACCTGGAATCAAAAAGCAAATAACCAAAACTTCAAAAGATGGTGGTGGCGTCGTGGTGGTGGTGTGGCCGTGAGCCAAGAGAGGGAGAGGGAGAGATTGTGAGGTGATTTGTGAATGAGAATATGGGATGAGAAAAATGGTTAGCATGCCTCTCCTTTTATACTTGAGGTAGGAATGATCTAGAATTAGGGTTTAGTTAGGAGTGCTTAGGGACCAAGTTAGGGTTTATGGGGGGGTTATGGTGGCCGATTTTTAGAGGGGTAGAATGGTCATTTTGCCCTCTTTTTTTTATTAATAAAATTGGCTAGGGCATCCCATGAAGGAGTTGGAACTTTTTCATTTTAGTCCTTCTACTTTTGGTTAGTTAAAATGGCTCATTAAATGTTCTAGTTTAATTGTTTGAATGCAACAAGTTTTTGAGTATTACATTTTGTTCACAAAAGTTAATTAGCTTATTATTTTCATCTTTTATTAACTGTCAATTATTACACAAAGTTAATTAATATATTTTATAACTCTTAACACTTAAAAATTGTTGATTAAAGTTTAGTCATTAAGTTTTATTTATATAGTTTGGGCATTTAATATTGGAAAAATATAGAATGAAAAAATGAGGGTCGTTATAAACTTTGTCTCGAAGTTTTAGGTAGACTTCTCGGATGCATCAGCGTTTGAGAAGAGATGGGGATATTTCCGTATCATTTGGTCTTTCTGTTCCCATGTATATTCGGGGCCTCTACCCGAATTCCAAAGGACTTTAACGATAGGTATGTTGCTTTTACGTGTTTGTTTAACCTCTTCATTCATGATTTCTATAGGTTCTTCAACAAAGTGCATTTGCTCATCAATGCGGATATCATCCAAAGGAATAACAATTGTGTCATCAGTAAGACACTTTTTAAGATTCGAGACATGAAACACATCATGTACTTGGCTAAGTTCAGTGGGTAGTTCCAATCGGTACGCCACAGGACCAACTCTTTGAGTGATTGTGAAAGGTCCAACATATCGTGGACTGAGTTTACTTCGTTTACCGAAGCGGACGACACCTTTCCAAGGGGATACTTTCAACATGACTTTATCTCCAACTTGGAATTCTATATCCTTCCGAAGTTTGTCAGCATAGCTCTTTTGTCGGCTGTCGGCAGTTTCTAATCGTTGCTTAATCTGGATGATCTTTTCGGTAATTTCATGAATAATCTCAGGACCAGTTAAATGTCTGTCCTCAAGTTCATCCCAACACAAAGGTAATGTAGTAGCGGAGTGTATATAAAATAGCTTTAAATTTCAGCAGGAAATACTATTAAATACGATACAATTTTACACAAGATATCTATTTATTTATAGAATGGATATACTTAAACCTTGCTACAACACTTATAGGCAGTGTACCTAATCGTACAGTAGTGTAGTTTTTAGTAAGTCCGGTTCGTTCCACAGGGAAAATCTTTAAACAAAGCTTAACGCTATATTAGTTTACTTTTATAAAAATATAAATATATATATAAGTAATATTATTATTATAAAGGGGGGTTTTTACCGTTTAATGACTGGTTTGTCGATTTTGAAACTTTAGTCGCAGTTAAAACCAAATGTAAAATAATAAATAAATACAAGACTTAATTTAAAGCGTAAAGTAAATAACGATAATGAAATTACGAATAATAAAAGTGTGATAAAATAAACTTGCGATAATTAAAAAGTACGATAATTAAAAGTGCAATTAAATATAATAACAATAAATAAAAGTGCTATAATTAGAAGTGCAATTAAATATAAAATAAAGGAAATTAAATATGAAATAAAAGAATTATGCTTATTTAAACTTCCGTAATCATGATGTTTGACGTGTTGATTTTAGTTTTATGCCCATGGGTTAATTGTCCTTTGTCCTGGATTATTTAATATGTCCGTCTGGTTTTTGTCCATAACAGTCCATCAGTCATAAATATAAAGTGCGAGTATCCTCGTCAAATTATCCTTATACCCAAAGTTAAATATTCCAACTAATTGGGGACTTAAACTATAACAAGATTTAATACTTTGTTTAATAATTACACCAGGATGTCGACTGAGTGTAACCCAAGGTTTTAATATTTTGTTATCAATTATGCCAAGTGTCCTTTTACATAATTTCACCCCTGTTTTAATTATTCTAGTGGCTATTAATCCATTCCCGTGTCCGGTTAAATGAACGATTATTCGTACATATAAATACCCCGCCCATCGTGTCCGATTGAGTGTATATGGTAATTTATAAGGACGCCCAATTGTAAATCTTTATATTAACATTAACAAACTATCATTTAGTTAAATAAATATAAAGCCCATTAATAGCCCATAGTCTAATTTCCACAAGTGTCGTTCTTTTGTCCAAACCCCAATTATGGTACAAAGCCCAATTACCCAATTTTAGTAATTAGCCCAACATCATGATTACTTCGGATTAAATAAGCATAATAATAACTTAGCTACGATACATTAAATTAAAAAGGTTGAACATAACTTACAATGATTAAAAATAGCGTAGCGTTACACGGACAGAATTTCGACTTACACCCTTACAATATTCGCTAACATACCCTTATTATTAGGATTAAAATTAAAATTAAAATTAAAATTAAAATATAAATATAAATATTTACGTATAGATATAGAGAGGATGGATATATATGTTGGTTTTTGCGATCAGAATTCGTTTGCTTTTATAGGGAGTTTCAGAATTTGGGGCTCCGCGACTCGCGGCAACTTTTGCCTTCAAACTCCGCGAGTCGCGGAGTTTGCTTTTACAGCTCACACAAGTTTGGAGCCTTTCTTGCCGACGGTTTATAATATATAAATAATTATAAGAATTATTTAAATATTATATTATATTTATGTGCATAGTTGATTTGTAATTTTTAGTCCGTTGCGTCGAGCATTGAGAGTTGACTCTGGTCCCGGTTCCGGATTTTCGAACGTCCTTGCGTACAATTTAATATCTTGTACTTTGCGTTTTGAATCTTGTACTCTTGTAATTTCGAGACGTTTCTTATCAATAATTGGAACCTCTTTGATTGTCTTTTGTACTTTTGAGCTTTTTGGTAGTTTGCGTCTTCAATTCGTCGAATCTGTCTTTTGTCTTCACCTTTTATTATTTAAACGAATATCACTTTTAAATAGAACAATTGCAACTAAAAGCTTGTCTTTCTTGAGGAATAATGCTATGAAATATATGTTCGTTTTTAGCATTATCAAATATTCCCACACTTGAGCGTTGCTTGTCCTCAAGCAATATTGTCTTGAAATACTAGAATCACTTCTTTATTCTTCACACTTTGTACATCAGTGATTTCTATACGGCGGTATAAACAATGGTAGTAACGATATGATTTACAGTCCCACATGACTATAAAAATTTAGATCCATTAAGGAAATTGGATCTTTATGAAAACATTTGATCTTTTGAAAATTAAATCTAGTTTTTACCCTAGATAAGTTTTCCGGAATAACCCTTTACCGGTGTTTGCAAAATATTTTTGTGGGTTTGGTGGGTTTCAGATTTGAAAATTTTAGCTCAAAACTTGCGGTTTTGTGTCACCCACTTGCTAACCTTGTATTTGGAAAGCAACACGTCCAGTTTACTTGTCCCGTATATTACCTTTCGGTAAACTACCGTCCGGTTGTAAAGGAAAGCGTTGAACAAGCAACTGTTAAGGCAATGTCCCCTGACATGCTTTTAATTATGGTCTATAACGTGTCGGACGCAATTACTATCCTTGGTAGGAGCAATAGTAAAGCTCACCCTTATGATTTTTCGGTCTGGCACAAGGTCCTGTCTTTGACCACTATGCAACCACCGTTCTTACGGTTGACACCCGATTTAGTTCAGGTGACCTAATGAATTCCATGTGAATTCCTAGGATTTTACGTTCAATGGTAATGAACGCATTGAAAATGGGTTTTTAGAAAACAAATCGGTTTGTAATTTTGATCAAAATATTTTCACGTTCAGGCTCGAGTTTAGATATCATTGAATTCCATGAGTTTGTAATTCTCAATCTTTAAGGTCAATCTCAAGGATTGAGTAATATCAGTCTTAAAAGCTGATTTTTAATCTTTAAGGAGATTATCCTTTCTGGGGATCTGATTCATTAGTCTTATCCAGCTAATTTTCATGGTGCCCCCCATTGTACGAGATAAATCCTTCTCATGGTTAGGATAAATCTGACCACTTGGCGACCCTGTTTAATGCTGAGGTCCGTGGATTTCCTGCTGATTTTAGTGATGACTTTTCTAGGTTTTTCGTCAACCTACAGCTGGTCTGGACGACAACTTCCTGACCTAAATCAAGAAGCGTGTTTCTTTTTCGGAAGACTTTACTTCCTTTTAATGATGGAATTGATTCATCGTGTAGATCCATCTCTTCTTTTCTTTCATCGGGTAAAATAGTTTAGTTTAGTCCAAAGCAAAAGTATTTTCAGTTATTTGTACAAAAATATGTGACATATGTTTTGAATAACTTGGAGAATTTTCCCACACTTGGCTTTTATTTTCCTTTTTATTGTCCTCTATTCCATTTTAAATGAATTTTAACATTTTGGTTTGTTTCTCAATTTATGTCCTTTCCGAGGCAACAATAATTTCGGTGTTAAAACCTAGTTTTATCATTCATAAATATGTATAAACATGATTTTGAGTTCATTTATTTGAAAATTTTGAAAATTTTTACTAGAATTGGGTAGTCAGTATATAAGACTAGGGCTGTTCTTTATTATCAGAGAGCACTAGATTCTAATACAACTACTACTTTACTAGTATTTCTAATGGTAACAAAGTGTATAAAGTAAAAATTTTAAAATCTGAAAGAATTTAACCGCTTCCCACACTTAAGATCTTGCAATGCCCTCATTTGCAAGAAATCAGTAACAATTTAAATTATTGAGGGTGATTTGTGTGAAAATGATTAAATTTTACCAAAGTTTCCAAATATATTGGCGTTTGTTTGCTGAATGATAAATGGTGCACATCATTTGTTCATTCCGTCTTGTTGTTATTTCACATATATTTTGCATCTTGTCGTCAAAATTAGTTGCTTTTGCTGAACTTAATGCCAGTCTTTGAAAATGCGTTGTTTTACCCTGTTGTGTACATAAGATAAACTGCAAACATATATACATATTTTTGAAGTTTGGTATATTACCCCACATTCAAAAATTATTAAAATCTAAGAATAAAAGTTAGAAAATTATAAAAACTATTACAATAATAACATAAGTATTAAACGTATCAACATTACAAATTACAAAATAAATAAAATTAAGTAGACTAGGGATGATACTGATACCAATAGGGGTTCCATGCATAACCATAGGTGCTATAAAATGCTTCGGCTGGGTTATACGTAGGATACGGTGGTTGAATCTCTATAGACCAGGGAGGGAATATGGGTTTTGGAGTATGAATATAGTTTCTACCTATATGTTGGCAATAAGCTATGATTTGGTTTTGATGAACTTGCCAATCTTCAAATGCTCTTTGTCTAGCATTTTCGTACTCCTGTGAAGCTATAAACCTTTGCATTTCTTGCATTTCATTTCCCCCTCCTACATTACCTTACTGTTGGTTTCTCTCAACCTGTGGATGTCTACAATGGTATTGTACTGCGGCGTTATTTCGCCTCTTCAAAACTTTCGTACCATAGTATACATTTAAACCTATTGTATCGCGGGGTTCTGGTTCTTCGACTAATAATCCCCCCCGACTTATATCTACACCGAGATATTCAGCAATCAAAGTAATAAATATACCACCTCCTATTATGCTATGCGGTCTCATCCCCCTAACCATAGCTGATAAATAATAACCCACACAATAAGGTATACTTACAGTGCTTTGTGGGTCTCGAATACACATATGGTAAAACAAATCCTGTTCATTTACCTTTTCCTTGTTCTTACCTCTTTGTGTAATCGAATTAGCTAAAAACCTATGAATTACTCTTAATTCAGCTCTATCTATATCCAAATAAGAGTAATTTCCCCCTTTGAATCGGTGATGGCTTGTCATTTGACTCCATACACCGTGTGTATCAAAATTTTCATCTATCTTTCTACCATTTAGTATCAACCCTCTACAATCGGCAGATGCTAACTCCTCAGGCATATATATACGTAAAGCCTGAGCCATGTCTAGTAAAGACATGTGGCGCATCGAACCTCCTAACAAAAATCTAATAAAAGATCGATCGGTTAAACTAGCTACCCAATCATTTAATTCTATACTACACAACAATTCTTCACACCATACTTTATATACAGGTCTACGCATGGTGAATAAACGTACCCAGTCGTTAAAAGTAGAATTACCATACCTCTGTGCAAGTAATTCCCTAATTGGCCCGGCCAATTCTACAGCTTCTAATGGTCCCCATTCTATGACCCTAGGTACCTCAACAACTTTAGAATGAAGAGTATGCAAACCCCTTTGGTATTTTGGATAATCTATCCAAAGTCTGTCAAATCTCAGGTTCGGGTGCAAATCTTCCAAGTGCATATCAGAAAATGTCATGACTGGATGAGGTATATCTTGCTTGTAGTAGTTATCCACCTCCTGTTGTTCCGCATTCTCAGCAGGAGCATTGCGAGCTTGGGATGAAGATTCACCCCTTTCAGTCTGCAAAACACATCAAACACAATTTTTGTGCATCCAAATATGCATTAGTGTCAGCAAAATCATCAATTAAAATAATTACAATGACATGATCAATTTATATCAAATTTAAGCTCATTTTCACATTTTTATCAAATCTACACTTTTTCAAATAAGCATATACGAAAATGTTCGCCAAGTTCATAAGCATTCAACTCAAATAACATGTCAAAATAATCATTACTAGCAATTAAACAAGTTTCAAATGGCATTATCTCTCAAAAATCAAGTTCATGAATTTTAGACTTGAAAAACTTCACTTTAATTCTCAAAATCATGTTTAGGCTCAAAGTTTGGATCATTTAACTACCTAAACATGTTACACTACTTAATTTAGCAACAATTCATGACAAAAATCGGCCATAACCTGTTTATATCAAAAAGCCCCAAATTGCTCAAGAACACAAACCCTAGATTACTCAAAATTTGAAGTTTAAGGCTTCTAATCATGTTAAATAGCATCAATCTAGGTTATACAAGCATAATACATAAACAATTTAAGCATAATTACACTAAAAAGCATCAAAATCAAATTGGGTATAAAATTGCTCAAGAACACTAATTTTCGGATTAAATGGTGTTTAGGTGTAGAAATTTACCGTTTTTCTTGAGTAATTCCTTGATAGCATCCTTCTTAACATGATTTTAGTAAAAGATTTGATGATTAACGGTTAAAAATTGTGATTTTGGGGGTGTTTTCTTGGATTTTTTTGGATTATTTTCGCAGTATTTTTCGTGGGTGTGGGTTGGACTGAGCTGTTCCAGCTCTTTTATTTTTTTATGTAATTCGGTCCCTCCGCGAGTCGCGGGGTTTTTACCCTTCAAACTCCGCGAGTCGCGGAGTTTGTATATATTTTTTTTTATATATCTTATATTAATTAAAACAATTAAGTAATTAATTTTAAAATTTTGTTTCCCTTTGTTTTAGGACGAGGTCGTTTCGGATCGATGTCCTAGTCCGTCCTTCGACAAAATTTTAAAATTTGTCTTTTTGTAGCGATTGTTTTAAAAGCTAAGATTTTTGGGTTTTTTAATGTTTTTGGCATACTTTAATTCAATAAGATTAAAAATAATGATAATAAAAGTTCTCGTCCCTCCCTTGGGTAAAGCAATTTCGGTTTAAAGACCTAGTCTTCAACTTACGACGAATTTTAAAAATCATATTTTTAACTTAATGAGATAAAGTAAATTTTTGTTTTTAAATTCACACAATTTAAATATAAAATTCAAAATTAATATTAAAAATTCACACCAAACTTAAAATTTGAAATGCATAAAATTAAAAATTCATATTTTAAAAATTAAAAATTCACACCAAACTTAATTTAAAAATTCATATTGTAAATTCACACCAAACTTATATTAATTTTTCAAATATTTACAATTTTAAATATATTGTTTTTACAAAGTTTACAATATTAATTTAAGATTTATATATTAATTTTAAAAACATGGTAAAAATAAAATTAAAAATCTTTTTGGCTTTTTATCCCACTATAATCAATCAAATATTATCAAAAATATGCGCCCCTCTTTTCGGTAAAGTAATTTCGGTTCCAAGACCTAATTTAACTCATGACAAATTTTTGAAATATTTTGGGTTGATTGATTAAAGATATTTATACCTTAAGAATAAACGATAAATTTTGCAGTGATGTAATAAATTTTTGAATGATATCAATAATTTCGGTCGCCAAACCTAATTTTATTTAATACCAATTTAATACTTTTTAGCGAACAAATTAGCGTTTATTATCAAAAGGTTAAAAATAAAAATAAAAATAAAAAAAACTATACAAACATACCTGTGAAATAGATTTCTTAGTTATATGATCTATCCCATTCATAAGATAGTCGGTTTAATTGGTTTTCCATGGCTACATAGGCGTAACCTCGAGCATTCAGTGTTTTTTCTTCTAAACATATGAACGGTCCGTCTCTGCATAAAGTAACAAATTCAGTGTTTGAATAGGTTTGATTATTTGAACATTTACCTCCATGTGACCATTTTCCGCATTAGTGACATCTTTCTAGGTGTCGTGCTCTTCTTTTCGCTGCGGATTTTGATTTTCCTTTACCAAATTGTAACTTATTATCTTCGCATCTGGATTCTTTTCTAACTCCGTCCAATCTTTCTCTGATTACTGATACTATTTCACTCGGTAGTGTGTCATTATTACGTTTAGTGATCAAAGCGTGTAGCATTAGACCATGGTTTAGTTCACAGGCAGTCTTCATTTCCTAAAAAAAAATAAAAATTCAGAATGGGGGGAGAAAACTAGTTCTTTAGGGTCTGCTAGGGAAAGACCATTCGGGTTCCATTTTCGAGAACTACACGAAAACAGACAATCTAACTTTAACAGAAATACATAAACCCCTTGATTCTCCCCACACTTAGTTAGCTGTGGTGTCGAAATTGTGATTAACTTCGTTGTCGACTTCTATCGGACCATGTATGTAATGTTTAACTCTGTGACCATTAACTTTAAATTCAATCCCATTTGAATTTATTAATTCTATCGTTCCGTATGGGAAAACTCTTTTAACTATGAATGGTCCAGACCATCTTGATTTCAATTTTCCAGGAAATAGCTTGAATCGTGAATTGAAAAGAAGAACTCTGTCTCCTTCTTTAAATTCTTTTGAACTTCTGATTCTTTTATCATGCCATTTCTTCGTTCTTTCTTTATAGATTAACGAATTTTCGTATGCTTCATGTCTTAATTCTTCTAATTCGTTTAGTTGACTTAATCGTAGACGTCCGGCTTCATGTAAATCAAGATTACATGTCTTCAAAGCCCAAAATGCGTTGTGTTCAATTTCTACTGGAAGATGACATGCTTTTCCATAAACAAGTCTAAAAGGTGTGGTTCCAATTGGAGTTTTGTAGGCTGTTCTAAAAGCCCAGAGTGCATCCTCCAATTTAATGGACCATTCCTTCGGATTTGATCCTACGGTTTTCTCTAGAATACGTTTTAAAGCTCGGTTGGTATTTCCAACTTGTCCACTTGTTTGTGGATGATATGCGGTGGAGATTTTATGAGTTACTCCATATCTTTTAAGAACTTTCTCAAGTTGATTATTACAGAAATGAGTACCCCGATCACTTATTAAAGCTTTCGGTGTTCCAAACCTTGCAAAAAGACGTTTTAAAAAGTTGACTACAACTCGTGCATCGTTAGTTGGGAGAGCTTGTGCTTCCGCCCATTTAGATACATAATCAATGGCTACGAGAATATAGAGATTATTATGAGATTTTGGAAATGGACCCATAAAGTCAATACCCCAAATGTCAAATACTTCACATACTTGGATGACATTTTGTGGAATTTCATCACGTTGACTTATTTTTCCGGCCCTTTGACAAGCATCACAGGATTTGCAAAGAAGGTGTGAGTCTTTGTAAATTGTAGGCCAATAGAATCCAGCTTCGTAAACTTTTCTTGCTGTTAGTTGAGGCCCCTAATGCCCTCCTATTGGTCCTGTGTGACAATGGTTTAAAATTTTACTAGCTTCATCTCCAAATCCACATCGGCGTATTATTTCATCGGGACAACTTTTAAACAGATGTGGATCTTCCCAAAAATAGTGTTTTATATCACTGAAGAATTTCTTTCGTCTTTGGTACGATAATTCTTTTTCAAGGAATCCACAAACTAAGTAGTTTGCATAGTCTGCAAACCATGGAATTTCTTTATAATCTATCTTTAATAGATAATCATCAGGAAAGTTGTCTTGTATGGCCGATTCATTTAGAACTTCTAACTCAGGATTTTCAAGACGAGAAAGATGATCAGCGGCGAGATTTTCTGCTCCTCTTTTATCTCGGATTTCAATATCAAACTCTTGTAAGAGTAAGATCCAACGGATTAATCTTGGTTTAGCATCTTGTTTCGAAAATAGATATCTAAGAGCAGAATGGTCGGTATAGACCACCGTTTTTGCTAGAACGAGATATGATCGAAATTTGTCAAAAGCAAAGACAATAGCAAGGAGTTCTTTTTCAGTAGTTGTATAGTTCGTTTGTGCTCCTTGTAACGTCTTACTAGCATAATATATAGGTTGAAATCGTTTTTCAATCCTTTGTCCTAAAACGGCTCCCATTGCAAAATCACTTGCATCGCACATTAGTTCAAATGGTAGATTCCAATTTGGTGTTATCATGATCGGCGCATTAGTGAGTTTCTCTTTAAGAATATTAAAAGATTTGATACACTCATCGGAAAAGATGAATGGAGCATCCTTTTCTAGGAGTTTATTCATATGAGTGGCAATTTTAGAAAAATCTTTTATGAAACGTCGGTAAAAACCGGCATGCCCTAGAAAACTCCTAACTCCTCTAACATTGGTGGGATGTGGATGTTTAGCAATTACATCTACTTTAGCTCTATTCACTTCAATTCCTTCTTTTGAAATTTTATGACCAAGAACGATGCCTTCTTTAACCATGAAATGGCATTTCTCCCAATTAAGTACTAGATTTGATTGTTCGCATCTAATAAGCATTCATTCCAGATTAACTAGACATGATTCAAATGTATCACCGAAGACTGAAAAGTCATCCATGAAAACTTCCATGCATTCTTCTATCATGTCGTGAAAAATCGACATCATACACCTTTGAAAGGTTGCAGGGGCGTTGCAAAGTCCAAATGGCATGCGTTTGTAAGCAAAAGTATCATAAGGGCACGTGAATGTGGTTTTCTCTTGATCTTCGGGTGCTATTGGAATTTGAAAATATTCGGAAAATCCATCTAGAAAACAATAGTAACTATTTCCGGCTAATCTTTCCAACATTTGATCAATGAAAGGTAAGGGAAAGTGATCTTTTCTGGTGGCGTCATTTAATTTTCTATAATCAATACACACATGCCATCCTGTTACAGTTCTAGTAGGAATAAGCTCATTTTTTTCATTTGTAATGACAGTCATGCCACCCTTCTTAGGCACGCATTGAACTGGGCTTACCCATGGACTATCAGAGATTGGATAAATTAGACCTGCATCTAGCAGTTTAATAATCTCTTTCTTAACTACATCTTGCATATTAGGATTTAGTCTTCGTTGGCGTTGCACATACGTTTTATGACCTTCTTCCATAAGAATTTTATGTGTGCAATACGAAGGACTTATTCCTTTAATATCATGAATCTTCCATGCAATGGCTGGTTTATGAGCTTTTAACACAGAAATGAGTTGTGATTTCTCATTTTCAGTAAGAGAAGACGATATTATTACAGGTAATTCAGATTCACCATGTAAATAAGCGTATTCCAAATGGTTTGGAAGTGGCTTTAACTCTAATTTTGGAGGTTCTTCTATCGATGATTTGTATCGATATCTGTCTTCTTCTTTTAGCATTTGAATTTCTTCTGTTGTTGGTTCATATCCATTAGCTATAAGTGTAGCTAACATTTCAGCTTCATCAATTGGTTCATTACCTTCTCCTAAAGAACATTCTCTTGTTCCTTGTAATTCTGGAAATTCTTCTAATAATTCTGCATGTGCATCTATAGTTTGAATATAATAACATGTATCATCTGCAGATTGCGGTTGTTGCATTGCTCTATCAACTGAAAAGGTAACACTCTCGTCCTCTATACTTAGGGTCAGTTTCTTACCGAACACGTCTATCATTGCTTTAGCCGTATTTAAGAATGGTCTTCCTAATATGAGAGGAACTTGAGAATCTTCTTCCATGTCCAGAACAACAAAATCTACTGGAAATACTAAAGTACCAACTTTAACTAGCATGTTCTCCATTATCTCTCTAGGATATTTTATTGATCTATCGGCTAGTTGTATGCTTATTCTGGTTGGTTTCAATTCTCCAAGGTCTAGTTTTGTGTATAGTGAATACGACATTAGATTTATACTAGCACCTAAGTCTGCCAATGCTTCTATTGAACTAAGACTACCCAAAAAACTTGGAATCGTGAAACTTCCTGGATCAGATAGTTTTTCTGGTATCTTATTCAACAGCACTGCTGAACAATTAGCATTCATGGTAACAGCCGAGAGTTCTTCCATTTTATTTCTATTTGAGATTAGATCTTTCAGGAATTTAGCATATCTAGGCATTCCTGAAATTACATCAATGAAAGGAAGATTTACATTTATCTGTTTAAACATATCCAAGAATTTGGATTGCTCGGCTTCAAGTTTCTCTTTCTTCATTTTACTCGGGTAAGGAAGTGGTGGTTGGTATGGTTTAACATAAGGTTTAGCCTTAACTGTGTTATCTTCATTAACCTTTTCAACTACCGGTTCTTTTTCCTTATCTTGTTCAGGTTGTGGTTCTTGTGGAGTAGGAATAGCTTCATCAGAAGTTACAGGTATTTCAGGTGGTTTAAGTGTTGTACCACTTCTTGTGGTAATGGCTTTAGCTGTTTCATTCCGGGGGTTAGCATTTGTATCACTAGGTAGACTTCCCGGTTTTCTTTCACCTATTAACCTTGCTAGGTTACTTACTTCTTGTTCCAGATTTTGAATAGAAGCTTGTTGATTTCTAAATGCTTGAGCATTTTGTTCATTAGTTTGTTTCTGAGATGTGAAAAACTGCGTTTGAGTTTCAACTAGCTTCGTCATCATATCTTCTAAATTCGGCTTTTTATCATCGGTTTGTTGTGGTGGTTTGTTTTGAAAATTAGGTCTTTGCTGGTTGTAAGTATTATTGGATACTTGTTGATTGCTAGGACCTTGTTGGTTGTTGTATGGAATATTTCTGTTATAATTCTGGTTTTGATTATAAATCTGTCTTGGCGGTTGATAATTATTCTGATAATTATTTCCAGGTCTTTGGTTTATGTATGAAATATTCTCTCTTTGTTCCATTGTTAATTCAATACTGAGACAATCTTTTGTCAAATGTGGTCCTCCACACTACTCACAACTAATTCGTATTGAGTGAATATCCTTAGTCATCTTTTCCATTCGTCTCTCGACAGCATCTATCTTTGCGGAAATGGAATCTAAGTCATGGCTAGAATCGGCTCTAGCAGCTTTAGATGATCTAACGATATCTTTTTCTTGGTGCCACTCATCTGAGTGGGAAGCAGTGTTATCAATAATTTTGTAAGCATCAGTTTCGGTTTTCTTCATAATAGAACCACCAGCTGCTATATCTATGTCTTTCCTTGTAGTGATGTCGCATCCTTGGTAGAATATTTGTACTATTTGACAGGTGTCTAAACCATGTTGCGGACATCCTCTTAATAACTTTCCAAATCTTGTCCACGCCTCATATAGAGTTTCATTCGGCTTCTGTGTGAACGTAACAATTTCTCCTTGAAGTCTTACGGCTTTAGATGCAGGAAAGAATTGTTTAAGAAATTTTTCAACTAAAACATCCCATGTATCAATCGCCCCTTCAGGTAACGATTCCAACCAATCTTTGGCTTCTCCCTTTAAAGTCCAGGGAAATAACATGAGATATATCTGTTCATCCTCTACTTCTCGGATTTTAAATAGTGTGCAGATCCTATTAAAGGTACGTAGATGTTCATTTGGATCTTCCTTCGGCGCACCACTAAATTGGCATTGATTAGTCACCATGTGTAGAATTTGTCCTTTGATTTCATAATCTGGCGCATTAATGTCTGGATGAGTAATTGCGTGACCTTGGCCAGTGCGTTTAGCTCTCATTCGGTCTTCCATACTTAAAGGTTCCAGATTCTCCATAATTGAATTTGTTGAATCGGAATCACTAGAGGATTCTGATTTAATGGTTCGTTCCTCAACAATCTCTGTTTGAATGATTGGTGGTTCCGGAGGAAAATTTAATGGTTCAGGATCTACGAATCGTTCCTGAATATTCTCCGGATTCTCAATTGTGAGGTCGGGTTAAAAAAATGGATTATCGGAAATTTGAACTGGAGTACTTGGTCGACTGGATGACGATTCTAAAGAAAAATCAATGGCGGTAATATTTGCTAAATGTCTTGATCTAGTTACAAGTGGTGAACGTACAAAAGGTGGTGAACGTCTTGCTCGGTGCATTCACTGAATATCCTATTAGTTTTTAAAAGGAAAGAAAAATTATAATAAGTTATCCAATCAATAGACTTTTCTAATTTTGTCCACGTTTCGAATAGCCAAAAGATGCAGTAGAGGGGCAGGATTCGTTTGGTCTCAAAATAATTGAGGACTGTTTGGCTCCAATAACCCGGTCTACGTACAAATCCAACTATTACTACGAACCAGAAAATTTTGATGTCTATCAATTTAACCACTTAAAATAAATTTTTGTAATTTTAAGAATTTTAGATAAGAAGTAGAATAAAAATCTATGTCCTAAAACTAGAATAGCGAGAAATAAGAAAGAAAAAGAGTTCGTCGAAAAATGTCGAAAAAGAAAAATGGTTGAAAAATAAAAGGTGACGGAAAAATAAAAGAAACTTATAAAACTTAAAAACATTTGACTAACCTAACCTTATTACTACAACTAACTTAAAATTATAATCGCAAATTGAGATTACTAATTGGAATGATAATTGATACATAGGTAAAAGTCGTCTAAAAATATTAAAGCTTACAAGTAAAACTATATCCCAAATGGAAATAACTTAAAAAGAAACTAAAACTTAAAAAGGCGTCGCAAAATTCTAAAGCACCTAAATCTTAGTCTAAAGAAAAAGCACTTAAGGAATTCTACGGCAAAGCCTAAAAATCTAGAAATAAAAATAATTATGGCAAAAACTAAGTTTAAAACTAAATATGAGCTAAAAATACAAATATTACGCTAAAACGATTAAAAAGGGACAAAATATAAAAATATACAAAAAGTTGTAAAAAGTTACAAATTTTATAAAAATATTATTTTTATATTATTTATTTATTAAAACTATTAATTTTATATTTTATTTAAACTAATTTAACTAAATAAAACAAATAAATAAAAACTAAACTAAACAATATAATATAAATAAACTAATTAGGGTTTAAAATTAATTAAAATTAATAAAACCCGTAATTAATGCGAATTAGGGTTCCTGTGTACCCGTGTCAGGTATGCTCCGCGAGTCGCGGTATTCGATGCTTCAAACTCCGCGAGTCGCGGGGTTCCAGAATTCAACTCAGGTACAGTTTTTTTTTATTCGACGTTTTTTTTTTATTTTTTTTTATTTTATATTTTCTGTTTTATATTTTCTGTTTTATAATCTAAAATATTTATATAATAAAAACTTATATTTTAAAAATTAGAATAAAAATAGAACTACTTTATAATTTTATAAATAAAAATCTTAAAACTAGATTTATATATATATATTTTTTATATGTTTTAAATAAAAACAAAATACTTAAATAAAATTTATATAAAAATAAAGAAACTTTATAAAACTTAAATATTTAACAAAATCTTAAAAATACTTATATTTTTGTTTTTCCTTTTATATTTTTGAATATTTAAAACGTATTTTTATAAAAACGAATTTTAATAAAAGTAAACTAAAAATCTTTTTTTTATATTAATTAATTAGCGTTGCGCTTCCGGCTTTTAAGCTAAATTGTCCCCGGCAGCGGCGCCAAAAATACTTGATGTGGTAGCGGAGTGTATATAAAATAGCTTTAAATTTCAGCAGGAAATACTATTAAATACGATATAATTTTACATAAGATATTTATTTATTTATAGAATGGATATACTTAAACCTTGCTACAACACTTATAGGCAGTGTACCTAATCGTACAGTAGTGTAGTTTTTAGTAAGTCCGGTTCGTTCCACAGGGAAAATCTTTAAACAAAGCTTAACGCTATATTAGTTTACTTTTATAAAAATACAAATATATATATAAGTAATATTATTATTATAAAGGGGGGTTTTTACCGTTTAATGACCGGTTTGTCGATTTTAAAACTTTAGTCGCAGTTAAAACCAAATGTAAAATAATAAATAAATACAAGACTTAATTTAAAGCGTAAAGTAAATAACGATAATGAAATTGCGAATAATAAAAATGCGATAAAATAAACTTGCGATAATTAAAAAGTACGATAATTAAAAGTGCAATTAAATATAATAACAATAAATAAAAGTGCTATAATTAGAAGTGCAATTAAATATAAAATAAAGGAAATTAAATATGAAATAAAAGAATTATGCTTATTTAAACTTCCGTAATCATGATGTTTGACGTGTTGATTTTAGTTTTATGCCCATGGGTTAATTGTCCTTTGTCCTGGATTATTTAATATGTCCGTCTGGTTTTTGTCCATAACAGTCCATCAGTCATAAATATAAAGTGCGAGTATCCTCGTCAAATTATCCTTATACCCGAAGTTAAATATTTCAACTAATTGGGGACTTAAACTATAACAAGATTTTAATACTTTGTTTAATAATTACACCAGGATGTCGACTGAGTGTAACCCAAGGTTTTAATATTTTGTTATCAATTATGCCAAGTGTCCTTTTACATAATTTCACCCCTGTTTTAATTATTCTAGTGGCTATTAATCCATTCCCGTGTCCGGTTAAATGAATGATTATTCGTACATATAAATACCCCGCCCATCGTGTCTGATTGAGTGTATATGGTAATTTATAGGGACGCCCAATTGTAAATCTTTATATTAACATTAACAAACTATCATTTAGTTAAACAAATATAAAGCCCATTAATAGCCCATAGTCTAATTTCCACAAGTGTCGTTCTTTTGTCCAAACCCCAATTATGGTACCAAGCCCAATTACCTAATTTTAGTAATTAGCCCAACATCATGATTACTTCGGATTAAATAAGCATAATAATAACTTAGCTACGAGACATTAAATTAAAAAGGTTGAACATAACTTACAATGATTAAAAATAGCGTAGCGTTACACGGACAGAATTTCGACTTACACCCTTACAATATTCGCTAACATACCCTTATTATTAGGATTAAAATTAAAATTAAAATTAAAATTAAAATATAAATATAAATATTTACGTATAGATATAGAGAGGATGGATATATATGTTGGTTTTTGCGATCAGAATTCGTTTGCTTTTATAGGGAGTTTCAGAATTTGGGGCTCCGCGACTCGCGGCAACTTTTGCCTTCAAACTCCGCGAGTCGCGGAGTTTGCTTTTACAGCTCACACAAGTTTGGAGCCTTTCTTGCCGACGGTTTATAATATATTATATAATATATAAATAATTATAAGAATTATTTAAATATTATATTATATTTATGTGCATAGTTGATTTGTAATTTTTAGTCCGTTGCGTCGAGCGTTGAGAGTTGACTCTGGTCCCGGTTCCGGATTTTCGAACGTCCTTG
The DNA here is from genome assembly GCF_046630445.1 of Rutidosis leptorrhynchoides. Lineage (NCBI taxonomy): Eukaryota > Viridiplantae > Streptophyta > Magnoliopsida > Asterales > Asteraceae > Rutidosis > Rutidosis leptorrhynchoides. The sequence goes on along the minus strand of NC_092334.1, from coordinate 557,048,454 downwards.
CGTACAATTTAATATCTTGTACTTTGCGTTTTGAATCTTGTACTCTTGTAATTTCGAGACGTTTCTTATCAATAATTGGAACCTCTTTGATTGTCTTTTGTACTTTTGAGCTTTTTGGTCGTTTGCGTCTTCAATTCGTCGAATCTGTCTTTTGTCTTCACCTTTTATTATTTAAACGAATATCACTTTTAAATAGAACAATTGCAACTAAAAGCTTGTCTTTCTTGAGGAATAATGCTATGAAATATATGTTCGTTTTTAGCATTATCAAAAGGGGATCTACATTTTCATCCGTATAAAGCTTCAAAAGGTTCAGCTTTAATGCTAGAGTGATAACTGTTGTTGTAGGAAAATTCAGCTAAAGGTGGATGTCTATCCCATCCTTTGCCGAAATCAACTGCACAAGCACATAGCATATCTTCCATTGTTTGAATGGTTTTTCACTTTGACAATCAGTTTGCGGATGATAGGCTGTACTCATGTCGAGTTGCGTTCCAAGAGTAGATTGCAAAGTTTTCCAAAATCTAGAAACGAATTGACTGTCGCGATCAGAAATAATTGAGATAGGAACTCCATGACGTGAGACAATTTCTTTAATATAGAGTTGTGATAACTTCTCCATCTTGTCAGCTTCCTTGATCGGTAAGAAATGTGCAGATTTGGTAAGACAATCAATTATGACCCAAATAGTATCGTTACCATTTGAAGTCTTAGGCAACTTAGTAACGAAATCCATAGTGATACATTCCCACTTCCACTGCGGGATATCGGGTTGTGTCAAAAGAGCAGAAGGCTTTTGATGTTTAGCCTTGACTTTCAAACAAGTGAGACACTTACTAACATAAGTAGCAATGTCGGCTTTCATGTTAGGCCACCAGTAGAATTCCTTCACATCGTGATACATAAGTAGCAATGTCGGCTTTCATGTTAGGCCACCAAGAATAGATCACGGAGATTACCAAAGCGAGGAACCCAAATTCTGTTACCAAAGTACCATGTACCATTAGCTTTCACTTGGAGTTGGTTCTCGAAACCGATAGGTCCTTCACCTTCGATAAGTGTTGGTTTAATAGCTTCAAGTTGAACTTCACAGATTTGTGATATAAGATTTGATTTGATTTTCAGGTTTAAAGCACGAACACATCTAACATTGTCTTTTCGACTAAGGGCATCGGCAACCACATTTGCCTTCCCAGGATTATATTTCAGCTCACAGTGATAATCGTTCAATAACTCGAGCCATCGACTTTGTCTCATATTTAGCTGTTTCTGATCAAATATGTGTCGAAGACTTTTATGGTCAGTGTACACCGTAAACTTGGTACCATATAGATAATGTATCCATATCTTTAATGCAAATACCACAACACCTAACTCAAGGTCGTGTGTGGTATAGTTTACTTCATGTTTCTTCAACTGTCTAGATGCATAGGCAATAACCTTTTCACGTTGCATTAAAACACAACCAAAGCCTTGTTTTGAGGCATCGCAGTAAACAGCAAAATCGTCAGTACCTTCAGGTAAAGATAGAATCGGGGTTGTGGTCAATTTATCCTTCAGAATCTTGAAAGCAGATTCCTGTTCTTCGGACCACTCAAACTTCTTCCCTTTGTGAGTTAACTTTGTAAGGGGTTTAGCAAGGAGGGAAAAATCTTTTATGAATCTTCGATAATAACCAGCAAGTCCCAAAAATTGACGAATATGCTTCGCAGTCTTTGGTATCTCCCAGTTCTGAATAACGGTAATCTTAGCTGAATCGACATGTATTCCGTTACTATCAACAACATGTCCGAGGAATTGTACGGTTTTGAGCCAGAACTCACACTTTGAAAACTTAGCGTAGAGTTGTTCCTTTCGTAAGAGTTCAAGAATCATGCGCAAATGTTGCTCATGTTCTTTCTCACTCTTTGAATAGATTAATATGTCGTCAATGAAAACAATGACAAATTTGTCGAAATATGGTTTGCAGACACGATTCATAAGATCCATGAACACGACATGAGCATTAGTTAAGCCAAAAGGCATGACACAAAATTCATAGTGCCCATAACGAGTACGAAAAGCAGTCTTAGGAATATCGGATTCCTTGACCCTAAGTTGGTGATAACCGAACCTCAGATCAATTTTTGAATAAACACTCGACCCTTGAAGTTGGTCAAATAGATCATCAATACGTGGTAATGGATAGCGGTTCTTGATAGTAAGCTTGTTGAGTTTGCGGTATTCAATACACATCCTCAACGTACAATCTTTCTTTTTAACGAATAGAATAGGAGCTCCCCATGGGGACGAGCTTGGACGAATGAAACCTTTATCCAATAGTTCTTGGAGTTGGTTGGAAAGTTCCTTCATTTCGGAAGGTGCTAAACAGTATGGTGCTTTAGCAACAGGAGCAGCACCAGGAGATAAATCAATCTGAAATTCGACTTGTCGAGGAGGTGGAAGACCAGGAAGATCTTCAGGAAATACCTCGGGATAATCTCTAACCACTGGCACGTCATCAATAAGCTTTTCCTTCGGTTCGACCATCTTAACATGGGCTAATATCGCGGGACAACCTTTCATAAGGTATTTACGAGTTTTGATGAAAGAAATGATGTTGAGCTTGGAACCACTCTTGTCGCCTTGAATGACGAGAGTCTCTCCATTTCCCAACTGAATGTTAACGGTCTTATCGAAACACAAGATTTTAGCATGTAATGGACGTAACCAGTCCATTCCGACTACGACATCGAAGCTTGCTAATTCGACCGGTAAAAGGTCAATCTTAAATTCTTGGTCGGCTAGTTTTAGATTACAGTTTTTATAGATGTGATCAACTTTCATCACTTTTCCGTTTGTTACCTCTACTAGTAGTTTAGTTTCTAGGGGTTGTAGTCTCTCGGTGAATAAGATACAAAATTCACTAGACACATAATTCTTATCAGCACCCGTATCGAATAGAATGTTTACGTAGCAATTATTGACAAGAAACGTACCCGTAATGACTTCATCTTCCTCCCGGGATTCCTCAGCTGTTATGACAAATGCACGCCTCTTCGCATTGGTGGTATTGGTTCCAGTAGCAGGGGTATCTTTCTTCTTCGGGCAGTGAGGACTAATATGGCCCTTTTCTCCGCAGGTGTAACAAGTAGGAGGAGCTTTAGCAAGAACAATAGCTTTATCTTTTGGAGGAGTCTTACAAGTCTTTGCTACATGTCCCACCTTCTTACATAAGGAACAAGTAGCAGTGCACCACCCCAGGTGGTGCCTTTCACAACGAGCACAATAGGGCTTAGTCCCTATATAACTGGTCCTAGTACTATCAGCAGGCTTCTTAGCAATATTCTGGTTTGAACCCTGAGATGGCTCAAATTTCCTTTTACCATCACTACTCTTAGTATCAACTTGCTTACTAGCCAAAGCTCTTCTTCTTTTGGCCATTATCAGATTTTGAGCCATGAGGATCACGGCATCAAGGGTAACTTTCTCAGCAGCGATAACATTTCCCTGAAGATCCTTAGGGAGACCTTCAATGTACCTTTCGATCCTTCTCGGCTCAGTAGGAAACATTTCGGGACACAAGGTAGAAAGCTTAAGAAAATGATTAGTGTAGCTTTCAATGTCGGTACCCTTAACTTTGAGTTCCCAGAACTCGACTTTAAGCTTTTGGACTTGACTTCTAGGACAAAACTTATTAACCATCATGCCTTTAAGTTAATTCCATGGGGTTGCATAAGCATTATCGATTTCCACAGACTTAGCATGAGCGGTCCACCAAGTCATAGCATTACCAGCTAATGAACTAGTGGCATATTTAACTCGGTCATTGTCCCCGCAGTTGCAGACACGGAAGATGGGCTCTAGTTTTTCGAACCATCGGACTAGTTCAACGGCCTCTTCACTTCCCTTCAAAGTGGGAGGATTGCAGTTCATAAAGTCCTTGTAAGAACAAGGTTTTGGTTGATTGTCAACATGATTAGGCTGGATGTTGCCTTGGGCGGCAGCAAGTAATTGTTGAAATTGCTCATTGGTCAACACAATATTGTTAATGGTAGGTGTGCGAGCCATGACGCTTCACTACATAAAAGTGAACATAAGTTTGATAAGTTGACAAGTTAGAAGTTTGAGCAATTACCAGTATGATAAGGATAAAGTATTGATATCAACATGATATAGATAAAACACTTTATATTATTAGAAATGAGGCATTAAATAAGCCTTTTTACTACACGAGTTAAATATAGAATTAGTCTTAGGCAAAGCCTTTACATAGATAAGAAATTGGAAGAAAAAATAAACTAGGAATTATTAAGATTGAAGTAGTCTTCATATTTCTTTTTCTCGTCCTCAACTGATAATGCTAAAAACGAATATATATTTCATAGCATTATCCCTCAAGAAAGATAAGCTTTTAGTTGCAATTGTTCTATTTACAAGTGATATTCATTTAAATAATAAAAGGTGAAGACAAAAGATAGATTCGACGAATTGAAGACGCAAACGACCAAAAAGCTCAAAAGTACAAAATACAATCAAAGTGGTTCCAATTATTGATGAGAAACATCTCAAAATTACAAGAGTACAAGACGCGAAACGCAAAGTACAAGATATTAAATTATACGCAAGGACGTTCGAAAATCCGGAACCGGGACCAGAGTCAACTCTCAACGCTCGACGCAACGGACTAAAAATTACAAGTCAACTATGCACATGAATATAATATAATATATAATTAATTCATAAAATTAATATATATATTATATTATATTATAAAACCGTCGGCAAGCTAGGAGCCAAGCTTGTGTGAGCTGGAATCCACAGCTCCGCACTCGCGGAGCTTATAAAGGCAAAAACCTCCGCACTCGCGGAGGTCAAATAGTATTACGTGGGCCTATAAAAGGCCGAGCATTCGACCGAAATTTACACATCTTTTTCTCCTCATTCATCAACGTATATGTATATATATTTATATTTTAATTTTAATTTTAATTTTAATTTCTAATAATAAGGGTACGTTAGCGAATGTTGTAAGGGTGTAAGTCAAAATTCTGTCTGTGTAACGCTGCGCTATTTTTAATCATTGTAAGTTATGTTCAACCTTTTTACATTAATGTCTCGTAGCTAAGTTATTATTATGCTTATTTAAAACGAAGTAATCATGATGTTGGGCTAAATACTAAAATTGGGTAATTGGGCTTTGTACCATAATTGGGGTTTGGACAAAAGAATGACACTTGTGGAAATTAGACTATGGGCTATTAATGGGCTTTATATTTGTTTAACTAAATGATAGTTTGTTAATTTTAATATAAAGATTTACAATTGGACGTACCTATAAATAACCATATACACTCAATCGGACACGATGGGCGGGATATTTATATGTACGAATAATCGTTCATTTAACCGGACACGGGAATGGATTAATAGCCACTAGAATAATTAAAACAGGGGTGAAATTATGTAAAAGGACACTTGGCATAATTGATAACAAAATATTAAAACATTGGGTTACACGCAGTCGATATCCTGGTGTAATTATTAAACAAAGTATTAAGACCTTGTTACAGTTTATGTCCCCAATTAGTTGGAATATTTGACTTCGGGTATAAGGATAATTTGACGAGGATACTCGCACTTTATATTTATGACTGATGGACTGTTATGGACAAAAACCAGACGGACAAATTGAATAATCCAGGACAAAGAACAATTAACCCATGGGCATAAAACTAGAATCAACACGTCAAATATCATGATTACGGAAGTTTAAATAAGCATAATTCCTTTATTTTCATATTTAATTGCACTTCTAATTATCACATTTTTATTTATTGTCATTGTATTTAATTGCACTTTTAATTATCGTACTCTTTAATTATCGCAAGTTTATTTCATCACACTTTTATTTATCGCAATTTCATTATCGTTATTTACTTTATGCTTTTAATTAAGTTGTATTTATTTTTAATATTTTACATTAGGTTTTAACTGCTACTAAAGTTTTAAAAATCGACAAACCGGTCATTAAACGGTAAAAACCCCCCTTTATAATAATAATATTACTTATATATATATATATATTTGTATTTTTATAAATTAAAACTAATATAGCGTTAAGCTTGTTTAAAAGATTCCCTGTGGAACGAACCGGACTTACTAAAAACTACACTACTGTACGATTAGGTACACTGCCTATAAGTGTTGTAGCAAGGTTTAGGTATATCCATTCTATAAATAAATAAATATCTTGTGTAAAATTGTATCGTATTTAATAGTTTTTCCTAGTAAAAATAAAGCTATTTCATATACACCTCGCATAACATCAAGTATTTTTGGCGCCGCTGCCGGGGAACTTAAACGCCGAAAGCGCAACGCTAATGATATAAAAAAAATAATAATAATAATATAATTTTGTAAAAGTTTTTATTAAGTCCTTCGTATAAAAATATAAGTTTTTTTTTAAATATAAAAATATAAAAATACAAAAAGAGTTTGTTAAAAAAATATATAAAGTTTAAAAAAAACTTATTTTTACTTTTGAGTTTAAAATAAGTATTTTATTGTTTTATAAAAATATTTAGTTATATTTATATTTTATATATATTTGATAAAACAGAAAAACATAAAAAAAATAAAAATAAAAAAACTGAACCTGTGAAAAAACGAAGCCTTTCTCAGCTTAAATTTGACCCTCCGTGACTCGCAGAGCATTTGAACTGGACAATACCGCACTCGCGGAGGTCCTCTGACAGGTCAAACCTGGTATCATTTAATGCGAAATTAGGGTTAATTATATTAATATTAATATTAATTAGGTTTTAATTTTAAATTATTTAGTTTAGTTTTTAATTAATTTGTATTTTTAAGTTATATTAAGTTATATTAAATATATAAAATTAATAGTTTTATATAAAAATAATATTTTAATAAAAATTGTAATTTTTACAACTTTTAGTTTATTTTTATATTTTATCCCTTTTTAATTGTTTTAGCGTATTTTTTGTATTTTTGGCTTATATTTAGTTTTAAATCATAGTATTTGCCATAGTTATTTTTATTTCTAGATTTTTAGGCTTTGCCGTAAAACCCCTTAAGTGCTTTTTCTTTAGACTAAGATTTAGGTGTTTTAGAATTTTGCGACGCTGTTCTAAGTTTTTAGTACCTTTTTAAGATATTGCCATTTGAGATATAGAATTCCTTGTAAGCTTTAATATTTTTAGACGCAACTTTTAATTCTTAGTTTTTAGTTCCTAGTTTCGACGCGCTACTTTCTTATTTTTATTTTTCGACGCCTATTATTTTTTAATCTTTTATTTTTCGACGTTTTTTGACGCGCTCTTTTTCTTTCTTATTTCTCGACATTCTAGTTTTTAGGACTTAGAATTTTCTCTATTTCTTATCTAAATTTCTTAAATTTCAACGAAAAATTATTTTAAGCGGTTAAATTGATAGACATCAAAATTTTCTGGTTCGTAGTAATAGTTGGATTTGTACGTGGACCGGGTTATTGGAGCCAAACAGTACTCAATTATATTGAGATCAAACGAATCCTGCCCCTCTGATGCATCTTTTGGCTATTCAAAACGTGGGCAAAATCAGAAAAGTCTATTAATTAGATAACTTATATAATTTTTCTTTCTTTTTAAAAACTAATAGGATATTCAGTGAATGCACCGAGCAAAACGTTCACCACCTTTTGTACGTTCACCACCTGTAACTCGATCAAGACATCTAGCAAATATTGTCGCCGTTGATTTTTTTTTAGAATCGTCATCCAGTCGACCAAGTACTCCAATTCAAATTTCCGATAATCCATTTTTTGAACTCGACCTCACAATTGAGAATTCGGAGAATATTCAGGGACAATTCGTAGATCCTAAACCATTAATTTTTCCTCCGGAACCACTAATCATTCAAACAGAGATTCTTGAGGAACGAACTATTAAATCAGAATCCTCTAGTGATTCAGATTCAACAAATTCAATCATGGAGAATCTGGAACCTCTAAGTATGGAAGACCGAATGCGAGCTAAACGCACTGGCCAAGGTCACGCAATTACTCATCCAGACATTAATGCGCCAGATTATGAAATCAAAGGACAAATTCTACATATGGTAACTAATCAATGCCAATTTAGTGGTGCACCGAAGGAAGATCCAAATGAACATCTTCGTACCTTTAATAGGATATGTACTCTATTTAAAATAAGAGAAGTGGAGGATGAACAGATATATCTCATGTTATTTCCCTGGACTTTAAAGGGAGAAGCCAAAGATTGGTTAGAATCGTTACCTGAAGGGGCGATTGATACATGAGACGTTTTAGTTGAAATTTTTTTTAAACAATTCTTTCTGGCATCAAAAGCTGTAAGACTTTAAGGAGAAATTGTTACATTCACACAGAAGCCAAATGAAACTCTATATGAGGTATGGACAAGATTTGGAAAGTTATTAAGAGGATGTCCGCAACATGGTTTAGACACCTGTCAAATAGTACAAATATTCTACCAAGGATGCGACATCACTACAAGGAAAGGCATCGATATAGCAGCTGGTGGTTCCATTATGAAGAAAATAGAAACTGATGCTTAAATAATTATTGATAACACTGCTTCCCACTCACATGAGTGGCACCAAGAAAAAGATATTGTTAGGTCATCTAAAGCAGCTAGAGACGATTCTAGTCATGACTTAGATTCTATTTAAGCAAAGATAGATGCTGTCAAGAGACGAATGGAAAAGATGACTAAAGATATACACTCAATACGAATTAGTTGTGAGCAGTGTGGAGGACCACATTTGACAAAAGATTGTCTCAGTATTGAACTAACAATGGAACAAAGAGAGAATGTTTCATACATAAACCAAAGGCCTGGAAATAATTATCAGAATAATTATCAACCGCCAAGACCGATTTACAACCAAAACCAGAATTATAACTGAAATGTTCCATACAACAACCAACAACGTCCTAGCAATCAACAAGTATCCAATAATACTTACAATCAGCAAAGACCTAATTTTCAAAACAAACCACCACAAACCGATGATAAAAAGCTGAATTTAGAAGATATGATGACGAAGATAGTTGAATCTCAAACGCAATTTTTCACATCTCAGAAACAAACAAATGAACAAAATGCTCAAGCAATTAGAAATCAACAAGCTTCTATTCAAAATCTGGAACAAGAAGTAAGTAACCTAGCAAGGTTAATAGGTGAAAGAAAACTGGGAAGTTTACCTAGTGATACAAATGCTAATCCCCGGAATAAAACAGCTAAAGCCATTACCACAAGAAGTGGTATTACACTTAAACCACCTGAAATACCTGTAATTTCTGATGAAGCTATTCCTACTCCACAAGAACCACAACCTGAAGAAGATAAGGAAAAAAAACCGGTAGTTGAAAAGGTTAATGAAGATAACACGGTTAAAGCAAAACCTTATGTTAAACCATACCAACCACCATTTCCTTACCCGAGTAAAATGAGAAAGGAGAGGCAAAAAGCCGAGCAATCCAAATTCTTGGATATGTTTAAACAGATAAATGTAAATCTTCCTTTCATTGATGTGATTTCAGGAATGCCTAGATATGCTAAATTTCTGAAAGATCTAATCTCAAATAGAAAGAAAATGAAAGAACTCTCGGCTGTTACTATGAATGCTAATTGTTCAGTAGTGCTGTTGAATAAGATACCAGAAAAACTATCTAATCCAGGAAGTTTCACAATTCCATGTTTTCTGGGTAGTCTTAGTTCAATAGAAGCATTGGCAGACTTAGGTGCTAGTATAAATTTAATGCCGTATTCACTATACGCTAAACTAGACCTTGAAGAATTGAAACCAACAAGAATAAGCATACAACTAGCCGATTGATCAATAAAATATCCTAGAGGGATAATGGAGAACATGCTAGTTAAAGTTGGTACTTTAGTATTTCCAGTAGATTTTGTTGTTCTGGACATGGAAGAAGATTCTCAAGTTCCTCTCATATTAGGAAGACCATTCTTAAACACGGCTAAAGCAATGATAGACATGTTCGATAAGAAACTTACCCTAAGTATAGAGGAAGAGAGTGTTACCTTTTCTGTTGATAGAGCAATGCAACAACCGCAATCTGCAGATGATACATGTTATTATATTCAAACTATAGAATCACATGCAGAATTGTTAGAAGAATTTCCAGAATTACAAGGAACAGGAGAATGTTCTTTAGGAGAAGGAACTGAACCAATTGATGAAACTGAAATGTTAGCTACACTTATGGCTAATGGATATGAACCAACAACAGAAGAAATTCAAATGCTAAAAGAAGAAGACAGATATCGATATAAATCATCGATAGAAGAACCACCGAAATTAGAGTTAAAGCCACTTCCAAACCATTTGGAATACGCTTATTTACATGGTGAATCTGAATTACCTGTAATAATATCGTCTTCTCTTACTGAAAATGAAAAATCTCGACTCATTTTTGTGCTAAAAGCTCATAAACCAGCTATTGCATGGAAGATTCATGATATTAAAGGAATAAGTCCTTCGTATTGCACACATAAAATCCTTATGGAAGAAGGTCATAAAACATATGTGCAACGCTAACTAAGACTAAATCCTAATATGCAAGATGTTGTTAAAAAAGAAATTATTAAACTGCTTGATGCAGGTTTAATTTATCCAATCTCTGATAGTCCATGGGTAAGCCCAGTTCAATGCGTGCCTAAGAAGGGTGGCATGACTGTCATTACAAATGAGAAAAATGAGCTAATTCCTACTAGGATTGTAACAGGATGGCGTGTATGTATTGATTATAGAAAATTAAATGACGCCACCAGAAAAGATCACTTTCCCTTACCTTCCATTGATCAAATGTTGGAAAGATTAGCCGGAAATAGTTACTATTGTTTTCTTGATGGTTTTTCCGGATATTTTCAAATTCCAATAGCACCCGAGGACCAAGAAAAAACCACATTCACTTTCCCTTATGATACTTTTGCTTACAAACGCATGCCATTTGGACTTTGTAACGCCCCTGCAACCTTTCAAAGGTGTATGATGGCGATTTTTCACGACATGATAGAAGAATGCATGGAAGCTTTCATGGATGACTTTTCAGTCTTCAGTGATACTTTTGAATCATGTCTAGTTAATCTTGAACGAATGCTTATTATATGCGAACAATCAAATCTAGTTTTTAATTGGGAGAAATGCCATTTCATGGTTAAAGAAGGCATCGTTCTTAGTCATAAAATTTCTAAGGAAGGAATTGAAGTGGATAGAGCTAAAGTAGATGTAATTGCTAAACTTCCACATCCTACCAATGTTAGAGGAGTTAGGAGTTTTCTAGGGCATGCCGGTTTTTACCGACGTTTTATAAAAGATTTTTCTAAAATTGCCACTCCTATGAATAAACTCCTAGAAAAGGATGCTCCATTCATCTTTTCAGATGAATCTATCAAATCTTTTAATATTCTTAAAGAAAAACTCACTAATGCACCGATCATGATAACTCCAAATTGAAATCTACCGTTTGAACTTATGTACGATGCAAGTAATTTTGCAATGGGAGCCGTTTTAGGACAAAGGATTGAAAAACGATTTCAACCTATATATTATGCTTGTAAGACGTTACAAGGAGCACAAACAAATTACACAACTACTGAAAAAGACCTCCTTGCTATTGTCTTTTCTTTTGACAAATTTCGTTCATATCTAGTTCTAGCTAAAACGGTGGTCTATACCGACCATTCTGCTCTTAGATACCTATTTTCGAAACAAGATGCTAAACAACGATTAATCCGTTGGATCTTACTCTTACAAGAGTTTGATATTGAAATCCGAGATAAAAAGGGAGCAGAAAATCTCGCCGCTTATCATCTTTCTCGTCTTGAAAATCCCGAATTAGAAGTTCTAAATGAATCGGCCATACAAGACAACTTTCCTGATGAATATCTATTGAAGATAGATTATAATGAAATTCCATGGTTTGCAGACTATGCAAACTATTTAGTATGTGGATTCCTTGAAAAAGGATTGTCGTACCAAAAACGAAAGAAATTCTTTAGTGATATAAAACACTATTTCTGGAAAGATCCACATTTGTTTAAAAGTTGTCTAGATGGAATAATACGCCAATGTGTATTCGGAGATGAAGCTAGTAAAATCTTAAACCATTGTCACACAGGACCAACAGGAGGGCATTATGGGCCTCAACTAACTGCAAGAAAAGTTTACGATGCTGGATTCTATTGGCCTACAATTTACAAAGACGCACACCTTCTTTACAAATCCTGTGATGCTTGTCAAAGGGCCGGAAAAATAAGTCAACGTGATGAAATGCCACAAAATTTCATTCAAGTATGTGAAGTATTTGACATTTGGGGTATTGACTTTATGGGTCCATTTCTAAAATCTCATAATAATCTATATATTCTCGTAGCCATTGATTATGTATCTAAATGGGCGGAAGCACAAGCTCTCCCAACTAACGATGCACGAGTTGTAGTCAACTTTTTAAAACGTCTTTTTGTAAGGTTTGGAACACCGAAAGCTTTAATAAGTGATCGGGGTACTCATTTCTGTAATAATCAACTTGAGAAAGTTCTCAAAAGATATGGAGTAACTCATAAAATCTCCACTGCTTATCATCTACAGACTAGTGGACAAGTTAAAAATACCAACCGAGCTTTAAAACGTACTCTAGAGAAAACTGTAGGATCAAATCCGAAGGAATGGTCCATTAAATTGGAGGATGCACTCTGGGCTTTTAGAACATGTGATGACCAGAAATTTCTGACCAAATTTAAACTTTATCTTTAAATGATTTAATGTTTCCGACACGATAAGCAAAGTCTATGAAGTTGAATCTTAAAATTTAGAACTGTTTCATGTATTAAATTACATTTGACTGCTCTCGACGATTCATGAACAATTATATGTATGTATATATATATATATGTACAAGTAAAAGACTTTCCTACCGTAAAATACTATTTGCTACAGTGAAATCGTATTTTGCTACAGTGCTACAGTACACACTATTTGCTACAGTAAACACTATTTGCTACAGGAACACTATTTGCTACAGTAACACTATTTGCTACAGTGAACACTATTTGATGTCGACGAACTAGCAAACAAAAACAGGATAAGGCGGCCATGCGATCGCATGGCAAAAACACTGAAAACTCATGCGATCGCATTAGGTACTGTAGCAGGCCACATACTATAAAAGCTCGATTCATTCCTCTGTATTATTATTTTTTTATGTTATTATTATTATTATTATTATTATTATTATTAAGATTAATATTATTATTATTAATCTTATTATAATATTTTATTAGTAGTATATATACCTAAAATACTACGACGAGGTTATGAGCGTGTCACCTTCAAAATGGGTTTTTGAGCGGGATAGAGCTAAGGAAATTTTGGGTTATTGTCAAGGAGGTTATGGGTAATGTTCGAGGGTATATTTGTGAATCAAATCTAGTATTTATCATCTCTGTTGCGTCTACGTACTTTTCTACAATATTGAATCTCAATATTGATACGTAAGCACTCATATTTTATCTTTTATACATTAATTGTGTATCCATGTCTAGTGCTCGAGTATATATATTTATGCATGCTTGTATGCTAAATTTTGTCGTTAAACAGTTATGATGAATCACGAAGTAAATACATATATTACTGGTAAAAGGTATATGATATACATGTTTTTGGAAAGCTGGCGAAAAATCAATAACTTTTCATTTAGATATCGAATAATTTCGATGAACGGATTAAAAGATATGATCAACTGAATTATGATTAACGTTAATTGAAATTGCTTTTGAATCTACAATTAAGATTTAAACAACTGTTTACGAGATTGATAAATTGGATTTTTGAATATTACCAACCGAGTAAATGAATCCTTATATAAGGTATGTCTCGTTTTGTTGAACTATTGTCAAAATTGACTTTTTAAAACGACTTTGGATAACTTTTGTATGTCGATCTCGAGCATTAGGATTGTTATACACTATGACCTGACCTAGCTTGATAGACATTTATTGACCAACATATGTTCTCTAGGTTGAGATCTACGGTTATTTGATATTCTGAGTTTCGGTCACGTTTTGGTGAACAACTTTATGTGCTGCTAAGGTGAGTTTTATTTGCTCCCTTTTTAATTGCTTTTGCAATATATATTTTTGGGCTGAGAATGAAAGGACCCGTTCATATACATTATAAACGATTCACAATAGTTGATTACATTGCGAGGTATTTGACCTCTATATGATACATTTTACAAACATTGCATTCGTTTTTAAAAGACAATCTTTCTTTACATCGAAAATTGACAGGCATGCATACCATTTCATAATATCCACTATTCAACTATAAATTGATTTAATAATAATCTTTGATGAACTCAATGACTCGAATGCAACGTTCTTCGAAATATGCTATGAAAGACTCCAAGTAATATCTTTAAAATGAGCAAATGTACAGCGGAAGATTTCTTTAACACCTGAGAATAAACATGCTTTAAAGTGTCAACCAAAAGGTTGGTGAGTTCATTAGTTTATTATAATCATTTATTTCCATCATTTTAATAGACCACAAGAATTTCATTTCCAGTTCTCATAAATATACGTCCCATGCATAGAGACAAAAATAATCATTCATATGGTGAACACCTGGTAACCGACATTAACTAGATACATATAAGAATATCCCCTATCATTCCGGGAAATCCTTCGGACATGATAAAAACGAATTCGAAGTACTAAAGCATCCGGTACTTTGGATGGGGTTCGTTAGGCCCAATAGATCTATCTTTAGGATTCACGTCAATTAGGGGTGCACTAATTCTCAAAATTAGTGATGTTCCCTAATTCTTAGGCTACCAAGCAAAAAGGGGCATATTCGGCTTCGATCATTCAACCATATAATGTAGTTTCGATTACTTGTGTCTATTTCGTAAAACATTTATAAAAATTGCGCACGTATTCTCAGCCCAAAAAAATATAAAGGGTAAAAAGGCAAATGAAACTCACCATACTGTATTTCGTAGTAAAAATACATATAACGTCATTGAACAAGTGCAAGGTTGGCCTCGGATTCACGAACCTAAATTAATTATATATATTTATGTGTTGGTCAATATTTGTCTAACAAATTAGGTCAAGTCATAGTGTACCACAATCCTAATGCTCGAGACTAATATGCAAAAGTCAACAAAAGTAAATTTGACTCAAAATAATTTCCAAAAATCTATACATGATTAATATATAGTTTAAATATCGTCGTTTTATATTTTTAAATATTTTTAAAAGATTTATTAGAGTAAATAATATAATTTATTTATTAATAAATAAAATTTTATATTAAATTTATATAATAAAATATACTTTTATATATATTTAAGTAATAAAATTTATAGGGTTCATTTAATATCATAAAGATAATATGATAGGTATTATTAAAGTAAGTTATTACACGTAGTAAAATATGTTTGTATCACATATTTATTTGTTAAAATAATATCTATAATGATAGTAAGTAAAAGTTGTATTATTTTGTAATAATAATTATTATTATAAAAATATCAATATTTATAATTACTAAGATGATATTATGATAAAACGATAATTCTAATTATGATAACTTTAATATTTACGATAATTTTTAATATTATCTTTAAAATAATAATTCTATTTAAAATAATAATAATAATGATATTTTATAGTAACAATGACATTTCTATTAAAATGATAATTTTTGTTAAAATGATAGTTTTAATACTAACGATACTTTTAATAATAATAGTAATGATAAAAATAATAAGAACGATAATTTTATCTAAATCAATATCTTATAATATTTTAATTTCATCATGAAACTCTTACCCATTATTTCCTAATCGTTTCGTTTAATAGCTTTTAATCGTCTTTTATATCGTGTTCATAATAATGATAAGAATAGTAATCAAAATAATTAGGTGTTACAAATATTTGTTTTAATTACACTAATATTAATAATGATAGTTACTATAACATTATTAACGATAATACTAATAATTATCTTAATGATAATATAGTAATAATAATAATAACAATAACAATAACTATTTTTAAATAATGATATATATATTAATAATGATAATAATAATAATAATACCAATAATAATAATAATAATTGGATAATAATAATAATACTAATTATAACTTTAACGATAATAACGATAGTAATAAAAAAAATAACAATTTTTAATGATAAATCCCTTTTATTGATAAAGATAATAATAATGATAATAATAAGATAAAACTAGAACGACGATAAAAACGACGATAATAATAATCATTTTTAATAAAAATATCGAAAATTCAATTGATTATAACTTCTAATCCGTTCATCGAAACCATTCGATATCTAAAGGAAAAGTTCTTAATTTTTCACTAGCTTTCTAAGGACATGCATATCTAATACCTTATCTCAACCGCAAGTGTAACTAATTCAAGATTCAACCTAACCTGTCTAAGGGCAATATCAAAAGTACAAGCATGCATAATCCTAAATACTCGAGCACTAGTCAGGGATACACTATTAGTATGTAAAAGTTAAATTATGAGTACTCACGTATCAATATTGAGATTCAATATTGCAGGAAAGGTACGTAGATGCAACGGAAATGATAAACACTATATTGACCTCACGAGCATACCCATGAACCATACTCAATCACCTCCATAGCTATAACCCATAATTTCCTTAGTCCTATCCCACTCGAAAAACAATTTCGAAATCACTCGGACAGCACTCCGTCGTAATATTTTATGTATACTAATAATATCTTGAAATAATACGGAGTAAATATATATATGTAAATCGATTGAGAGAGTTTAGAGAAAAATATTTTCAAGTTTCTATGAAATAATGAAACCTATTGAATTCTATTTATAATAGATTTTTAAATTATTAAAGTGAATTATTAAAGTATGAATTATTAAAGTGAATTATTAAAGTATGAATTATTAAAGTGAATTATTAAAGTATGAATTATTAAAGTGAATTATTAAAGTTAAAGTAAAGTAAAAATAAAGTAAAGGTAAAGTTTAAGTATAGTAAAAGTATAAAACTACATAATACGTATAATACGCGTATAAATATATATAATATTAATTTAAATCATTATATACATTTAATAAAATAAAATATAAATATCGTTATCTTTATCATACTAGTTAAGTAATGAGTTGTCAAAAGTGGTTTTAGATATTTATAAAAGTTATATACGTTTTAATAATAAAGTTCTTTTTAAACTGAAAACGTTTTTGTACGTTTGAAACTAAATAGATCAATCGAGTCTTTATGAGATTCAATCTTCCACTATCCTTTGTCTAGTTCTCAATGATTAACAATTTGTTCTTATTTATAAATCACTTTACCATTTTCTGAATATTGTTAAAATAGAAAGATTTCTCAAATCAACGTGGGCCTTTCAACAGAGACTTGTAATCATAATTCAATATATCTGATAATTCAATCATTTGATCTTATCTTCTAATTCCATTGATAAACATTTTGAAACAGATACAATCATATAAAGTATTTAATCTAATATTTTGTTTACGTTTCAAGTTATAATATATATACACATATACATATATAATCATATTCGTTTAATGGTTCGTGAATCGTTGGAACTTGGTCGAGGTTGAATGAATGTATGAACATAGTTTAAAATTCTTGAAATTTAACTTAACAAATATTTCTTATCGTGTCGGAAACATATAAAGATTAAAGTTTAAATTTGGTTGGAAATATCCGGGTTGTCACAGTACCTACCCGTTAAAGAAATTTCGTCCCGAAATTTGAGTGGAAAGGTCGTGAAAGATAATAAGTATGTTTTCATGATGCATACGGGCTGAAAATTAGAGTTTTATTATCAGTGAATAATTTAGATAAACAATCCATTTATATGAAGAGTACGAATGAAGCTAACATAGAAGAGTGAAATGAGTAAGTGTAGATTCATCTTATCATTTGACGTAGATATGATTGATTCCCAGATTTCAAGGGATTTGAAGAAAATCTTCTTAATAAGATTTGACTCTCCGGTAATCAAGGGAATTAGGATCCGCTTTAAATGCGATCGTCCATTTTAATTGTTCTGTCGGAGATTTTCTTATAAATTCACCTCCTTCGTTTCCTTACAATTCACACCTTCTGTTGATGCATTTTATGCAAGTCCCTAGACATCTACCCACGTCCATTGCAGGTACAACAGTTTACAGGCCACCATGATTGTTCGTTATTATACTATCCGTGTTTGTATGTGGTTACAGGAACTGCAGAAACGAGATTTAGATGTTTGACTATGTTAGACTTAGTCATACATACGAGTGAAGCCTCACTAGTACAGCTGACAGGCTCATACGCATGGTTGATGCTGAGCTAAGTCACAATTATGACCTAAATAAGAAGACACGAGTGAGTGATCACCCGTACGGCTGATGAAGCCAACTCATACGTGTGATGAATGAATCGTATGGGTGAGTCAACAGCAGGGGTATATAAAGTCTTATGTTCTTCATTTTAGGTTAAGCCTCTCATTTGTTACACACACTCAGATCTAGTGAGCTCCTCCGATTCTCTCTCAGTCCAAATCACCCAGGTGGTGAATAATAGCTCTAGGTGTTGATCTAATCACACTTGATTTAGCTGTGATTTGACTAAATTAATCAAAAAAAACTTAACCTATTCACTAGAGGATTTGATTCACTTATTCCGCCATTGTGTGAGTTAAATCTGTTGATTTCTAAGTTCCTAGTCATGTTTCATCACCTTCTATTCTTTCCCCCTCAACTCATATTTTAAAGTATTCATCAATATGCTCCATCCAGTTCTGATTCTCGATATACTTCTAACTTTCATATCGGTCATTCTTCTTTTTCATCTACCGCCGGAAGAATCTATTTACTTCTACTATACTCTTGGGTTTATAGTGTTTCTAGTTCTCCCGTGTCTTTATATTGCTATATGCATCGATATATATGGTTTATAATTTATGGTTTATCGTTGGGCTTTATATGTTCCCTTATATTTCAAAGTCTCTGCTTCTGTCTTCTATAATCATTATCATTCACAATTAATGCTCTCTTTTATTTGCTGCAATTTATACCCCAATTTCTATTTCGGAGTTTTGTCCTTTCGTTTCTTCTTCTTGCGATTAAGCACCGCTTGTAATGGTCCAGAATTCACAGATATGAATTTCGAAATGAACATTGTTAATGTTCTAGGAAGGAAATTGTGATGGCACGATCTTGACTTGTCAAATTACTAGAATACCTTGAAAAAGGCCGAATCATCAAGAAATATTTTCTTGATATTTTAGAGGTTAAATAGAATACAAGAGTCGTATAACATGGCACATAATGATGTTATGATCTGTGAATCATCACGTTCCATTTAGAAACTCAGCATGACTTACTGTAATATAATCACGTTGATCAAGTGTCATTATATTATACTAATTCATGCTTCAGTTCCCAACACTACT
The DNA here is from genome assembly GCF_046630445.1 of Rutidosis leptorrhynchoides. Classification (NCBI taxonomy): domain Eukaryota; kingdom Viridiplantae; phylum Streptophyta; class Magnoliopsida; order Asterales; family Asteraceae; genus Rutidosis; species Rutidosis leptorrhynchoides. The sequence goes on along the minus strand of NC_092334.1, from coordinate 557,028,917 downwards.
TCAAAATATTTCTATTTTAAACTTGAATGTTTCAGAATTTAGAAACTAAAATAGTTTCTTTTATGATGTAATACAGATAGCGCGAAGAGGTAAATGATTTCAAATAAGAAAAATTAAGAAAATATCTTCAGAAATATGGAGGATATTTATAATGAAAGATATGATGATATTTTAGAATATCTAAGATCAGAGGATGATGAAGAATATTATTCACAAGGGTTTAGAGTCAGGAGTAAGGTATTGATAATAATTTCAGCAGACACTGAATCATTTGGATTCTTTGAAGGCAGGTTTAGTCTTTGTGATTTGTCCATAGCCTCCTTCATGGTTTGCTTAATCCGTTTTACAGTTCCAAACCTTCTCTTTTTCTAAGCTTTTCCAACACACTATCCTTTATTATCAAACTTTTGACTGTTAAGGTCGTTTACAGTTTTTGCTGCTTCATCAGTATTTTCCAAAATTCGGAGAACTAGTTCGCAGTTTAGGGTGTTTTTCAGAAACTTCACATTCAAAGTATATAAGTCTAGGAGATAGACGTTATATATACACCTATAACTGTTGGCAGAGACATGCTACAAGATTTCAAAATACTAATTGCTGATTCCCAGTAATTGGCATGACAATTCTTGTTACAAGATGCGGATGAGTAAATGATGGGGTTTCGATAAATATAATGACTTTTCGGAAAGTCAAAGATCAGTGAAGTTGTTGATAAGTTTATTTTTAATATGGTGAGACATAAAAGGTTCTCCGGTAACGATGACGAAAGGGCAACGTCTATATCAAGGTTATAATAAGACTGTTTCAACTGAAAAGTCGAAGTTGACTTGCTAAAGATGTGACAAAACTGACTAATTTGAAAAGGAATCGCAAAGTTATTTTTGCTAATAAATGCCAAAGGGTTTGACACGGATACGTGTTAAATTATGACTCTGGTTTTGAGAGCTTTTCAGATGCAAGACTGTGGTTAATATGTGGTTGGATCATCATCTCGATTGTTTATTATTTGAAGTGTCTTCAGGAATTTTGAAGGGTTTTGAACACAGATTGTAATCGTTAATATACATATGATGTTCTAACACAGTTTTGAAGTCAAAGTATAGCTTGTGAAAGATGTAAGGATCTAAGAGTGATGATTTCGGTCATATCTCGAGTTGAATTCTGAGATTTCAAAATCAGAATATGCAATTAAATTTTGAATGAGTATGGTTGTTTTGATTTCTATAAAAGAATATATATTGTTTGAGAAAATAGTGAGTATAGTTGATGATTGCTGAATCAGATTCGAAGAATGTAACATATTAATTGTGAATTTATATATCTCTCGGGTATTACCTACCCGTTAAAAAAATATTTCACAATTAATATTTTGTACAAAAGAATTTTTATTACAGTCTTTTTGAAAATATATATATATATATATATATATATATATATATATATATATATATATATATATGTATATTTTCTTCAGATGTAATATTGATTTAATGAGTTAATATTAAATTAAACTCATTTAATTTACGGTTGAAACTAGAATTGAATAATCCCTTAAAGGCTTTAGAGATTACATAAGTATTACTTCAATAATATTGAAATTATGAATCAATACTTCATTATTTGTTGGGGCATGATGTTGGTTTTCATTAAATTCTTGTGAACTTCGCAAAGTACGAATGATGTTATCTGAAAAGTTTCGAGTACATTGATGACAAAAGTGTAAAATTAACATATATTTGAATAATACACTTGATTTATTATGAATTGGAATTTATTGAATTGAGACAGAGGTTGTAGTTAACGATAGTTAAGTTGCGAACGAAGGACGTGCATTATTGCATATTAGTAATATGAATTAACCGAGTAGTTAAGATTCACACATAATAGCTTAGTACGGAAAGATTTATTATGGTTTAAAGATTTATATATAAGATATACATATAAATCCTTCAGTGGAAATGAGTTAATTCTTCATAACTCGTTGATACAATATACTCGTTATTGATTCATAATGATGTCCGCGGTGATTCTTGAACTGACGGAGCTTGTGAGGTTATAGGTACTGCTAATGCTGATGCTGACAACACTGACGATGTTGGTGATGCTGGCGGTACTGTTGATGCTGTTGGTAGAACAAGTCTAGTTTGTAAATCGTGCACCATTCTGGTCAGGATTTCTTTTATCATTTCGGTCCACTCATCTGATTTATGGTTAGATCTAGAATAAGTAATCTCTAAAATTTTAGAGATTACATAATCACCGTAAAATATTTCTCCGATGAAGTCATGAATTAATACTTCATCATTTGTTGTTGTTGGTCTTCCATGTTATTTATAGGACGTATGACCTTGATACTCGTGGGACAGATTGTGGAGTTGAGGTTTACGACACGGTTGTGGTTGGGGGTGGTAATGGTACTGTTGACGTTGATGTTGGTGGTACTGATTATGCTGCTGGTGCTGCTGCTGGTGTTTGTAACCTTTGCACCATATTCTCCAAAGCCACTACCCGAGCGCGAAGCTCGTTGACTTCTTCTATTACACCGGGATGATTGTCGGTTCGGACAAGCGGATAAATAAAATCTAGAATTTGATGTAGTATATAATCGTGACGAGATACTCTGGAAATGAGAAAGAAAATAGTGTTTCGGACAGGTTCGTCGGTAAGTGCTTCAGGTTCTTCGTCGAGAGGATAATGTGGTGGATGGAAGGGATCACCTTCTTCTTGTCTCCAATGATTGAGGAGGCTACGAACCCATCCCCAATTCATCCAGAATAGGTGATGACTGATTGGTTGATCCATTCCGGTCACACTGCTTTCGGAGCTTGAGTGGGATTCCATTTCATAATCTGAGGAACTTGAACTAATGACGAATTCCATTTCGTACGATTGAATAAAGGGTTTTTCGATATGAAATGATTTTCCGACTATCGAATGGTATTCTAATTACATAGAATATATATATATATATATATATATATATATATATATATATATATATATATATATAGATCAAAAGATTTCGTAGATTACGGAGGACTTTGCGGGATATGTCAGGCAAAGTTTAAAGAAATAGATACGATAAGATATGATTTAGCAGATATGCTAAGATATGAATTTTTGTCTATACACTATTCATGCAATCAATGCAGCAAGATGTGTCTTAGACTAAAAATGATAAGCAGGTAATTTCCTGAGGATGATAAGTAGTTAATTTTCGACACAAAATGATAAGCAAAACATTTGACATGCAGACACGGTCGAAGTCCAGACTCACTAATGCATCCTATCGACTTATCAGTTAGACACACTAATGCAGACATGGTTCGCTAAGACCACCGCTCTGATACCAACTGAAAGGACCCGTTCATATACATTATAAACGATTCACAATAGTTGATTACATTGCGAGGTATTTGACCTCTATATGATACATTTTACAAACATTGCATTCGTTTTTAAAAGACAATCTTTCTTTACATCGAAAATTGACAGGCATGCATACCATTTCATAATATCCACTATCCAACTATAAATTGATTTAATAATAATCTTTGATGAACTCAATGACTCGAATGCAACGTTCTTCGAAATATGCTATGAAAGACTCCAAGTAATATCTTTAAAATGAGCAAATGCACAGCGGAAGATTTCTTTAACACCTGAGAATAAACATGCTTTAAAGTGTCAACCAAAAGGTTGGTGAGTTCATTAGTTTATTATAATCATTTATTTCCATCATTTTAATAGACCACAAGAATTTCATTTCCAGTTCTCATAAATATACGTCCCATGCATAGAGACAAAAATAATCATTCATATGGTGAACACCTGGTAACCGACATTAACTAGATACATATAAGAATATCCCCTATCATTCCGGGAAATCCTTCGGACATGATAAAAATGAATTCGAAGTACTAAAGCATCCGGTACTTTGGATGGGGTTCGTTAGGCCCAATAGATCTATCTTTAGGATTCGCGTCAATTAGGGGTGCACTAATTCTCAAAATTAGTGATATTCCCTAATTCTTAGGCTACCAAGCAAAAAGGGGCATATTCGGCTTCGATCATTCAACCATATAATGTAGTTTCGATTACTTGTGTCTATTTCGTAAAACATATATAAAAATTGCGCACGTATTCTCAGCCCAAAAAAATATAAAGGGTAAAAAGGCAAATGAAACTCACCATACTGTATTTCGTAGTAAAAATACATATAACGTCGTTGAACAAGTGCAAGGTTGGCCTCGGATTCACGAACCTAAATTAATTATATATATTTATGTGTTGGTCAATATTTGTCTAACAAATTAGGTCAAGTCATAGTGTACCACAATCCTAATGCTCGAGACTAATATGCAAAAGTCAACAAAAGTAAATTTGACTCAAAATAATTTCCAAAAATCTATACATGATTAATATATAGTTTAAATTTCGTCGTTTTATATTTTTAAATATTTTTAAAAGATTTATTAGAGTAAATAATATAATTTATTTATTAATAAATAAAATTTTATATTAAATTTATATAATAAAATATACTTTTATATATATTTAAGTAATAAAATTTATAGGGTTCATTTAATATCATAAAGATAATATGATAGGTATTATTAAAGTAAGTTATTACACGTAGTAAAATATGTTTGTATCACATATTTATTTGTTAAAATAATATCTAGAATGATAGTAAGTAAAAGTTGTATTATTTTGTAATAATAATTATTATTATAAAAATATCAATATTTATAATTACTAATATGATATTATGATAAAATGATAATTCTAATTATGATAACTTTAATATTTACGATAATTTTTAATATTATCTTTAAAATAATAATTCTATTTAAAATAATAATAATAATGATATTTTATAGTAACAATGACATTTCTATTAAAATGATAATTTTTGTTAAAATGATAGTTTTAATACTAATGATAATTTTAATAATAATAGTAATGATAAAAATAATAAGAACGATAATTTTATCTAAATCAATATCTTATAATATTTTAATTTCATCATGAAACTCTTACCCATTATTTCCTAATCGTTTCGTTTAATAGCTTTTAATCGTCTTTTATATCGTGTTCATAATAATGATAATAATAGTAATCAAAATAATTAGGTGTTACAAATATTTGTTTTAATTACACTAATATTAATAATGATAGTTACTATAACATTATTAACGATAATACTAATAATTATCTTAATGATAATATAGTAATAATAATAATAACAATAACAATAACTATTTTTAAATAATGATATATATATTAATAATGATAATAATAATAATAATAATACCAATAATAATAATAATAATAATTGGATAATAATAATAATACTAATTATAACTTTAACGATAATAACGATAGTAATAAAAAAAATAACAATTTTTAATGATAAATCCCTTTTATTGATAAAGATAATAATAATGATAATAATAAGATAAAACTAGAACGACGATAAAAACGACGATAATAATAATCATTTTTAATAAAAATATCGAAAATTCAATTGATTATAACTTCTAATCCGTTCATCGAAACCATTCGATATCTAAAGGAAAAGTTCTTAATTTTTCGCTAGCTTTCTAAGGACATGCATATCTAATACCTTATCTCAACCGCAAGTGTAACTAATTCAAGATTCAACCTAACCTGTCTAAGGGCAATATCAAAAGTACAAGCATGCATAATCCTAAATACTCGAGCACTAGTCAGGGATACACTATTAGTATGTAAAAGTTAAATTATGAGTACTCACGTATCAATATTGAGATTCAATATTGCAGGAAAGGTACGTAGATGCAACGGAAATGATAAACACTATATTGACCTCACGAGCATACCCATGAACTATACTCAATCACCTCCATAGCTATAACCCATAATTTCCTTAGTCCTATCCCACTCAAAAAACAATTTCGAAATCACTCGGACAGCACTCCGTCGTAATATTTTATGTATACTAATAATATCTTGAAATAATACGGAGTAAATATATATATGTAAATCGATTGAGAGAGTTTAGAGAAAAATATTTTCAAGTTTCTATGAAATAATGAAACCTATTGAATTCTATTTATAATAGATTTTTGAATTATTAAAGTGAATTATTAAAGTATGAATTATTAAAGTGAATTATTAAAGTATGAATTATTAAAGTGAATTATTAAAGTATGAATTATTAAAGTTAAAGTAAAGTAAAAATAAAGTAAAGGTAAAGTTTAAGTATAGTAAAAGTATAAAACTACATAATACGTATAATACGCGTATAAATATATATAATATTAATTTAAATCATTATATATATTTAATAAAATAAAATATAAATATCGTTATCTTTATCATACTAGTTAAGTAATGAGTTGTCAAAAGTGGTTCTAGATATTTATAAAAGTTATATACATTTTAATAATAAAGTTCTTTTTTAAACTGAAAACGTTTTTGTACGTTTGAAACTAAATAGATCAATCGAGTCTTTATGAGATTCAATCTTCCACTATCCTTTGTCTAGTTCTCAATGATTGAAAATTTGTTCTTATTTATAAATCACTTTACCATTTTCCGAATATTGTTAAAATTGAAAGATTTCTCAAATCAACGTGGGCCTTTCAACAGAGACTTGTAATCATAATTCAATATATCTGATAATTCAATCATTTGATCTTTTCTTTTAATTCCATTGATAAATATTTTGAAACAGATACAATCATATAAAGTATTTAATCTAATATTTTGTTTACGTTTCAAGTTATAATATATATACACATATACATATATAATCATATTCGTTTAATGGTTCGTGAATCGTTGGAACTTGGTCGAGGTTGAATGAATGTATGAACATAGTTTAAAATTCTTGAAATTTAACTTAACAAATATTGCTTATCGTGTCGGAAACATATAAAGATTAAAGTTTAAATTTGGTTGGAAATTTCCGGGTTGTCACAGAGAATACATGCACTTTATTTTAAATGCAATGGATACAAGTACATACTAAATTCTACACTGAGTTTGAACCGAAAATCCCTTAGCTTTGGTAACTAGTAACTACCAGTTATAAGAACTGGTGGGCGCGAGTAGTAGTATATGGATCCATAGGGCTGGATATCCCCGTCCGAGCTAGAGCGCTAGCCTTTTAACGGACGTATGCTATTTGAGAAGCGTACACGTTGTTTTGTGTGTACTATTAAGATAATTATACAAAGGGTACACATTATATATACGTTAAGTTTAGTTACCAGGGTGCTCAATCTTGTAGAATATTTTGGTAAACGTTTCTGGATGAAACAACTGAAATCTTGTGATCCACCTTTATACACAGATTATGTGAAACATTAAAACTATGAACTCACCAACCTTTGTGTTGACACTTGTTAGCATGTTTATTCTCAGGTTCCCTAGAAGTCTTCCGCTGTTTGCTTATATGTTAGACAAGCTATGTGCATGGAGTCGTACATGGCATATTTTTCAAGGAAACGTTGCATTCACCAAATCATCACCATGTATCTTATTTTGACTGCATTGTCAACGGAAGTACTATTGTAAACTATTATTTACGGTGATTGTCTATATGTAGAAATCATCAGATGTCGAAAACCTTTAATTTAAATATTCATTTATGGTGTGCCTTTTCAAAAGAATGCAATGTTTACAAAATGTATCATATAGAGGTCAAATACCTCGCAATGAAATCGATGAATGACGTGTTTGTCCATATGGATTTGGAGCGATCGTCACAGAACAGCCTACAAAACTCCAATTGGAACCACACCTTTTAAACTCGTTTACGGAAAAGCATGTCATCTTCCAGTAGAAATTGAACACAAAGCATTTTGGGCTTTGAAGACATGTAATCTTGATTTACATGAAGCTGGATGTCTACGATTAAGTCAACTAAACGAATTAAAAGAATTAAGACAAGAAGCATACAAAAATTCGCTAATCTATAAGGAAAGAACGAAGAAATGGCATGATAAAAGAATCAGAAGTTCAAAAGAATTTAAAGAAGGAGATAGAGTTCTTCTTTTCAATTCACGATTCAAGCTATTTCTTGGAAAATTGAAATCAAGATGGTCTGGACCATTCATAGTCAAAAGAGTTTTCCCATACGGCACAGTAGAATTAATAAATTCAAATGGAATTGAATTTAAGGTTTATGGTCACAGAGTTAAACATTACATAGATAGTCCGATGGAAGTTGACAACGAAGTTAATCACAATTTCGATACCACAGCTAACTAAGTGTGGGGAGAATCAAGTCTTTAAAGGATAATATGTATTTCTGTTAGAGTTAGATTTTCTGTTTTCGTGTAGTTCTCGAAAATGGAACCATGATGGTCTTTCCCTAGCAGACCCTAAAGAACTAGTCTTCTCCCCCCATTCTGAATTTTTATTTTTTTTAGGTTTTACGAAATGAAGACTTCCTGTGAATTAAACCATGGTCTAATGCTACACGCTTTGATCACTAAACGTAATAATGACACCCTTCCAAGTGAAATAGTATCAGTAATCAGAGAAAAATTGGACGGAGTAAGAAAAGAATCCAGATGCGAAAATAATAAGTTACAATTTGGTAAAGGAAAATCAAAATCCGCAGCGAAAAGAAGAGCACGACACCTTGAAAGATGTCACAAATGCGGAAAATGGTCACACAAAGGTAAATGTTCAAATAATCAAACCTATTCAAACACCGAATTTGTTACTTTATGCAGAGACGGACCGTTCATATGTTTAGAAGAAAAAATGTTAAATGCTCGAGGTTACGCCTATGTAGCCACGGAAAATCAATTAGTCCGACTATCTTATGAATGGGCTAGAGCATATCAATAAGAAATATATTTCACAGGTAAGTTTGTACAGTTTTTTTTTGTTTTTTTTATTTTTAACCTTTTGATAATAAACGCTAATTTGTTCGCTATAAAGTATTAAATTGGTATTCGATAAAATTAGGTCTTGCGACCGAAATTATTGATATCATACAAAAATTTATTACATCACTGCGAAATTTAACGTTTATTCTTAAGGTATAAATATCTTTAATCAATCAACCAAAAATATTTCAAAAATTCGTCATGAGTTAAACTAGGTCGTTGAACCGAAATTACTTTACCGAAAAGAGGGGCGCATATTTTTGATAATATTTGATTGATTAAAGTGGGATAAAAGCTAAAAAGATTTTTAATTTTATTTTTACCATGTTTTTGAAATTAATATATAAATATTAAATTAATATTGTGAATTTTTTTTAAAATCAATATATTTAAGTTTGTAAATATTTGAAAATTTTAATATTTTAAATATAAGTTTGTATGTATAAAAACAAAAATATAATATAAGTTTGGTGTGAATTTTTAATTATTAATATGAATTTTCAATTTTATGCACTTTAAATTTAAGTTTGGTGTGAATTTAAAAACAAAAATTTACTTTATTTCGCTAAGTTAAAAATATGATTTTTAAAATTCGTCGTGAGTTGAAGACTAGGGCGTTGAACCGAAATTGCTTTACCCGAGGGAGGGACGAGAACTTTTATTATCATTATTTTTAATCTTATTGAATTAAAGTATGCCAAAACCATAAAAAAAAACCCACAAATCTTTGCTTTTAAAACCGCGCTTAAAAATGACAAATTTTAAAATTTTTGTCGAGGGACGGATTAGGACATCGATCAGAAACGCCCTCATCCTAAAAAGAAACAAATTTTAATTTTTAAATTAATTTTATGTTTTATAAAGTTATAAGGTTTTATAAAAATAAAATAAATAAAAAAAACCACCGCGACTCGCGGAGGTTTAAATGGCCCCACCACCGCACTCGCGGAGGTCAAAAAACCCAGAAAAAAATATAACTGGTCGAACAGACCAGTTTCTTCACCACCATACCCATTTTTCACGAAAAACCCACGAAAAAATCGCCCAAATTCGCAATTTTTCACCATAAATCGTCAAATTTGTTGCTAAAATCACAATGAGGAGACTATTATCAAGGAATTACTCAAGGAAATCTGTAAATTTCTACACCTAAATACCATTTAATCCGAATTTTTAGTGTTCTTGAACAATTTCATGCCTAATTCGATTTTGATGTTTTCTAGTGTAATAATGCTTCAATTGTTTGTGTATTATGCTTATATATAACCTAGATTGATGCTATTTAACATGATTAGAAGCTTTGAACTTCAATTTTTGAGTAATCTAGGGTTTGTGTTCTTGAGCAAAATTAGGGCTTTTTGATATAAACAGGTTATGGCCAAATTTTGTTGTTAGTTTATACTAAATTGAGTAGTGTAACATGTTTAGGTTGCTAAATGATCAAAACTTTGATCCTAAACATGATTTATGAAGATTAAAGTGGACTTTTTGAACCAAAATTGCATAAACTTGATTTAATTGATATGAATGCCATGAGGAACTTGTTTAATTGTTATAATGATTATTTTTAACATGTTTTAGAAGTTAAATGCGAAGAAACTTTGTATACATTTTTGTATAAGTATATTTGGAAAAGTATAGAATTGTAAAAAAAAAAATGTGAAAATATGTATAAGTTTAATTTTGATTTAACATGTTATTGTGATTATTTTAAGTTGTTATTTTGCTAAAACTAATGCATATTTGGATGCACAAAAATTGTGTTTGATATATTTTGCAGACTGAAAGGGGTGAATCTTCATCCCAGGCTCGCAATGCTCCTCCGGAAGATGCAGATCAACAGGAAATTAATAACCAATACCGACAAGATATGCCTCACCCAATTGTTTTATATTCAAACATTCATGAGGCAGATTTACATCCGAATTTGAGATTTGATAGATATTGGATAGACTATCCAAAATATCAAAAGAACCTGCACAACCTTGTGTCTAATAATGTTGAGGTACCCAGAGTTATAGATTGGGCACCATTAGAGGTAGTAGAATTGGCCGAGCCAATCAGGGAATTACTTACTCAAAGGTATGGTAATTCTACTTTTAGTGATTGGGTACATTTATTCAACATGCGTAGACCTGTATATAGAGAATGGTGTATAGAGTTATTGTGTACTATTGAAATAAATGATCGGGTAGATACTTTAACCGATCGTAGTTTTATTAGATTTTTATTAGGAGGGGAGATGCGCCATATGTCCTTACTAGACATGGCTCGGGCTTTAGGTATATATACGCCCGAGGAGCTAGCATCTTATGATTGCCAGAGGTTAATAGTTTATGGTAGGAGGGTGGATGAGAATTTTGATACAAATGACGTATGGAGTAGGATGACTAGCCATCACCGATTTCAGGGGGGATTATACTCTTATCTTGATATTGACAGAGCTGAATTAAGAGTAATCCATAGGTTTTTAGCCAATTCGATTACACAACGAGGTAAGAATAAGGAAAAGGTAAATGAACAGGATTTGTTTTACCACATGTGTATTCGAGACCCACATAGCGCTGTAAGTATACCTTTTTGTGTGGGTTATTATTTATTGACTATGGTTAGGGGTATGAGGCGTGGTAGCATAATAGGAGGTGGTATATTTATTACTTTAATTGTTGAATATCTCGGTGTGGATAGAAGTCGGGGGGATTATTAATGGCAGAACCAGAACCCCGCGATAGAATAGATTTGCGTGTTTATCATGGTGCTAAGGTCTTAAAGAAACGAAACAACGTGGCAGCAAGTTATGATGGCAGGCATCCACAGGTTGAGAGAGATCAACAGCAAGGTCAACCGGGAGGGGGTAATCCAATGACGGAAATGCAAATTTTTATGGCTCGACACGAGTATGAAATGGCTAGACAAAAAGCATTTCAAGATTGGCAGTATCATCAAAGCTAAATCATAAGTCATTGTACACACGTAGGTAGAGACTACATTCCTACCGTTATGCCCGAATTTGCTCCTTAGACTTTAGAGAGCCGACCACCATATCCTACATATGACCCGGCCCAAGCATTTTACAGCATCTATGGATACGCTTGGGACCCATACTGGAACCATCCTCCTCATCCGTAATTTTCTATTTTTGTTTATATTATTGTAATGTTACTAATTCTTAATTTTCTTATTTCTTATTTCTTATTTTATTATTATAATAGCTTTTATAATTTTCTAACTTTATTAGATTTTAATAATTTTTGAATGTGGTGTGAAAACCCAACTTCAAAAATATGTATGTATGTGTTTGTAGTTTATCTCATGTACAAAACAGGGTAAAACATCGCATTTTCAAAGACTGGCATTAAGTTCAGCAAAAGCTATTAATTTTGACGACAAAACGAAAAACAAATGTGATGTACCAACAGACGGAATGAACAAATGATGTGCACCATTTATCATTCAGCAAACAAACGACAATATGCTTGGAAACTTTGGTAAAATTTAATCATTTTTCTACGCTAATCACCCTCAATAATTTAAATTGTTACTGATTTCTTGCAAATGAGGGCATTGCAAGATCTTAAGTGTGGGAAGGGGTTAAATTCTTTCGGATTTAAAATTTTTTTAACTTAAACACTTGGTTACCATTAAAAATACTAGTAACGTAGTAGTTGTATTAGAATCTAGTACTCTCTGATAACAAAGAACAGCCCTAGTCTTATATACTGACTACCCACTTCTAGTAAAAATTTTCAAAATTTTCAATTAAATGAACTCAAAATCATGTTTATACATATTTATGAACGATAAAACTAGGTGTTAACACCGAAATTATTGTTACCTCGGAAAGGACATAAATTGAGAAACAAACTAAAATGTTAGAATTCATTTAAAATGGAATAGAGGAAAATAAAAAGGCAAATAAAAGAAAATAAAAGCCAAGTGTGGGAAAATTTACAAAGTTATTTAAAACATAAGTCACATATTTTTGTAACAAATAATTGAAGATACTTTTGCTTTGGACTAAACTAAACAGTTTTACCCGATTTACTGTAAGAAAGATGGATCTACACGATGAATCAATTCCATCATTAAAACTAAGTAAAGTCTTCCGAAAAAGAAACGCGCTTCTTGATTTAGGTCATGAAGTTGTCATCTAGACCAGCTGTAGGTTGACGAAAAATCTAGAAAAGTCATCACTAAAATCAGCAGGAAATCCACGGACCTCAGCATCAAACAGGGTTGCCAAGTGGTCAGACTTATCCTAACCATGAAAGGATCTGTCTTGTAAAATGGGGAGGACGCCGTGCAAATTAGCTGGATAAGACTAATGAATCAGACCCCCAGAAAGGATAATCTCCTTAAAAGATAAAAAATCAGCTTTTAAGCCTAATATTACTCAATCCTAGAGATTGACCTTAAAGATTGAGAATTACAAACTCATGGAATTCGATGATATCTAAACTCGAGCTTGAACGAGAAAATATTTTGATCAAAATTACAAACCGATTTGTTTTCTAAAAACCCATTTTCAATACGTTCATTACCATTGAACGTAAAATCCTAGAAATTCACCTAGAATTCATTAGGTCACCTGAACCAAATCGGGTGTCAACCGTAAGAACGGTGGTTGCATAGCATGGTCAAAGACAGGACCTTGTGCCAGACCGAAAAATTATAAGGGTGAGCTTTACTATTGCTCCTACAATGGATAGTAATTGCGTCCGACACGTTATAGACCATAATTAAAAGCATGTCAGGGGACATTGCCTTAACAGTTGCTTGTTCAACGCTTTTCTTTACAACCGGATGGTAGTTTACCGAAAGGTAATATTTGGAGCAAGTATACTGGACGTGTTGCTTTCCCAATACAAGGTTAGCAAGTGGGTGACACAAAACCGCAAGTTTTGAGCTAAAATTTTCAAATCTGAAACCCACCAAACCCACAAAAATATTTTGCAAACATCGGTGAAGGGTTATTCCGGGAAACTTATCTAGGGTAAAAGCTAGATTTAATTTTCAAAAGATCAAATGTTTTTATAAAGATCCAATTTCCTTAAAGGATCTAAATTTTCATAGTCATGTGGGACTGTAAACCACATCGTTACTACTATTGTTCATACCGCCGTATAGAAATCACTGATGTATAAAGTGTGAAGAATAAAGAAGTGATTCTAGTATATTTCAAGACTATATTGCTTGAGGACAAGCAACGCTCAAGTGTGGAAATATTTGATAATGCTAAAAACGAACATATATTTCATAGCATTATCCCTCAAGAAAGACAAGCTTTTAGTTGCAATTGTTCTATTTACAAGTGATATTCGTTTAAATAATAAAAGGTGAAGACAAAAGACAGATTCGACGAATTGAAGACGCAAACGACCAAAAAGCTCAAAAGTACAAAATACAATCAAAGTGGTTCCAATTATTGATGAGAAACGTCTCAAAATTACAAGAGTACAAGACGCGAAACGCAAAGTACAAGATATTAAATTATACGCAAGGACGTTCGAAAATCCGGAACCGGGACCAGAGTCAACTCTCAACGCTCGACGCAAGGGACTAAAAATTACAAGTCAACTATGCACATGAATATAATATAATATATAATTAATTCTTAAAATTAATATATATATTATATTATATTATAAAACCGTCGGCAAGCTAGGAGCCAAGCTTGTGTGAGCTGGAATCCACAGCTCCGCACTCGCGGAGCTTATAAAGGCAAAAACCTCCGCACTCGCGGAGGTCAAATAGTATTACGTGGGCCTATAAAAGGCCGAGTATTCGGCCGAAATTTACACATCTTTTTCTCCTCATTCATCAACGTATATGTATATATATTTTAATTTTAATTTTAATTTTAATTTTAATTTTAATTTCTAATAATAAGGGTATGTTAGCGAATGTTGTAAGGGTGTAAGTCGAAATTCTGTCCGTGTAACGCTACGTTATTTTTAATCATTGTAAGTTATGTTCAACCTTTTTACATTAATGTCTCGTAGCTAAGTTATTATTATGCTTATTTAAAACGAAGTAATCATGATGTTGGGCTAACTACTAAAATTGGGTAATTGGGCTTTGTACCATAATTGGGGTTTGGACAAAAGAACGACACTTGTGGAAATTAGACTATGGGCTATAAATGTGCTTTATATTCATTAACTAAATGATAGTTTGTTAATTTTAATATAAAGATTTACAATTGGACGTACCTATAAATAACCATATACACTCAATCGGACACGATGGGCGGGATATTTATATGTACGAATAATCGTTCATTTAACCGGACACGGGAATGGATTAATAGTCTATGGAATTATTAAAACAGGGGTGAAATTATGTACAAGGACACTTGGCATAATTAATAACAAAGTATTAAAACCTTGGGTTACACGCAGTCGATATCCTGGTGTAATTATTAAATAAAGTATTAAGACCTTGTTATAGTTTAAGTCCCCAATTAGTTGGAATATTTGACTTCGGGTATAAGGATAATTTGAGGAGGATACTCGCACTTTATATTTATGACTGATGGACTGTTATGGACAAAAACCAGACGGACAAATTGAATAATCCAGGACAAAGAACAATTAACCCATGGGCATAAAACTAGAATCAACACGTCAAACATCATGATTACGGAAGTTTAAATAAGCATAATTCCTTTATTTTTATATTTAATTGCACTTCTAATTATCACATTTTTATTTATTGTCATTGTATTTAATTGCACTTTTAATTATCGTACTCTTTAATTATCGTAAGTTTATTTCATCACACTTTTATTTATCGCAATTTCATTATCGTTATTTACTTTATGCTTTAAATTAAGTTGTATTTATTTTTAATATTTTACATTAGGTTTTAACTGCGACTAAAGTTTTAAAAATCGACAAACCGGTCATTAAACGGTAAAAATCCCCTTTATAATAATAATATTACTTATATATATTTGTATTTTTATAAATTAAAACTAATATAGCGTTAAGCTTGTTTAAAAGATTCCCTGTGGAACGAACCGGACTTACTAAAAACTACACTACTGTACGATTAGGTACACTGCCTATAAGTGTTGTAGCAAGGTTTAGGTATATCCATTCTATAAATAAATAAATATCTTGTGTAAAATTGTATCGTATTTAATAGTTTTTCCTAGTAAAAATAAAGCTATTTCATATACACCTCGCATAACATCATCAACCTTCTTCATAAACTTCTCAACTTTCTCATTCTTCGCCTTTTGTTTCTCATGCAGGAACTCGAGATTATCATAAAGATTAGAAACACCATTGTTGATTACGTGGTACTTGTAGTCCCTCATAGAAAGTTGATTATTTACGCAGTTTTCCTCCATCTTCAATCTAAAGTCAACATCTTCTCTTAGGTAGGAGAGAGATTTCTTCCCCCATCGGGCATTTCTATCACTTTCATACTTCACCAACTTTATCTCTTTCTTTAGCTCAGCATTTTCCTCTATGAGCTTCTTGATCGCTAGGTCTTTTTCCTTCATTTGAACATCGATCCTTGCAATATGGCGAATTAGGCCATCGGTAGTTTTTCGCAGATTCATGATCTCATACTTGGCATCAATTTCATCGTAGGAAAGAGATCGGGATCTTTTCTTTCACGGGCCATTTTCTTCAAGACGTTTCCCCTTGTCTTCATTTATCGGGGTTGGATAGTATTCGGGAGACTTACGTGAATCTTGAAGAGTATTTGGACTATAGTTCAATGGTGGTGAGTCACCCCATAAAGAGGGCTTTGGACTGATCTTGCAGTTGAAGAGTATCCAGTATCTTCTTCGGTGGTAGGTTTGAAGCGAGCCATTACTTCAGATGATTTGAAGAGAGTTGTTTTGTTTGGTTGATTAACGCTTGACATCCTAACATTTGGAAAGAGACTTTAATTAGAATTTTAAGCCAAGATTATTAAAGCAAAGTTGTTAAGATTATAAGGCAATCCTAAGTGCTTTAAGTCTAAGGCAGGAAAGGTTATAGTTTTCTAGATTGCTAAGGAACCCTAGCTAGCAAGTAAGACACACATAAGGATGCAATCATGGTTCTCTATTATAGCCTGGTTACGCTATGATACCAATCTATCACACCCCCAGTTAGGGCCTGGGTGAATGTGACATTAATATCAAAAATACCAACATATTATGTAATGAGAACGACACTATATGATAAAAACAAACTTTATTGAGTACGCAGCGGAAAAAAGAATGTCGTTACAAGAATTGAAATTACAAGAATGTAAATAAATGCATAAATAATAAATGTGACTCTTTCTTCAAGTCCTAGAGTCCAAGTAGCATCACATATATAAGAGCAAGCTGATCAACCTGAGACAAAACATGCTAAAGTGTCAACCAAAAAGGTTGAGTGAAGTTCATAGGTTTAACAAAATAGTTGACCGTTGTTTAGACCCCAAGATTTTTATTTATAAAGGTAGATCTCACAGGGATCTAAAAGTAGTGCCAAGTTTGTGATATTTAGACTAAACAGTTTCAAAGTTTGCCCCGTGACAAGTTGTACTGTCCTTGTCGGTTTGAATCATTATTAAGTAATACAATGACTTGGTCAAATGTATCGGGGACGTTACTCCCGATAGGCCTACCCCCAATAATTAAGAATGCGTTATGTAAAAGCAATTAAAAATATCACAGTGGGGACTTGCAGGACATAGCCAGGTATAGCACAGTTTAATAGTTGGTACTTGTGTCTAAGTTGTAAATATTAAAAGTAGCATGTGTCTCACCCCAGTAAGTTAAAATAAATTGCTAGCAATAAAGAGTGGGGCTATAAAGTTCACCTTAGTAAGTAGGAGAAGAGTTGTTATTCCTCGGATAAGAAGAGTTAGACGAATGTGAGCAGAAAGTCAACATAATGACATTTAAGAGTAGTTAAATATTTGCCCAAGTTTAAGTTAAGTATGCAAGTGTTTAAGTGTAGTTCGTTTTACTAAATTCCCATTCTTAGTAAGTTTCCATTTTTAGTAAGTTTCCATTTTAGTAAGTTAGTGTTGAACACTAGCTAGTTGTTCTTAATAAGTCCACTACTTATTAAGTGTGTAAGTGACTAAGTGTTGTTCACTTAGTGAGTGTATGATCACTATAGTCGGGTTTGATATTATGCACCATACCCAAACATCTATGCCACCGCCGAGTCACTTGAATAATCTATTGTTACCGGTTGGCCCAGGATCTCTTGACCAAAATCTAAGTTTGGCAATCGAGATCCACAAGCGTCCCATAATGGTACCAAGGATCACCCTAGGCCTTAAGTAGCGTTGACGTTCGAGTAATTTTACGTTATCGTGAATGACTATTGTAATCGTATGTTATAATCTTATAATCTAAGTATTATAATATAAGTAGTATATTATATGTGTTAGTAATAGTACTCGTATTATTATAATATAAGTATTTAATATAAGTATATAGTTTAAGTATATGTGTTATATTATAAAATGTTACTATGTAGTTATAATATATGTGTTATTTTATAAGTATAGGTTTAAGTGTTATTATATATTATAAATGTATAAGTCGTAAGTAATAATAATAATATTATTATTATTATTAGGGTGTTATTATTAAATGAGTATGTGTAAGTAATGATTAATAATAAATGATTAGGTTATAATTAAATAAGTAGATTTAGTTAGTTAGGGTTAAGTAGTATTAAATGTTTTAAATAATATTTAAGTAGTATTAGGTTTAGGGTTTATATAATTAATGTTTAGGGTTTAAGTAGTATTAGGGTTTTGATTAATAAATATTTATGTATATGTATATGTCGTGTATATGTATATATATATGTTTTGTTTATATATATATATATATATATATATATATATATATATATATATATATATATATATATATATATATATATATATATATATATATATATAAATATAAATATATATATATATATATATATATATATATATATATATATATATATGTATATATAGCCGTATATGTATATATATGTATATGTGTATATTTTTTTTTATGTATATGTATATGTGGTATATGTATATATATATATATATATATATATATATATATATATATATATATATATATATATATATATATATTGTTACCATTATAAACATTAACAAAATCTTGGTTAATCATTAGGGTTTCTAAGATCTAAACATTTTTTTTTAAACCGTAGGTATGTGTATGTATATGTATATTATATTTTTTTTACATGAACAAATATGTATATGATCAAGAATGAATATGAATCAAAACAAGAATTGAATGAACAAGTTTAGGTTTATAGTCTTATACCTTGAAGATGGATGAAGATTAACAAAAAGAAAAGAAGAACACTTGAAGATGAAGATCCAAGCACTAGAAAACTCAAGAACACTTTGAAGATCACGTTGAAGAACACTTGAAGATTACCCGGAATCAAAAAGCAAATAACCAAAACTTCAAAAGATGGTGGTGGTGTGGCCGTGAGCCAAGAGAGGGAGAGGGAGAGATTGTGAGGTGATTTGTGAATGAGAAAATGGGATGAGAAAATGGTTAGCATGCCTCTCCTTTTATACTTGAGGTAGGAAAGATCTAGAATTAGGGTTTAGTTATGAGTGCTTAGGGAACAAGTTTGGGTTTATGGGGGGGTTATGATGGCCGATTTTTAGAGGGGTAGAATGGTCATTTTGCCCTTTTTTTATTAATAAAATCGGCTAGGGCATCCCATGAAGGAGTTGGAACTTTTTCATTTTAGTCCTTGTACTTTTGGTTAGTTAGAATAGCTCATTAAATGTTCTAGATTAATTGTTTGAATGCAACAAGTTTCTGAGTATTACATTTTGTTCACGAAAGTTAATTAGCTTATTATTTTCATCTTTTATTAACTTGTCAATTATTACACAAGGTTAATTAATATATTTTATAACTCTTAGTACTTAACAATTGTTGATTAAAGTTTAATCATTAAGTTTTAATTATATAGTTTGGGCATTTAATATTGACAAAATATAGAATGAAAAAATGAGGGTCGTTATAGTACCTCCCCGTTATTAGATTTGTCCCGAAGTTTTAGGTAGACTTCTCGGATGCATCGGCGTTTGAGAAGAGATGGGGATATTTCTGTATCATTTGGTCTTTCTGTTCCCATGTATATCCGGGGCCTCTACGCGAATTACAACGGACTTTAACGATAGGTATGTTGCTTTTACGCGTTTGTTTGACATAAGTTTTTGTTTGACAAAATCTTCGGTATACACGTTCCTTTTTTAATCTATATATTCAATATTTATATTCATTTATTTTATTATCCTCGTTTCAGTGAATGTTTATTTATTTACTATATTTACGTAGTATTTGTTAATTATAGATTAATTGTGGTTAGAAAATTTGAGGATTTGACATGTGTAAATTTAACTTGTCTTCATTTCCTATAATTACTCTCACACATATATATATATATATATATATATATATATATATATATATATATATATATATATATATATATATAATACATATATTAACTAAATTAAAATGCATGTAAATGTACAATTAATTATAAATGGCAAAAAGTTTTGGGAGATAAAATTCACACAAACGACGAGTAAGAATATTTTGTTAAAAGTTGTTATCTATAATTACAATTAAATTGCTAACCTTATGACATCAGCATTAGGCTACTAAGCCGGTAATTAGGAAAGGAAAATGAGACGTGTTTCAATATAGATAAGAGGAGTAACGTCATCCATTTGAAACTGAAAATTTAAACAATTATATTAAATAAAACGTTTTAAGCAAAAAATAAATTAAATATAATCAAAAAAATCGTGACAATTAGATAGGAGATAACTTCCCAAATTAATAGGAGACACACGTCTAATTTAAAACCACCACAATCACATCTCTCACAATCTCATCTCAATAATTCCTTTCGGTAAAAAAATACATCTTCAAATTGCAGGTATGTACAGCTCTTATGATTTTTTCGAAATTGCAATTAATGAAAAAACAATATTATTCTCTTTTGTATGTTATTTGATCTTGCAATTTAACAATATGTTGATGAAACTGGTATCGTGATGCCAAACAATTTAGCACCAATGACAATAGTTAAACCTATTGGATCTCAAACTTTCTTCCTTATTATCAAATGCAACCCAAAGTGTCCTATCGATTTGTGTTTGTTAAATAACAAAACCTTAAAAGCTGTGGACATACAACAAATTCTGTTGCGAATATTTGAATTGAAGGTGTATCGTATTGTTGAAGACTTAACAAAAAATCGGCGATGTTGCCTGAGGTATTTTATATGATCCATGTTTGGATGATAAGTAGTTACATAGATGCGTATTAACCACTTACTTTTCCCACATTTTTTTGCAGTTGTTTACACTATTGCTTCAGAGAAACGTGGTCTCCCTCATGCACACGTGAGTGTCACGATTATGAGTATGGTGCTTCAAGAGGAGAATTAAAAGACTTGATGTTCCACTATTTTAGATTTGTCTAATGTTTGTTATGAAGCCTTCTGAGCTTATCAGTATATGAGTTTATGTTTTCCCCCTTCAAAATTCATGTATTCAGTATTATCACCTTTAATACAGAAGCGTTATGAGCTAATGAGTTTATGTTTGTTATGAAGCCTTATCATTTAATGAACGATCATGGCATTCAGTATTATGAACTTTGGTCCCCTGGTAAGGTGCGAGCTCGGTTAGGTTTTTATGTTAGTTTTTTAGCTCGGTTCTCTTTTAGCTGTGGGTTATTTTGGGACTTTCAATTTTTGTTGAAGTCTCATTATGTTATGAAAGTTTTGTTTTTTCGCCAAAAAAAAAAAAGAACTATAATACATAAATATGACATCGATTTACCTTAATATTATTCATAACAATTCATAAATGATAGGAGGGAAGGTAGTTGTCCCATATTTATGTTGATCCTAATAACAATACGGATGAAAAAAAAAACAGAACATGTTCCATTAGACTATGCATGTATATCCCTAATTTTGAGGGATTTTTGTAATTTGAATTAGGAAATAATAAATTAGTTGCCAGATCAAATATTTTCAATCCACGATTACAATTATGGAAATGATCACAATTACAGAGGAAATCAAATATAATTATTAAATCTAAATATAATACAAGGGATAACACCTAATCTATAATCAAATCAAATGCAAATGTCAATAACTACTTGAATGTACTCTAAATTTGAATGTGTTGATTACTACTTTTTATTCAACATGCATTATTTGTGCATTTAATTGTCAATGTACTCTATACAATACCACTTTGGCATTTAAAATCGCTTAAACCTAAAACAAATCATTTAACGGTATTGTTTAAATTTACCCGTGGTTTCACGGGTCATTCCACTAGTATTTAGATAAATCTTTAAATATTTTCTGAAACATGATCGAGTTGGCATAGATGACTTACCCGTAGCAATGTTGACCTTTGTGGTCTCGAGAAAGAGAAGACCGACTGTTGACTTAAATTCATGACTCATTTTGATATTTGGACGTTGATATTATAATGAATTAATTATCTAGAAAATAGATATAAATAGACATAAGTATATCTTATCTATATCTATATCTATATCTATATCTATTATTATTATTATTATTATTATTATTATTATTATTATTATTATTATTATTATTATTATTATTATTATTATTATTATTATATTATTATTATATTATTATTATTATTATTATTATTATTATTATTATTATTATTATTATTATTATTATTATTATTTATTATTTGTTTTATTCTATTATTGTAAAATGATCGATGAGTTATGTCTATTTATTTATTATAAATAATTAATATTTAATATTTAATATTATTATTAATTTGAACACAATTTAAACATTAATTTTTTTATATGTAATACTTCTGAGAAAAAGTATAAAATTTCATTCAAAAGTATTGCTCTAAAGTGTGAAAAGAGAGTTTTTTTTTTTAAAAAGCAAAATTCCATTAATAACCATACCAACGAATATTACAAAGTTACACAGGAATAGCACATGAAAAATGCTCCATATCGAGATTTATGCCTATATCTATATACAAGATTGAGATATTAATACATAAGTGTGAAAATGTAGCTAATATTTAACCTACGCCCCTACGAGTGTTAGATGTAAACACGAAGAATTTCGGGTTTATTATTCATTATTGTCATTTGAGCCTCGATTGTTAGTATGAAAAGAGAAAGAGAGTTTTAACACACTACTGGGCTGAGTCGTTTATAATAACGTAATATAAATGTATATTCTAATGCCAGTAAGCTATTTGAGATTGTTTCATTTTGTGGTTTCATGTTTAACTAATGTCGGTGATAGGATTTATGAATCTTATTTTTATATTTGTATTTTTTTCATTTTTTAATCACTAAAATAATATATTTGTGGTCTAATTATTGATCATATGCATTAATTTGTGGAAATTGACTTGTCGTGTTATTTGAAAATATTAAACAAGTGTAGATCATTTGCCAAATACAAACAAAAGATCACTCCTAACACAAGAGAGGTCAGGTGTCACCTTTTATTCGGATATAATAAACGGTAATTGGAGGTCGTTAAAGATGTTTAGAGATTTCAAAGGGACATGAAATGGAAATATTCACACATGAAATTATTATATATTTAAATTTATATTTAAAAATATAAATACGATTAGAAATTACGCAGTTAGTCATATGTGTTTATAATCTTATATACTCCACATATATATTTTATATTTATATTTATAGTTTTTTCATTTTTATATATGAAATCCAATTATCTCATTTATTGATGGAAATCAAGTTTTTAATTCTTTAAATATACTCTAAAGTGTTTTTACATTTGTTACACATCTATACTTAAAAACATAAGATTATGTTCTACGAAGAATTAAGTGATTTTTAAGGTGTACTTCACCTAATGGTAAGTTTGTCTCTCAGGGGACTGTTGTCCCTTCAAAATGAAAGATGTTTTCAAATTAGTTTTTGATAAATTTATTACAATTTGATGTTTTTTTTTTTTTGAACGGCAAGCTTGCATCAGTCCGGACCGAAGCCTAGTCATCATTTGCAGATACACACGCGTTCGGACAGGAAACCCGAACCATATTACAGGTATCCGAACCTTAAACCATCCCGAGGGGCAGGCGGGTCGGATCTGGGTCCTGAATAGGTCGGTAAAACCTTCCCAGGGGCAACCCGGCTTATGTTAACTTCTTAAAATGTCCTCAAATAAATTTTTACATAAAAGGTGTGTAAACTATCACTTAAGATATTTTAGGAAGACTATTCCTAACCCTTCCTGTGACGTCACATGTAAATGTGCACTTTTTGGCTCAAAAAGTGTAAGGTGACTGTGACAGGACAATGTCAAGATTTGACCCCCAATAACCCAAAATGTCAAGTGGAGTGTGTCAAAAATAAGTATGATCCACAATTTATTTATTTTATTTATTTTATTTATTTTATCATATTATATTAAAACATAATTTAATAAAACTAATTTATTTTATTCATAAAAAAGTACATCGATTATTAAAAAAAACACACCGAAATTTAAAAAAAAACAGAAAAATAAAAAAAACATAAGAATAAAAAGACAAATAATTAAATAAAACTAGTCTTCGTCGGTGTCTTGATTTTGTGGTTGCGGGGGGTTGTTTTTGATTTGGGTTTGACATTTTTTTGAAAAAAAGTTTGAAGATTGATGAAGATTAATGAAGGTTGAAGATATATGTTGAAGATGTGAATAAAAAAAGTGAAGATTTAGATTTATATAGGATAAAAATTATTTAATTTTCGGAATTAAAAAAAAGTGAAATTCAAACGGATATATATCCGTTGAATTCGAGAGCCAACCAGGAGCTGACACGCGTCCCTGACGATTCCCTGCCCACCGGTCAAATTTTCAACTGACGCCCTCACGCGTCAGAATCTGACGCCGCGTTAATGGCATCAGGAGCATCAGATACGTCCTACTCAGATGATGAGGTACCCAGTGATACCGCGTTGGAACAAGTCTAAACTCGTGTGTATTTATTAAAATCAAAATTCAATTTGTAAATATCACTACCCCTTCAAAATAGATGAATAGGTATTTCGCCATTTTAATAAATTATATTATTATTATTATTATTATTATTATTATTATTATTATTATTATTATTATTATTATTATTATTATTATTATTATTATTATTATTATTATTATTATTATTATTATTATTTTATAAAGCTATTTTTACTAGAATTCAAAAAATAATATTAAAAATTATTATTAATGAATATTAATTAAGTTATGTTCAGAAATTTAACATTCTTGTCAAGAAATGTAACATTCTTTCTAAATATTAATAAGAATCTTGATAAATATAAATATAATTCCTAGAGAGTTTACATTTTTCAAGATTATTAATTAAAACTTAACCCCAAACTTTCTTCTCGAAAAATAATAATATTTTGAAAATGGAAAAGCATGGACTAATTTTTACTTAAGATGATAATATCCATTCTCAAATTATAATATCAAATTTTGATGAATATTGACTTAATTAATTAGCATGATAATTAATATTTATCATTATTAATGTTATTGTATTTTGATTAAAATGTATTATTTCTGTGAATATTATTAAATAAAAAAATGAATGAGTACAACAAAACAAATGCTACATGTTAATCTTTAGTCTCACGAAAACAACCTATAAACCTTTGCATAAAATGATTTAGCAAGAAGAAAACTCAAACTGAACCAATTTAGACCATATGCTAAGCAACCTTCATCTTCTTGACATTCATTGAGTCTTCAAATCGAATGGTAAGCAATCTCAACTTCACAGTCATATAGATGGTATCAAAAACCTTTTCCCCCGATCGCCCTTGAAAAAAAATTCGAGCATTCCTTTCCTACCATACATAATAGACTGTAGCGGCAAAATATAAAGTACTCAAAAATGACAAAGGAATATTATAGTACTTATGATGAATGTGGCATATTGAAATTATTTTAAAAATTAATGTAATAAATAATGTTTATTCATATATCAATGTTAATATTTATAGTAGATGTCAGAAAACACAATCAAGATACCACAACTTATTCTATTCCTTCCAATAGAATGATCAAACAAACAAAGGCAATCCTTAACACAGGGATTTCTGAACAACACAAGTAACACACACCCTTACATCTCTCAATCTCTCAAACGTTTATACAGATACAAACCCTAAACGAATGAAGAAGAAGAAGGAAAAAAATAGAGAACGAACGAATTACAATTGTTTTTAATCTCACCCTTAAAAAATAAAGATAATTTAATCTGAGACTTTAATAGAGTCATATCCATAAGTTACATCTTCAGTCCCTGCAAAAAAGAAATATAGCAATAATAGAACAAAACATGAAAATGATACCTTATTACCAGCCTCTTGTTAGTTATAACCACCTGAACAGTTTTAACTACCTGCACCAAGCTAACCAACCTTGATAAATAAATACCAAGCTAAACCAAGTGTTCCATGTTATATTTGGATTGCAATAAATTTCTTATGTAACACCCGCGTTTTGGGCCTAGATGAAATGACTATTGTACCCTGGAGTATGGCGTAATTAGTGATTTTTATAATTATATGTTTATAATTATTTGGTTGTTTAGTTGAGACCAGTTTGTGACAAGGGTCAGAGAACAGGTTCGTTTGTTGAATTTGGACTCCGTTAGGGCCTCCTAACGAAGTACGAAAGATATCAGATAACTGATAAATACCCGTGTGTTATGGGGTATGGGTTTTTTAACCCATATATAAGCCTGTTTCCAGACTATTCTTCCATTTTCCCCAAAATAAATCAAGTACTCCGTACCTAACATTTATCACTCTCAAACTCTAATCTAATTCAAGTGTGGAATTGGATCAAGAAGCTTTAAGGATTGAATTGTTACTTCTTAGTGATCATCTATCCAGGTTTGTAAGATTGAATCATTGTTTGATTTCTTGATTAAATGGGTTTTTGATAGAAATTAGCTTAAATCTAGTTGTTTGATGTATAAAAACATCAATTGATGTTAGAAATAGGTTGTATATATGTTTAGTAACTTTCTTGTGCTTAAAATTTGGTCAAAAACACTTAAAAATTGAGTGTTTGGGGAAAAAATCACAAAATCATCGAATAGCTTCGAAACCCAGTTTGCTACAGTACCCGAGTTGCTACAGTGTCACTATTTGCTACAGTACCTAGTTGCTACAGTGTTACTATTTACTACAGTGTCACTATGTACTACAGTGTCGCTATTTACTACAGTGTCGCTATTTGTTACAGTGTTCGGAAACCACTATTTGCTACAGTACCTTTATGAAATTGAAACGGGCGTAACTTTCAAAACGTAACTCCATTTTTGATGAATAAACTATCGTTAGAATCGTAATAAAGAATACTTTTCAATGGTGAACTTTTAAAAAACTAGATCAAACTGTTTTTAGGTCGAAAAAGGATTTTTAGTGTGTATATCGTGTTTTGCACGCACATGTATGCCATTATTGAATGGAGTCATGATGTAGACTCATAAAATTATGAATATATGGTGTTATGACCTAGTTTATAGTATGATTTGATTATACTATTGATTGAGATATGTATATTGACTTCTTTGTGTTGTTCTCAGGTGATAAGAACAAGGAAGAAGCTCAGAAGTAAGATAACTGAGCAGTTGCTGGTAATTGGTGAGTGGGATTATCTCCGGGTGTAGTATAGAGTAGCAAGTTGTGCTACTATGTTATACTGTTATAGTTGCTATGCTTAGTAGATATGTTGTAATAATGATCATTGTAGAGTTGTCATGCTAGTTGTAGGGACAGTTGTTCATAGTGGTAGTTGCTTAACAGTTGTGTGCATAAGTTGTAGTTGCCTGTTGGAACCTATTTTTGTTAGGTTCAGCTCAGAGAGGTCAACCTTGTTGTGGTTGGGTCCAGTTGGCTACTGTTTGTTGAGTATAGTACTGAATGACGCATCACCTGCGTGTGGATTTACTATACTGGAGATTCAGTAGTAAGGACTTTCGGTAGACGCTAGACTGATCAGCTAGTGGTCGTGTGCTCGTACAAGCCCGTCGAGTCTCTAGTTGGAGCATAGTTGCTAGTTGACAGTTGCCAGATGATTAGTTGTTAGTTGAAGGTTTCCTGTTATGTATTGTTGTAGTTACTGTAGTTGTACAAGTTGGTACTGTATGCTAGATCTGTTAGATGATTCCATTCACTTAGCCTCGTGCTAACCCCCCTCACCTCCTCCCTTGCAGGTTTTGGATATTAGTGTTGGTAGGGACGGACGTCGGGTTGACGATATGTTTGACAAGACGAACTCTGATGTCTTAACTTTTATAAATATGTAACTAGTTGTTTAACGTAACACCGGTGGTTTGTGATAAGTAACTAGCTAATGATTTGTGATAATCATGTTTGTAATTAACTAAGGGTATTTATGTGAATTAAGACTTCCGCTGTGATTTAAAAAAAAAAATCAGGGTGTTACATCTTAACACTCCCCCTCAAATTAAACATGGAACACATTAAACATAGAAAGTTTTTTACACAAAAGTGAATGTTGATTATGTGTTAATCCTTTAGTAAAAATATCTGCCACATTTAAAGAAGAATCAACTTTGATAATATCTATAACTTTCTTATTAAGCTTTTCTCTAACAAAATGTAGATCAATCTCGAAATTTTTTGGTTCTTTCATGGTATACAGGGTTAGATGCAATTAAAATGGCAGACTTATTATCACAATGTAATTTAGCAGGAACAAGACCTGTAATGCCAAGATCTGCCATAATCTTAATAACCCACATAATCTCAGTAGTAACCACACCCATTGCCCTGTATTCAGCTTCAGTTGAAGATCTGGATACAGTGGGCTGTTTTTTACTTTTCCATGCAATTAAACAATTACCAAGAAACAATGCATAGCCTGTAATAGACCTTCTAGAGGCTGTACATTTACCCCAACCAAAGACATATCAGCAGATTTAGAATATAACAACCCTTTACCCGGTGCAGCCTTTAAATATCTTAATAGCCTTAAGGCTATCCTTAAGTGTGATTCTAGTGGAGCATGCAT
Source organism: Rutidosis leptorrhynchoides (assembly GCF_046630445.1). Lineage (NCBI taxonomy): Eukaryota > Viridiplantae > Streptophyta > Magnoliopsida > Asterales > Asteraceae > Rutidosis > Rutidosis leptorrhynchoides. The sequence goes on along the minus strand of NC_092334.1, from coordinate 556,999,897 downwards.
AAACTGAGACAAACATTGAACTGTATAAGAAATGTCAGGTCTAGTTATAGTAAGATAGATAAGCTTTCCTATTAATTTTTGATATTATGTTACATTAGTTAAAAGCTTATCAGACTCACATCTTGTTTCTTTAGAATAAATAGTAATATTCAACTACAAAGGAGTATGTATTGGTTTAGAACCAAGTAAACCAAAATCAGAAAGTAACTCCAAACAGTACTTCCTTTGTGATAAGCACAAACCTTTATCACTTTCTATTACTTCTATGCCTAAAAAATATTTCAGCTTTCCTAGGTCTTTAATTAAGAACTTTGTACTTAAGAATGACTTGACTTTATCAATTTCCTTTAAACTATTACCTGTAACTACGATGTCATCAACATATACCAAAATCACAACAATGAAGTCTGACCCAAACTTTGTAAATAATGAGTAATCATTAAGACTCTGCACAAAATCACACTCAATGATGAGACGACCCGTCATAATCCATCTGGACGAATACATTACATTTGGTTACATCGCGAGGTACATGACCTCTATATGATATATTTTACTAACATTGCATTCGATTTTAAAAGACAATCTTTCTTTACAACGAAAGTTGACGGCATGCATACCATTTCATAATATACCCAACTATAATTGACTTATTAATAATCTTGATGAACTCAACGACTCGAATGCAACGTCTTTTGAAATATGCCATGAATGACTCCAAGTAATATTTCTAAAATGAGCAAATGCACAGCGGAAGATTTCTTTCGTACCTGAGAATAAACATGCTTTAAAGTGTCAACCAAAAGGTTGGTGAGTTCATAAGTTTATTGTAAACAATAAAATTCATTATTTTGATAGACCACAAGATTTAATATTCCCATTTCCCATAAACATCATGCATAAAATTTATTCATATGGATTGAACACCTAGTAATCGACCTTAACAAGTTGCATATAGAATATCCTCATCATTCCGGGACAACTTCGGACATGATAAATTCGCCATCATTCCGGGACAACTTCGGACATGATAAATTCGCCATCATTACGGGACAACTTCAGACATGATAAATTCGCCATCATTCCGGGACAACTTCGGACATGATAAATTCGCCATCATTCCGGGACAACTTCGGACATGATAAAAAGGGCATATTCGATTTCGATAATTCAACCATAGAATGTATTTTCGATTACTTGTGTCTATTTTGTAAAATAGTTATAAAAGCATTTCATGTATTCGCAGTTCAAAAATATATTTTAAAAGTATTTAATAAAACAGTTGTAAAAACAGCTCATGTATTCGTAGTCCCAAAAATGTAAACAGTAAAAGGGAATCAAATGAACTCACGATATTGTATTTCGTAGTAAAAATACATATGACGACATGGAACAATGCAGGGTTGGCCTCGGATTCACGAACCTATATCATTTGTATATATATTAAAACATATACTTGTAATTGAATAAATATATATATTATTATTAGTGATGTAATTGTTATATTTAATAATTTATAAGTCTCCTTATTTATTTATATATTTCCATTTTATACATCGCAATATTAACATAGTTAAGTTATGTATATATATATATATATATATATATATATATATATATATATATATATATATATATATATAACTTTTATATGAAGATCATTTGTTTATGAAATTATTATTAGTTTTGGTAATACAAAAGTTAATAAAAATAATGATATTTTATAATAATATTGATAATAGTGATAATAATAATAATAATAATGTTATTAAAAATAATGATATTAACAAATATGATACTAAGTTGTGCTATGATAATAATAGTTATAAAAATTTTTGTAATTCCTATGAATCCTAAATTAATTAAAATTTTAATTTAATGATTTTCCTGCTAATATTTAAATCAAAGGTTTTTATTTTCATAATTGTATTAATGTTATTAAACCTTTATATTCCTAATCATGAAAATCATAATCTTCGTGTCAAATTTCTATGATAACGACTATAGTTTCTTATAACATTAATTTGTATCAATAATCCTAACTTTTACATGTATTCGTATAACTACAACTATTTTCTATAATCTTTATCCTATTATCTTTTATTATATGTTTATGTTATTAATATGTTTAATATCCTTGAAATCATAATAATAATACTAATAATAATAATACAATAATAATAATAATACTAACAATAACGATGATATTAGTAATGATGATATTAATAATTATAAACATATTGATAATACCAATATTTATAAATTGATACAAATTCTAATATTAATGATAATAATGATAATAATCCTAATCATGTTAATAATAATAATAATAGTTATACTATTAATAATCATAATAATAATACTTTTAATTATTCTAATAAACATATTAATGATATTGATAATAATAACAATTAACAACAATAACAATTAATAATAATACTAATAATAATAACAATAATAATAATAATAAAGGTTTTTAAAATTAAAAACTACCTCATACGGCCTTTTAAAAAAAATAGTTGCTACCCGCCGGGCTCGAACCCGAGACCACTCGAATACCCGTCACCACCCTAACCAATACACTGCCCATACTTTTCTGAGTTTAATATCACCAAAAATATACTTAACCCGATTGTACAGTCATCCTATTTCTTCTTCTTCTTAACAACTTAATTCGACCAGAGGATCGACCATAGCAGCAACCATGATTTGATTTTAATATATATAATCGACACATAAACATATGAAATCAGTTCTTTTGGGTTTAATCGACTAAGAAAAATAGGAGGTGAAGACAGACCCCCTGTTCATCTTCCTCATGAACTCAAAATCAAAAAATGATTTCTAGTTGTTTGTAGTTCTTAATTCCTTCATGGAAACTACTCGAAATCATTCCTATAATCTTTAGAACTAGGCAATTGATCCATACACATCAATACCAATTCAAATTTCACGATGAAAAATCAGTTGACTTTTTAATCTCTAAACTTTGACTCCAAAATTAGAGTTCGATATGAGGAGTTAGGTTGTGAAATTTTGCAGATAGTTTGACTATAGAGTTTCTATCAAAACTGCATTTTTACTTTTTGAATAAAGAATCGAATTGGAGTTTTCGAATTAAAGTTATGGCGAATAGGGAGTTACCATATCTGTTTCATAGTTTTCTCTCGTGTTTTCAATTTATCAGTAGTTAATAGCTGTGTATAAACAATAATAATGATCTTTAATTGCAGCAGTAATATGATTTGATCGACATTGTTTTGTAGCAAGGATTATCGACACAAAATATTACAGCAGGTACACAAAAAAATAAAAAATATAAAGTGAAAACTACCCTAAACAGATTTTTGTTGTTTTGGGGAAATTGAGATCGACATGTATATGATTGGAGACAAAGCATGAATCGATTACAGTTGTTAGATAACAGAATCGTACCCTTTTTCCTTATTTATATATATGTACAATTAATATTAATAATTATAATATAAATATATTAATAATAATAATAATAATAATAATAAATAAAAATAAAAACAATAATAATAATATAAATAACAATATTTATTAATAATAATAATAACATTAATGATAATAATAATAAGTTTTATCTTAATATAAATAACAATACTTATAATAATGAAAATAGAAATAATAATGATATTAATATCATAATAATATTAATAAGAATACTGATAATAATAACTTTAAATAAAAAATAATTATTTTTAGTAATCAAGTTAATATAATAACGTATACATAACAATTATATATATATATATATATATATATATATATATATATATATATATATATATATATATATATATATATATATATATATATATATATATATATATATATATATATATATATATATATATTTTATATTATGAATAAAAATATTAATAATACAATTATTGATATTAATATTACCAATAATAAAAGTAACTATAATAATATTAATATAACAATTATATTCAAACTTGCAATTTAATATCATTTATTATTTATGTAATATTAAATTATTTAATGACGTTTACTGAATAATTAATATTTACATATTTTATATATATAATAGAGTCATATATAGTTTTAAATATATATATATATATATATATATATATATATATATATATATATATATATATATATATATATATATATATATATATACATATATATATATATACACATATATATACATATATACATATTTTAACAATAACTTAATTATTCTAATTATTATTTTTTACATTTTCAATTACAATTAATTAAAGTATACTTTATTAATTCAAAATATTATATATATATACTTATATTTACACTTATATAATATTTATACATATTTATTTACAAATAATTATTCGTGAATCGTCGGGCACAGTCAAAGGGTAAATGATTATATGAACACAGTTCAAAGTTTTTGAGATTTCAACAATACAGACTTTGCTTATCGTGTCGGAAACATTAGATCATTTAAAGATAAAGTTTAAATTTAGTCAAAAATTTTCGGGTCGTCACAGTACCTACCCGTTAAAGAAATTTCGTCCCGAAATTTGATTGGGATGGTCATGACTGACAATAAGTATGTTTTCATGACGCATACGAGCTAGAAATTAGAGTTTTATCATCATTGAGTAATATGGATAAAACTATTCGATTGCGCGAAGAGTATAAGTGAAGCTATCACAAAAGAGTGAAATGAGAAAATAAAGTCTTGTCATATCTTTTGACGTAGACATGATTGATTTCTAGAGTTCAAGGGATTTAAAGAAAATCTTTGAAATCTAAAGGATTTGATTCTTCTGCGAATAAGGAAACTAAGATCTCTATAATTGAATACGATGATCTGTCTCGATTACTCTGTCTGATATTTACATTATAAATTAAACTTCTTTCGTTCCGTTACTTTTACCACTCCTATACTCAATTCCCCAAATTCAAAAGGTTGGGAAAATGCTTAATCCAGTTCTGATCCTTGTCCTTATCCTGATCATCGCAACAATCATTCTCTTTTTCCAGCTTCCACCAAAGAAATCTGTTTACTTCTACTTCACCCTTGGGGTTATAGTGTTTTTAATTCTCCCGTGTCTTTATATTGCTAATCGTATTAATATCCACGATTTGTAACCTCCGTGTTGTTATTGGGCTTTATATTTTCTCTTATATTTTGGAGCTCTTTGCCTTTTTATTATCTTCTCGACCTCTAGTAAAACGAGTAACGGTCCAGAAATCGTAAGTATGGAGTTTCGAATGAACTTAATGTTCTAAACAAAAAAGAACGTAATAGCACGATTTGATTTGCCAAATTACCAGAATCACTGAGAATAGAACTATCAAGAATATATTTTCTTGATATGTTTAGAAGTTAAGCAGAATGAAAGAGTTATGTAACATGACACATGATGACGTTATGATCTGTGAATCCTCATGTCCCATTAGAAACTCAGCATGACTTACTGTAATATAATCACGTTGATCAAGTGTCATTATATTATACTAACTCATGCATCAGTTCCCAACACTACTTCAAAATCATTCATATTTTAAACTCGAAGGTTTCAAAATTTAGAAACTAAAATAGTTTTTTTTTATGATGTAACACAGATAACGTGAAGAGATAATTAATATCGGACGAGAATATTTATGAAGTTATCTTCAGAAATATTGAGGATATTTATAATGCTAGATACGATGATATCTTAGAATTTCTAATATCGAAGGATGATGAAGAAGATATATCCGTAAGGGTTTAGATTCAGAAGCAAGGTATTCGCTAAAGATTTCATCAGAAATAGAATCATCAGGATTCTTTAAATACATAGTTTAGTCCTTGTATTTGTCTTTGATCTTCTTCATGGTTCGCTCAATCCGTTTTTCAGTTTCAAACTTTTTCTGAGTTTTTCCCACACACTATTCTTTATCATCAAACTTTTTGACTGTTTTGGTTGTCTATAGTTTTTGCTGTTCCATTCAGCTTTTTGAAAGTTCAATGTATTGATTTGTAGGCTGGGTGCTTTTCAGAATTTCAGAATTTAAGATCATAATTCTAAGAGATAAATGTTATATATACGTATAACTGTTGATGTAGACATGCTGCGAGATTTCCAAATACTGATTGCTAATTTCCGATAATTGATGTGGAAATTCTCGTTATAAGATGTGGATGGGTATATGAATAGGTTTTAACGAAAAAATATAATGGTTCTTCGGAGAGACTTAAGCCAATGAGTAATGAAGTTGCTGGTAAATTTACTGCTAATGTGGTGGAATATAAACGGTTCTCCGGTAATGATGACGAAAGCCAAACTTATATATCAAAGTTATAATAAGGCTTATTCGAATAAAAAATAAAAGTTGACTTGCTGGAGCTGTGACAAAATTGTCAAATTTGAAAAAGAATTGCAATATTATTTTCGGTAATAGCAATGCCAAAGGAGCTAGTACAGATACGTGTTAAACGTTTACTCAGGTTCCGAGTGTTTTCAGGTGTATAACTATATGCATCAATCTTTTCTTCCGTAGATGAAGTGCGGTTGGTTCATTCTCTCGATTGATATGTTTTCAAGAATCATGAAAGGTTTGAACGCAAATTGCAATCGTCAAGATACAAATAAGGTTTAAGATGAAATCAAGTGGCAAACTTGAAGAAATGTTTAGTTTCATATGTTATAATTAATATTTTAATTCATTTTAATTGTCCAATGTTGGTAGTCCACAGTTAATAGTTCAATAATTCATATATAGTTTAATATATAATATTCAAATTAATTAATACGTATCGTGACCCATTGTATACATGTCTCAGACTCGATCAAAACTCAAAGTAAATATATTATTATAGAATCAACCTCAACCATGTATAGCTAACTCGATCATTACCGCATATAGAGTGTCTATGGTTATTCCAAATAATATATATAGATGCGTCGATATGATATGTCAAAACCTTGTATAAGTGTCCCGATATTTAAAATGCGTAAAATAAATAACATTATTTAAATGACGATAAATAAAATTGCGAGAATATAAATTGCGATAAATAAATTGCGATAAATAAAATGTAATCAGTTAGCTAGGAACAGTTAGCATGGATTCTTAACAAAATATCTCATAGTTAATTTGTTTGTTTCTAACAATTTTTATTTTGTCCAATGTTTTCTTCATTATGTCACTTGTTGGATTCTGATAGGTCAAAATCCAAATATGAAATTGAATGAAAATGGTTATTCTGTGATGAACGGATTCGTATATATGTGGATGTAATTAGGATAGGAAATGACCGTTAAATCAGAATCGAAGAATGTAAAGTGTAACTTATTAATGTGAAATCTTAAATATTCCTCGGGTATTACCTACCCGTTAAAATATTTTCACCATTAACAGTTTGTATGAAAGAATTTTTAATTACAATCTTTATGAAAACATATATACATATATATTTTCTTCAGATGTAACCATGGATCAAATGAGTTAATATGATATTAATTTCATTTAGTTTTCGGTTGGAGCTAGAATAAATAATCTCTAAGACTTTAGAGATTACACAATCATCGAAGGATGTTTCTCTAATGAAATTATAGATCAATACTTCATCGGTTATTGTTGTTGGTACTCCTTGGTATCTATGGTGCGTATGACGTTGATGTTCGTGGGGCATTTTGTGATGTTGAATCATGGGATGTGGATGTTGTGGATGCTGGTACTGGTTATGCTGCTGATGGTGGTACTGTTGCTGCCGGTGTTGCTGCTGGTGCTTGTATCCTTTGCACCATATTATCTAAAGCCACTACTCGAGCGCGAAGCTCGTTGACTTTTTCTATTACACCGGGATGATTGTCGGTTCGGACGAGCGGATGAATAAGATCTAGAATTCGAGATAGTATATAATCGCGACGAGATACTCTGGAGATGAGTGAAAAAATGGTATTATGAACAGGTTCGCCGGTAAGTGCTTCAGGTTCTTCGTCAAGAGGTGAATTCGGTTGGTGAAAAGGATCGCCTTCTTCGCGTCTCCATTGGTTAAGTCGACTACAAACCCATCCCCAATTCATCCAGAATTGGTGATGACTGATTGGTTGATTCATTCCGGTTATACTGCTTTCGGAGCTCGAGTGAAACTCCATATCGAAATCCGAGGGACTTGAACTAGTGGCAAGTTCCATTTCGTACGGTTAGATAAAGGGTTTTTGATATGAAATGATTTTAGGATATCGGATGATATTCTAATTACATATAATACTTATGTTTAGTATAGAAGATCCAGTAGATTACGGAGGAATTTACAGAATATGTCAGGCAAGGTTTGCAGTAACAGATACGCTAAGATATGATTTATCAGATACGCAAAGATATAAATTTTGTTTATACACTATTCATGCAATCAATGCAGTAAGATGTGTCTAGACTAAGAATGATAAGCAGGTAATTTCCTAAAGATGATAAGTAGGTAATTTTCGACACGAAATGATAAGCAAAACTTTTGACATGCAGACAAGGTCGAAGTCCAGACTCACTAATGCATCTAAACAACTATCAGTTAGACACACTAATGCAAGACCTGGTTCGCTAACACTACCGCTCTGATACCACATGAGACGACCCGTCGTAATCCATCTGGATGAATACATTACATTTGATTACATCGCGAGGTACATGACCTCTATATGATACATTTTACAAACATTGCATTCGATTTTAAAAGACAATCTTTCTTTACAACGAAAGTTGACGGCATGCATACCATTTCATATTATACCCAACTATAATTGACTTAATAATAATCTTGATGAACTCAACGACTCGAATGCAACGTCTTTTGAAATATGCCATGAATGACTCCAAGTAATATTTCTAAAATGAGCAAATGCACAGCGGAAGATTTCTTTCGTACCTGAGAATAAACATGCTTTAAAGTGTCAACCAAAAGGTTGGTGAGTTCATAAGTTTATCGTAAACAATAAAATTCATCATTTTGATAGACCACAAGATTTAATATTCCCATTTCCCATAAACATCATGCATAAAATTCATTCATATGGATTGAACACATAGTAATCGACCTTAACAAGTTGCATATAGAATATCCTTATCATTCCGGGACAACTTCGGACATGATAAATTCGCCATCATTCCGGGACAACTTCGGACATGATAAATTCGCCATCATTTCGGGACAACTTCGGACATGATAAATTCGCCATCATTCCGGGACAACTTCGGACATGATAAATTCGCCATCATTCCGGGACAACTTCGGACATGATAAAAAGGGCATATTCGATTTCGATAATTCAACCATAGAATGTATTTTCGATTACTTGTGTCTATTTTGTAAAACAGTTATAAAAGCATTTCATGTATTCGCAGTTCAAAAATATATTTAAAAAGCATTTAATAAAGCAGTTGTAAAAACAACGCATGTATTCTCAGTCCTAAATATGTAAAGAGTAAAAGGGAATCAAATGAACTCACAATACTGTATTTCATAGTAAAAATACATATGGCGACATGGAACAATGCAGGGTTGGCCTCGGATTCACGAACCTATATCATTTGTATATATATATTAAAACATATACTTGTAATTGAATAAATATATATATTATTATTAGTGATGTAATTGTTATATTTAATAATTTATAAGTCTCCTTATTTATTTATATATTTCCATTTTATACATCGTAATATTAACATAGTTAAATTATGTATATTATATATATATATATATATATATATATATATATATATATATATATATATATATATATATATATATATATATATATATATATATATATATCTTTTATATGAAGATCATTTGTTTATAAAATTATTATTAGTTTTGGTAATACTAAAGTTAATAAAAATAATGATATTTTATAATAATATTGATAATAGCGATGTACTAATCCATCTGGACGAATACATTACATTTGGTTACATCACGAGGTACTTGACCTCTATATGATACATTTTATAAACATTGCATTCGTTTTTGAAAGACAAACTTTCATTACATCGAAAGTTGACATCATGCATACCATTTCATAATATATCCAATTATAATTGACTTAATAATAATGTTGATGAACTCAACGACTCGAATGCAACGTCTTTTGAAATATGTCATGAATGACTCCAAGTAGTATCTCTAAAATGAGCAAATGCACTGCGGAAGATTTCTTTCACACCTGAGAATAAACATGCTTTAAAGTGTCAACTAAAAGGTTGGTGAGTTCATTAGTTTATTGTAATCAATCATTTCCATTATTTTAATAGACCACAAGATTTCTATTTCCATTTCTCATAAATATACGTCCCATACATAGAGACAAAAATCATTCATATGGATTGAACACCTGGTAATCGACCTTAACAAGATGCATATAGAATATCCCCATCATTTCGGGACTCCCTTCGGACATGATAAAATCGAAGTACTAAAGCAGTTCAAATTCTCTGACTGGGCTTGTTAGTGCCCATAGATCTATCTTTAGGATTCGCGTCAATTAGGGTGTCTGTTCCCTAATTCTTAGATTACCAGATTAAAAAGGAGCATATTCGATTTCGATAATTTAACCATAGAATGTAGTTTTGATTACTTGTGTCTATTTCGTAAAACAGTTATAAAAGCAGCACATGTATTCTCAGTCCCAAAAATATATATTGCAAAATCATTTAACAAAGGAGAAAATGAAACTCACCTTAGCAGCACATAAGGTCATTCACCGAAATGTGACCGAAACTCGGAATGCAAAATAACCGTAGATCTCAACCTAGAGAACATATGTTGGTCAATACATGTCTAACAAGCTAGGTCAGGTCATAGTGTATCACAATCCTAATGCTCGAGACCGACATGCAAAAGTTAACAAAAGTCATCTCAAAAGTCAATATGACCCAATATGATCTTTAAATCTATACATGTTTATTATCATAGTATAAGTCTTGATAATTGAACGAATTTATAGTTTATCAAACACAATATATTATTTATTTCAGGAGCTATATTATATTTGAATTATCATGGCAATCAAAAATATTTTATTATTTCACATAGCTTTCCAATAATTTGTAAAATCAGATTATAGTGTTTATAAAGCTTTAAAACATGATAAGACAGTCAACTTTGACAATTGTTCAACAAAACGAGACGTGCTTTATATAGAAATTCATTTACTTGATTAGTAATATTTGAAAATCCAATTTATCAATCTCATAGACAAATTGTTTAAATATTAATTTACAGTTTCAAACATAATTTCAATTAACGTTAACCATAATTCAGTTGACCATATCTTTTAACCCGTTCATCGAAATCACGCAATTTCTAAATGAAAAGTTAATAATTTTTCGCCAGCTTTTCAAAAACATGCATATCATATACTTTATACCAGTAGCATATGTATCAAATTCGTGATTCATCATAAATTATCTAACGACAAAATTAAAGCATACAAGCATGCATAAACATATATACTCGAGCACTAGACATAGATACACTATTAATATATAAAAATAAGATATGAATGCTCACGTATCAATATTGCAGGAAAGTACGTAGACACAACGGAAATGATAAACACTAGTTTGACCTCACAAGCTATGTCCCCGAACGATACCCACAACCTCCATAGCTATAACCCATAATTTCCTTAGCTTTATCCTGCTCGAAATACCCGTTTGAAATAACTCGTGCATACCCTCATCGTAGTATTTTATGTATAATACTAATAATAATATTACAACTAATAATAATAATACGATTAATAATAATATTAATCTTAATAATAATAATAATAATAATAATAATAATAATAATAATAATAATAATAATAATAATAATAATAATAATACACACACACCCACACACACACACACACACACACACATATATATATATATATATATATATATGTAGAGAGATTGAAAGATACAAGATGGATGAATGAAACTGGAACGTAAACTAATTCGTTTTATAGACATAAACTGGAACTGACACTCATGCGATCGCATGAGTGTCATGCTATGCTTTCATGCGTTCGCATGAAGTTAAATTTCAGGTCACATTGTTTCATTTTTCCTTGCCGACACAATATTATGCATATTTATATTTATTTAATATATAATATATTTAATCTTTAGAATTAATTAAATATTATTTATATTCTCGTGCATAGTTGATTTGTAATTTTAGCACCGATGAATTGTACGTTGACGCTCGACTTACGTGTCAGTTTCGGTTTTTCGAACGTCCTTTCATACGCTCAGAAAACTTGTACTTTACGTTTCGCGACCCGTACCTTTATTAATAATTAGACTTATTTCACAAATAATTATACTCCATGAAATGTAACTTATACTTTTGAATGTTTTGGTCATTTGCTTCTATAAATCGACGTCTCGTTATATATACATATGATAATTTAAATCAAAACATTTTGTATCTAGTTAATATTATATTTAATCACTTGCAATATATATATATATATATATATATATATATATATATATATATATATATATATATATATATATATATATTCTCAAAGAAAAATGTAATTTTGTACATATTGTATAGGATTGAAATATTTATTTAATAATATTATATTTTAGATTTTCAAAAATAATTATATTTCAACGTTCAATATATATAATTTAAAATCGTTTAAATAATAAATATTATTATATCACCTAACGTTTATGCTCTAGAACTTAATTTGATATAATTCATTTATGCGCCAACGTTTATTTTAACTTCTCAAACGTTCTAAAAATCAATCGAATCGAATAACCAAATGTTACTATCGTTTACTAAATAACTTGAAATTGTATACATGTATATATCTTTATTTAATAACATAAATCAGTTTTTAAATACACATTGCAAGTTATTTATGAATAATTAATATTCCAACTTAGTTTATATATATATATATATATATATATATATATATATATATATATATATATATATATATATATATATATATATATATATTTACAAATAGATGTTCGTGAATCGTCGGTCAATAGTCAAAGGTTAACTGAATATATAACATTAGTTCAAAAAGTTTGAGAATCAATATTACAGACTTTGCTTATCGTATCGTAAACATATAAAGATTAAGTTTAAATTTGGTCGAAAATTTCTGGGTTGTCACAGTACCTACCCGTTAAAGAAATTTCGTCCTGAAATTTGATTGGGATGGTCATGGCTGACAATAAGTATGTTTTCATAACGCATACGAGCTAAAAATTAGAGTTTTATCATCATTGAGTAATATAGATAATACAATTCGATTTTGTGAAGAGTAAGAGTGAAGTTATCACAAAAGAGTGAAATGAATAAATGTAGATTCTTCATATCTTTTGACGTAGATAGGATTGATTTTCGGAGTTCAAGGGATTTAGAGAAAATCTTATTGATAAGATTTGATTCTTCGGTAATTAAGGAAATTAGGATCTTCTTTGATTAAATGCGATAACCTGTTATGATTGCTCTGTTAGATTTTTCGCTATAAATTCACTCCCTTCGTTTCTTTATTTCCACAGCTCACCTTCTATTCTTCCTCCCTTAACTCATACTTTAAAGTATTCATCAATATGCTTCATCCAGTTTTGATTCTTGATATACTCCTAACTTTCATATCTATCATTCTTCTTTTTCATCTGCCGCCGGAGGAATCTATTCACTTTTACTATACTCTTGGCTTTATAGTGTTTTTAGTTCTCTCGTGTCTTTACATTGCAATACTTATTGATATACACGGTTTGTAATTTATGTGTTCTCGTAGGACTTTATATTTTTTCTTATTTGTTAGAGTCCCTGCTTCTGTCTTTTTATAATCATCGACATCCACAGTTAATACTCTCTCCTATTTACTGCGATTTATACCCCCATTTCTATTTCGGAGCTTCATGCTCTGTTTTCTCTTCTATCCATTAAGCACCGCATGTAATGGTCCAGAATTCGCATATATGAATTTCGGAATGAACATAATTAATGTTCCAAGAAGGAAATTGTAATGGCACGATCTTGATTTGTCAAATTACCAGAATACCTTGGAAAAGGCCGAATCATCAAGAAAAATATTTTCTTGATATGTTTAGAGTTTATGTAGAATACAAGAGTCGTGTAACATGACACATGATGACGTTATGGTCTGTGAATCGTCATGTTTCATTAGAAACTCAGCATGACTTACTGTAATATAATCACGATGATCAAGTGTCATTATATTATATTAACTCATGCTTCAGTTCCTAACACTACTTCAAAAACATTCATAATTTAAACTCGAAGGTTTACAGAATATAGAAACTAAACAGTTTCCTTTATGATGTACTACATATAACGCGAAGAGATAAATGATTTTAGATAAGAGTAGTTATGCAAATATATTCAGAAATATCGAGGATATATGATGATATCTTAGAATTTTTAATATCAGAGGATGATGAAGAATATTGTCTGCAAGGGTTTAGAGTCAGGAGCAAGGTATTCGTTAATGACTTCAGCAGATACTGAATCATTTGGATTCTTTGATGGCAGGTTTAGTCTTTGTGATTTGTCCACAGCCTCCTTCATAGTTTGCTCCATCCGTTTTCTAATTCCAAACCTTCTCTTTTTATGAGCTTTGCCAACACACTATTCTTTATCATCAAACTTTTGACTGTTAAGGTCGTTTACAGTTTTTGCTGCTTCATCAGCATTTTTCTAAAATTCGGAGAACTGAAGTGTGTAAGTCTAGGAGATAGATGATATATGTACATATATAACTGTTGGCGTAGAATAGCTGAAAAATTCGAGAATAATGATTGAAGCTTTTTGGTATGACAATTACCGTTACAAGATAAAGATGAGTACATGATAGGGTTTCAATGAATATAATGATTTTTCGGAAAGTTAAAGATCAATGATGTTGCTGGTAAGTTTACTACTAATGTGGTGGAATATAAACGGTTCCCCAGTAACGAAGGCGAAAAGACAACGTATATATCAAGGTTATAATAAGGCTAGTTCGACTGAAAAGTCGAAGTTGACTCGCTGGAGCTATGATAGAATTGGCTAATTTGAAAAAGAATTGCAATGTTATTTTCGGTGATAGCAATGTCAAAGGATCTAGCACAGATACGTATTAAATGTTTACTCAGGTTTCGAGTGTTTTCAGGTGCATAACTATATGCATCAATCTTTTCTCCCGTAGCTGAAGTGCGGTTGATTCATCCTCTCGATTGAGGTGTTTTCAATAATCATGAAAGGTTTGAACGCAGATTGTAATCGTCAAAATACAAATGAGGTTTTTAAGATGAAATCAAGTGGCAAACTTGAAGAGATGTTTAGTTTCATATGTTATAATCAATATTTTAATTCATTTGAATTATCTAATGTTGGTAATCCACAATTAGTAGTCCACAGTTAGAAATTCAATAATTCATATATAATATTCGAATTAATTAATACGTATCGTGACCCATTGTATACATGTCTCAGACTCGATCACAACTCAAAGTATATATATTATTTTAGAATCAACTTCAACCCTGTATAGCTAACTCGATCATTACCGCATATAGAGTGTCTATGGTTATTCCAAATAATATATATAGATGCGTCGCTATGTTATGTCAAAACCTTGTATACGTATCCCGATATTTAAAATGCGTAAATAACAGTATTTAAATGACGATTATTAAAGTGCGTAAAATAAATAACAGAAATAAAATGACGATAAATAAAATTGCGAGAATTTAAATTGCGATAAATAAATTGCGATAATTAAATTACGATAAATAAATTGCGATAAATAAAATGTAATACAGAATTAACAGTTAGCTAGGAATAGTTAGCGTGGATTCTTAACAAAATTTATCATAATTAATTTGTTTGTTTCTAACAAATTTTATTTTGTCAAATGTTTTCTTCATTATTCCACTGGTTGGATTCTTTCATGACCCGTCCTAATCCATCTGGATGAATACATTACATTTGGTTACATCGCGAGGTACTTGACCTCTATATGATACATTTTACAAACATTGCATTCGTTTTTAAAAGACAAACTTTCATTACATCGAAAGTTGACGGCATGCATACCATTTCATAATATATTCAACTATAATTGACTTAGTAATAATCTTGATGAACTCGACGACTCGAATGCAACGTCTTTTAAAATATTTCATGAATGACTCCAAGTAATATCTCTAATATGAGCAAATGCACAGCTGGAGATTTCTTTAATACCTGAGAATAAACATGCTTTAAAGTGTCAATCAAAAGGTTGGTGAGTTCATTAGTTTATCATAATCAATCATTTCCATAATTTTAATAGACCACAAGATTTCCTTTATTCAATAATCATACACTCGCAAGTGTTTAAAATTCATTCATATGGATTGAACACCTGGTAACCGACATTAACATCATGCATATAGAATATCCCCAAAACAGAAATCCATCTGTACAATATAAACTCGAAGTACTAAAACATACCATTTTCCAGTATGGGAGGTGTTAGTGCCCGTAGATCTACCTTTAGGATTCGCGTCAATTAGGGTGTCTGTTCCCTAATTCTTAGGCTACCAAGCTAAAATGGGTGATATTCGATTCGATAATTCAACCATAGAATGTAGTTTCGATTACTTGTGTGTATTTCGTAAAGCATTTATAAAAGCAGCGCATGTATTCTCAGTCCCAAAAATATATATAAAAAGGGAGTAAATGAAACTCACCTATTGTATTTTGTAGTAAAAATACATATGACGGTATTGAACAATTGAACAATGAAGGGTTGCCCTCAGATTCACGAACCTATATCATTTGTATGTATATATTAATACGCCTAATCGTAATCGAACAAATTTATATATATTTAGTTATGTATTGTGAAGACCCATCCTAATCCATCCGGATGAAGTCCATATCGATTATAAACGATTCACAACAGTTGATTACATCGCGAGGTACTTGACCTCTATATGATACATTTTACAAACATTTCATTCGTTTTTGAAAAGACAATCTTTCATTACATCAAAAGTTGACGTCATGCATACCATTTCATAACATATCTAACTATAATTGACTTAATAATAATCTTGATGAACTCAACGACTCGAATGCAACGTCTTTTGAAATATGTCATGAATGACTCTAAGTAATATCTCTAAGATGAGCAAATGCACAGCGGAAGATTTCTTTCGTACCTGAGAATAAACATGCTTTAAAGTGTCAACCAAAAGGTTGGTGAGTTCATTAGTTTATCATAAATAATCATTTCATAATTTTAATAGACCACAAGATTTCATATTTCCATTTCTCATAACATACGTCCCATGCATAGAGACAAAATATCATTCATATGGATTGAACACCTGGTAACTGACATTCACAATATACATATAAGAATATCCCCATCATTCCGGGATCCTCCTTCGGACATGATATAAATTTCGAAGTACTAAAGCATCCGGTACTTTGGATGGGGCTTGTTAGGCCCGATAGATCTATCTTTAGGATTCGCGTCAATTTGGAGATCGGTTTCTAAATTCTTAGGTTACCAAGCAAAAAGGGGCATATTCGGCTTCGATCATTCAACCATATAATGTAGTTTTGATTACTTGTGTCTATTTTGTAAAACAGTTATAAAAATTGCGCATGTATTCTCAGCCCAAAAATATAAAGGGTAAAAAGGCAAATGAAACTCACCATACTGTATTTTGTAGTAAAAATACATATAACGACATTTGAACAAGTGTAGGGTTGGCCTCGGATTCACGAACCTATATCATTCATATATATATATATATATATATATATATATATATATATATACACATATATATATATATATATATATACATATATATATATATATATTAAAACATATAATCGTAACCAAGTAATTTATATATATTTAGTTATGTATTAAGGTTAATATACATATACAATTTTATTAATACTTATAATATGTTATAATTCTTATTTGATATGTAATTTAGTTAACGTTATATGTATATAAATAATATTATATCTTAATATTAAGTAATATTCGTATATCTATGTATTAAATATACTGTTATATAAATTTCTTTTGTTTGCAAAATAATATTTATAATAATATTAGCATAAGTATTATAATAGTAATAATAATGCTAATACTAATAATAATAATAATAATAATGATAATAATAATAATAATAATAATGATAGTAATAATAATAGTTTTAGATAAAATAATAATAATAATAATAATAATAATAATAATAATTATTATTATTATTATTATTATTATAATTATATTATAATTATACCCGTAATATATTATACCTAATAAGGTACACGTTCAATTGCAGATATCCCCAAATTAGATCTAGGGTTCATCCCTTTCTTTTCTCACTCTATATTCCGATTCTAAATTAATCTCAAGAAATTGAAATCGTGCTTATCGATAATTTGATTTTCATCTGATTCTTTACAGCTCAACAATCGGTTCAGTCTTCTTCCAATGTAATGATCTCCTCACACTTTGAATTGGATTTGATGGAATTTATTAAGATTAGTTCGGAGGATTTATAGATGATGATCAAGGATATCCTACTCTCATTATCGAATTGGAAAAATTCTGAATCAGGTCTTTAAAAAATGTCTGAATCATTGTCGTCCTTCAGGTAATATCATAATTAAATGTATTTAATTTTCTTGTTTCAATTGTTTCTTTTCTCAAAGAGAATCAAGGTTATTATCTCTTTTGTGATTTGAAATACCTTTATTGTTAATGGTCACATCTATAATTTAAACTTATATAATTATGTGATATGAAATCGTTATATGAAATTTAGGGTTATCAGGTTTGAGTATAATTGTGTAATCTGTAATCTTTAGTTTGGTACAGTAGTAATCTAAGGGGTATTCAATCGGTGATAGTATTGTTCGATGGTAACAGATGATAATCAAGGTGAGTTTGTTCTACTTTTACAGAAATAGAAACGTATGTAAGCAGTTAGTTTGTTTGTATGATAATAGAAACATGTTGTAGCAGTAGTAGATCGATGTGGTGATTGTAATGGGTCATGTTCATGTAACAGTGAACACGAAGAAGAATTTTCAGGTTTTTCGTAGGTTAATGAATGATGAAAATTGGTGGTGATATTCGTTCAAACAGGAACAGACTGGCAGCAGTTTGATGTGGCTTGATTAACAGCTTGTTTTGAAACAAGGTGAGTGTTATGTAGCCTGTAAAAGAGCATAGTAATAAGAATAAAACAATATCACTATCTTTGTTATTTTTAACCATTATCATTGTATTGTGAAAAATAATAATATATATACATAGATATGAAAATATAAGCTGCATTTGCAGGCATTTAAATGGTAACCTGAATGGCGGTTTTCGATTGTTGAGACAGAACAGATCAATTGCAGCTGCAGTCCTTGAAACTGGTTGCAGATTGTGGTCTAGTTGTCGAAAAGAAAATGGGATCGAAGGTGATGATGGTTGTTGAAGAAGAAGACTAAGTGGTGGTTTTGATTGATAGAAACTGAATTCAAAGATAGTGAGTGGTTTGTTCGATGAAGTGATAACGGGTGACCGATGGTTGTCTCAAAGGTGGCTCGATGGTGATCTCTATCTCTCCCTCTAATGTAACGTGTATGTATATATTCAAAAAAAATATGGCAGTCTGTACTTGGTCATAAATGTTGGTTGTAGAATCCACAAGTGGGTGTTTGTGATTGATAAAAGGTGGATGGAAAGAATTAACAATTCCTAACAACTGGCATATTTGTTTTGTAGTTGAAGTGGTCGACAATTTGTACCAAATGAAACAGAAGGTGAAGAAAATAAAAATGGATATAGTTTCTTTAATCAATTTCGTATGATTCTATGACATACACATCAGATATGTAATTTAGGTGTGATTATGACTAATAACAGATTACATATTTTATGTATATATATATATATATATATATATATATATATATATATATATATATATATATATATATATATATATATATATATATATATATAAGAAAACTCAATATCATTTAGGATACAAACATTAAATATTAATTTTAAAAATAATAAAGAACTAATAATATTAATAGTAATATAAATAATAATGATAATCATATTAATATTGCAATTATACTTTCAATTTGTAGTTACATATAATATATTACCCTTTATTATATCATATCCATCAATCATATAATTTATTGGGTCTTTAATATTTAATTATATATATATATATATATATATATATATATATATATATATATATATATATATATATATATATATATATATATATATAATATTACTTATGTTCAAAATTCCTATATATATATATATACACACACATTTAATTATAAACTATTGTTCGTGAATCGTCGGGAATAGTCAAAGTGTAAATGCATTCATGTAAACTGTTCTAAAGTTTTCGAGACTTAACATTATAGACTTTGCTTATCGTGTCGGAATCATATAAAGATTAAGTTTAAATTTGGTCGGAAATTCCCGGGTCATCACAGTACCTACCCGTTAAAGAAATTTCGTCCCAAAATTTGAGTGAGGTGGTCATGGCTAACAATAAAAATGTTTTCATGACGAATATGAGTTGATAGATAGAGCTTTATCACCATTGAGTAATATGGATATAACAATTCGATTACGCGAAGAGTACGAGTGAAGTTATCACAAAAGAGTGAAGTAAGGAAGTGAAGATTTAGCTATTGACGTAGTAAGGGTTGAATTTAGGAAATAAGGTGCACCTTGACTTTTGACGTTGTCTCGGTTGAATTCCGGAATTTAAGGGATTTAAAGAAATTATTCGAAATCTAAAGATTTGATTCTTCGGCGAGTAAGGGAATTAAGATCTCTATAATTAAATATGGTGATCTGCCTCGATTACTCTGTCTGATATTTCCATTATAAATTTACCTTTTCCATTCCATTAGTTTCCACCACTTCTATACCTTCTTTCTCAGTTCATATATCCAAAAGATTATAATGATGCTTAATCCGGTTCTAATCCTTGATATTTTTCTAATTATCATTTCTGTCATCCTCCTTTTCAATCTTCCACCAGAAGAATCTGTTTACTTCTACTATTATCTTGGGGTGATACTATTCTTAATTATATCGTGTCTTTATATTGCTATTCGTATTAATATCCATGGTTTGTAACCTCCGTGTTGTTTTTGGACTTTATATTTTCTCTTATATTTTGGATCTCTTTGCCTTTTTATTATCCTCTCGAACTCTAGTACAGTAAGCAACGGTCCAGAATTCGTAAGCATGGAGTTTCGAATGAACTTAATGTTCTAACCAAGAAAGAACGAAATCGTACGATTTGATTTGTCAAATTACCAGAATCACTGAGAATGGAACTATCAAGAATATATTTTATTGATATGTTCAGAAGTTAAGCAGAATGAAAGAGTTATGTAACATGGCACATGATGACGTTATGATCTGTGAATCATCACGTCCCATTAGAAACTCAGCATGACTTACTGTAATATAATCACGTTGATCAAGTGTCATTATATTATACTAACTCATGCATCAGTTCCTAACATTACTTCAATAACATTCATATTTTAAACTCAAAAGTTTACAGAATATAGAAACTAACAGTTTCTATATGATGTAATACTGGTAGCACTAATAGATTAATGATTTCAGATAAGAACAGTTATGAAAATATCTTCAGAATTATGGAGGATATTTATAATGAAAGATACGATAATATCTCAGAATATCTAAGATCAGAGGATGATAGAAACTATTATCTGCAAGGGTTTAGAGTAAGGAGCAAGATATTCACTAAAGACTTTAGCAGACATTGAATCATTTGGATTCTTTGAAGTCAAACTTATTCTTTGTGATTTGTTCACGGTCTTCTTCCTAGTTTCGCATAATCTGCTTTTCGGTACTAAATTTTCTATTGAATGTTTCCAATATAATGATACACAGGAAGCACGAAGAGGTATATAATTTCAGACGAGAATATTTATGAAAATATCCTCAGAAATATCGAAGATATTGATGATGATATTTTGGAGTTTCTAAGTTCGATGGTTGATGAAGAAAGATTTTCCACAAGATTTAACATGACTTCAGAACAAGATATTATCTGAAGATTTCATTGGATCCAGAATTACCTGGATTCTTTGAATATAGAGTTTGGTCCTTGTATTTGTCCTCAGTCTTCTTCAGGGTTAGCTCAATCCATTTTTCAGTACTAAATTTTATATTGAGCGTTCCCATCCTTCCATTCTTTATTATCAAACTTTTGGCTGTTGAGGTCGTTTTCAGTTTTTGTTGCTTCATTCAATTTTAAAAATTCAGAGCATTAATTCGCAGACTGGGTGTCTTTCAGAATTTCAGAATGGAAGATCATAATTCTAAGAGACAAATGTGATATGGATACATATAACTATTGATGTGGAAACGTTGCGAGACTCACAATACAGATTTGCTGATTCCCGGTAATTGGTATGGCAATACTTGTTACAAGATGCGGATGAGTACATGATGAGACTTCAATAGATAAATATAGTGATTTGTCGGAGAGATTTAAGTCAAGGAGAAATGAGGTTGCTGGTACGTCTACTGGTAATATGATGGAATATAAAAGGTTCCCCGGTAACAATAAAAGAGCACGCATATATATCAAGGTTATAATATGGTTGTTTCGAACGAGAAGTCGAAGTTGACTTGATGAAGCTGTGACAAAATTGGCTACTTTGAAAGGGATTACCAAATTATTTTGGGTAATAATAACACTAAAGGAATTAGCACGGATACGTGTTAAACGTTTACCCAGGTTTCGAGTGTTTTTCAGGTGCATATCTATGTGCATAAATCCTTCCTTCCGTAGATGAAGCTGTGGTTGGTTCATCCTCTCGATTAAGGTGTTTTCAAGAATTATGAAAGGTGTGAACGCAGATTATAATCGTCAAGATACAAATGAGGTTTAAGTTGAGATCAAGTGGCAAACTTGAACAAATGTTTAGTTTCATATGTTATAGTCAATATTTTAATTCATTTTAATTGTCCAATGTTGGTAGTCCACAGTTGATAGTCTACAGTTAGCAATTCAATAGTTCATATACAGTTTAATATATAATATTTGAATTAATTAATACATATCGTGACCCGTATTCGTCTCAGACTCGATCACAACTCAAAGTATATATATTATTATAGAATCAACCTCAACCCTGTATAGAGAACTCGATCATTACTGCATATAGAGTGTCTATGGTAATTCCAAATAATATATATAGATGCGTCGATATGATATGTCAAAACCTTGTATACGTTTCCCGATATTTAAAGTGCGTAAAATAAATAATAGAAATTAAATGACGATAAATAAAGTGCGTAAAGTAAATAACAGAAATTAAATGACGATAAATAAAATTGCGATAATAAATTGTGATAAATAAATTGTGATAAATAAATATAATACGGAATTAACAGTTAGCTAGGAACAGTTAGCTAGGATTTTGTTAGCATGAATTCTTAACAAAATTCTTCATAAATAATTTGTCTGTTTCTAACAAATTTTATTTTGTCAATTGTTTTCTTCATTATGCCACTTGCTGGATTCTGATAGGTCAAAATCCAAATATGAAATTGAATGAAAATAATTATTCTGCGGTGAATGGATACGTATATCGGTGGTTGTAAGTAGGATAGTAAATGACTGTTGGATCAGATTCGAAGAATGTACAATGTAATTTATTAATGTGAAATCTAAATATTCCTCGGGTATTACCTACCCGTTAAAATATTTTTTACCATTAACAGTTTGTACGAAAGAATTTTTAATCACAATCTTTATGAAATTATATTTACATATATATTTTCTTCAGATGTAATCATAGATTCAATGAGTTAATATAATATTAATCTCATTTGATTTACCGTTATAACTAGAATACATAATCTCTAAAACATTAAAGATTACATAATCGCATGTTGAACAAAGATAAATGATATAGAATGTCATGTAGAACGATGATTATGCTCGAGGTATAGGATGAGATGTTGAGGCATGGATTGTTGATGGTACTAGTGCTGTTACTGATGGTACTGTTGGTGCCGGTGATGTCGCTGAAGCTGGTACATTTTGTACCATATTCTCCAGATTGATTACTCGAGCGCAAAGTTCGTTGACTTCTCCTATTATTCCAAGATGATTGTCGGTCAGAACGAGCAGATGAATAAGGTTTAGAATTGTGGATAGAATATAATCGTTGTGAGATATCCTGGCAATGAGGGTGAAAATGGTGTTTCAGATAGGTTCGCCGGTAAACGCTTCGGGTTCATTTTCAAGAGGTGAATTCGGTTGGTGGAAGGGATCGCCTCCTTCGCGTCTCCTTTGATTAAGTTGACTACGAATGCATCAGATGAATTGGGGATAGATGATTTGTTGATTCATTCTGGTGACACTGCTTTCGGAGCTTAGGTGAAACTCCATATCGGAATAGCTGTCGGAATCCGAGGAATTTGAACTGGTTGAGGGATTTACCTCGTACGATCAAATGGAGGATTTTCGATAAGAAATAGATTATAGGATATAGATTAGTACCCTGCAATACATACTTTACATATGCATATATAATACAAAAATCCCATAAGTTACGGAGGAATCCACGGAATACGACAGGCAAAGTTTACAGTAACAGATACGCTAAGATATGGATTTGTCTATACACTATTCATGCAATCAATGCAGTAAGATGTGTCTAGACTAGGAATGATAAGCAGGTAACTTCCTAAGGATGATAAGTAGATGATTTCCGACACGAAATGATAAGAAAAACTTTTGACATGTAGACACGGTCGAAGTCCAGACTCACTAATGCATCCTAACGACTTATCAGTTAGACACACTAAGGCAGACCTTGTTTGCTAAGACCACCGCTCTGATACCAACTGTGAAGACCCGTCCTAATCCATCCGGATGAAGTCCATATCGATTATAAATGATTCACAACAGTTGATTATATCGCGAGGTACTTGACCTCTATATGATACATTTTACAAACATATCATTCGTTTTTGAAAAGACAATCTTTCGTTACATCAAAAGTTGACGGCATGCATACCATTTCATAACATATCTAACTATAATTGACTTAATAATAATCTTGATGAACTCAACGACTCGAATGCAATGTCTTTTGAAATATGTCATGAATGACTCTAAGTAATATCTCTAAGATGAGTAAATGCACAACGGAAGATTTCTTTCGTACCTGAGAATAAACATGCTTTAAAGTGTCAACCAAAAGGTTGGTGAGTTCATTAGTTTATCATAAATAATCATTTCATAATTTTAATAGACCACAAGATTTCATATTTCCATTTCTCATAACATACGTCCCATGCATAGAGACAAAATATCATTCATATGGATTGAACACCTGGTAACCGACATTCACAATATACATATACGAATATCCCCATCATTCCGGGATCCTCCTTCGGACATGATATAAATTTTGAAGTACTAAAGCATCCGGTACTTTGGATGGGGCTTGTTGGGCCCGATAGATCTATCTTTAGGATTCGCGTCAATTTGGAGATCGGTTTCCAAATTCTTAGGTTACCAAGCAAAAAGGGGCATATTCGGCTTCGATCATTCAACCATATAATGTAGTTTTGATTACTTGTGTTTATTTCGTAAAACGGTTATAAAAATTGCGCATGTATTCTCAGCCCAAAAATATAAAGGGTAAAAAGGCAAATGAAACTCACCATAATGTATTTTGTAGTAAAAATACATATAATGACATTTGAACAAGTGTAGGGTTGGCCTCGGATTCACGAACCTATATATATATATATATATATATATATATATATATATATTAAAACATATAATCGTAACCAAGTAATTTATATATATTTAGTTATGTATTAAGGTTAATATACATATACAATTTTATTAATACTTATAATATGTTATAATTCTTATTTGATATGTAATTTAGTTAACGTTATATGTGTATAAATAATATTATATCTTAATATTAAGTAATATTCGTATATCTATGTATTAAATATACTGTTATATAAATTTCTTTTGTTTGCAAAATAATATTTATAATAATATTAGCATAAGTATTATAATAGTAATAATAATGCTAATACTAATAATAATAATAATAATAATAATGATAGTAATAATAATAGTTTTAGATAAAATAATAATAATAATAATAATAATAATAATAATAATAATAATAATTATAATAATAATAATAATAATAATAATAATTATAATAATAATAATAATTATATTATAATTATACCTGTAATATATTATACCTAATAAGGTACACGTTCAATTGCAGATATCCCCAAATCAGATCGAGGGTTCATCCTTTTCTTTTCTCACTCTATATTTCGATTCAAAATTAATCTCAAGAAATTGAAATCGTGCTTATCGATAATTTGATTTCTCATCTGATTCTTTACAGCTCAACAATCGGTTCAGTCTTCTTCCAATGTAATGATCTCCTCACACTTTGAATTGGATTTGATGGAATTTATTAAGATTAGTTCGGAGGATTTATAGATGATGATCAAGGATATCCTACTCTCATTATCGAATTGGCAAAATTCAGAATCGGGTCTTTAAAAAAATGTCTGAATCATTGTCGTCCTTCAGGTAATATCATAATTAAATGAATTTAATTTTCTTATTACAATTGTTTCTTTTCTCAAAGAGAATCAAGGTTATTATCTCTTTTGTGATTTGAAATACATTTATTGTTAATGTTCACATCTATAATTTAAACTTATATAATTATGTGATATGAAATCATTATATGAAATTTAGGGTTATCAGGTTTGAGTATAATTGAGTAATCTGTAATCTTTAGTTTGGTACAGTAGTAATCTAAGGGGTATTCAATCGGTGATAGTATTGTTCGATGGTAACAGATGATAATCAAGGTGAGTTTGTTCGACTTTTATAGAAATAGAAACGTATGTAAGCAGTTAGTTTGTTTGTATGATAATAGAAACATGTTGTAGCAGTAGTAGATCGATGTGGTGATTGTAATGGGTCATGTTCATGTAACAGTGAACACGAAGAAGAATTTTCAGGTTTTTCGTAGGTTAATGAATGATGAAAATTGGTGGTGATATTCGTTCAAACAGGAACAGACTGGCAGCAGTTTGATGAGGCTTGATTAACAGCTTGTTTTGAAACAAGGTGAGTGTTATGTAGCGTGTAAAAGAGCATAGTAATAAGAATAAAACAATATCACTATCTTTGTTATTTTTAACCATTATCATTGTATTTTAAAAATAATAATATATATACATAGATATGAAAATATAAGCTGCATTTGCAGGCATTTAAATGGTGACCTGAATGGCGGTTTTCGATTGTTGAGACAGAACAGATCAATTGCAGCTGCAGTCCTTGAAACTGGTTGCAGATTGTGGTCTAGTTGTCGAAAATAAAATGGGATCGAAGGTGATGATGGTTGTTGAAGAAGAAGACTAAGTGGTGGTTTTGATTGATAGTGAGTGGTTTGTTCAATGAAGTGATAACGGGTGACCGATGGTTGTCTCAAAGGTGGATCGATGGTGATCTCTATCTCTCCCTCTAATGTAACGTGTATGTATATATTCAAAAAAAAATATGGCAGTCTGTACTTGGTCATAAATGTTGGTTGTAGAATCCACAAGTGGGTGTTTGTGATTGATAAAAGGTGGATGGAAAGAATCAACAATTCCTAACAACTGGCATATTTGTTTTGTAGTTGAAGTGGTCGACAATTTGTACCAAATGAAACAGAAGGTGAAGAAAATAAAAATGGATATAGTTTCTTTAATCAATTTCGTACGATTCTATGACATACACATCAGATATGTAATTTAGGTGTGATTATGACAAATAACAGATTACAAATTTTCTGTATATATATATATATATATATATATATA
Source organism: Rutidosis leptorrhynchoides (assembly GCF_046630445.1). Classification (NCBI taxonomy): domain Eukaryota; kingdom Viridiplantae; phylum Streptophyta; class Magnoliopsida; order Asterales; family Asteraceae; genus Rutidosis; species Rutidosis leptorrhynchoides. Next base: position 556,971,902 of record NC_092334.1, on the reverse strand, counting down.
TATATATATATATATATATATTATAAATATCGACTATACATGTATATGTACAATAAATATATAAGAAAACTCAATATCATTTAGGATACAAACATTAAATATTAATTTTAAAAATAATAAAGAACTATAATATTAATAGTAATATAAATAATAATGATAATCATATTAATATTGCAATTATACTTTAAATTTGTAGTTACATATAATATATTACCCTTTATTATATCATATCCATCAATCATATAATTTATTGGGTCTTTAATATTTAATTATATATATATATATATATATAATATTACTTATGTTCAAAATTCCTATATATATATATATATATATATATATATATATATATATATATATATATATATATATACACACATTTAATTATAAACTATTGTTCGTGAATCGTCAGGAATAGTCAAAGTGTAAATGCATTCATGTAAACTGTTCTAAAGTTTTCGAGACTTAACATTACAGACTTTTGCTTATCATGTCGGAATCATATAAAGATTAAGTTTATATTTGGTCGGAAATTCCCGGGTCATCACATGTATTAAGATTAATATTTATATATAATTTTATTAATACTTATAATATATTATAATGTTTATTTGATATATAATTTAATTAACGTTATATTAATGTAAATAATATTATATTAGTTGAGACATAGTATTATGTAATATTAGTATACTCATGTAATACATATATTTTTATATAAATTTCTTCTGTTTGTAACAATTAATAATTATAATAATACTAGGTAAGTATAATAATAATAATGATAGCAATATTAGTGATAATAACAATGTTAATTTTTAATAATGATAATTTGAATAAAGATAATAACTTTAATAAAAATAATAATTTTACTAAAAATGATGATAAAATGATAGTTTTACAATTAATGATTCTTTTAATAATATTATAGTTGTAATAATAATAATAATGATACTTTTATTGATAAAAATGATAGTTCTAAATTTTAATCGTAATACTTTTAATAATGATGATAATGTATAATGTTTATAAAATCGCGTCAATGATAATAATACTAATAGTACTGATAATAATAATAACTATATTAATAATTTTAATGCCAATAATAACCTAAGTGATAATACTAATAATCATAATATTTATGATAATAATATTAATGATAATCATAATAACAATAATCATACTTATTCTATTAATAATAACTAAGCTAATGATCATAATTAAGTCAATGATAATAATTACATTTAATAGTAATACCAGTTAATAATAATAATAACATTAATAATAATAATAATAATAATAATAATAATAATAATAATAATAATAATAATAATAATAATAATAATAATAATAAAACTATAATAAAAAGCACTACCTCAATGTATCCAGGCTTTAAAAAAAACAAATAAACGTCTCTGCCCGGGCTCGAACTCGAGACCTCTTGCTTAATACAACAACACCCATAACCATCTATCTGTCTTTGTTTTTCTATTATTATTCCTATTTTATATATAATTAATACGTATTTTTAGTTTTCATTTCCTTCCACCAAAACACTCAACACCCAAAATTGATTACAGGATCATGAAGTCCAACTATTAAACCTCGGCCCAACTCGAGCAACAAACCCAATTCAATTATTTGATCCATTTAGTCGTTGGTCTTATACTTTAGGGCCCAATATTAATATTAATATTGCTAAGCCCAAGTTTCAAATCCAATTATGGTTTGTGAAAGTGCCGATTAAACCATAGCAACAATAGGAGGGTTCAGTTCCTTTTTTTTTTATTTATCAAATGGGGTTAATGTTGGTTAGTTGGTATATGTCGGCCATTAACAAAAGAAAGAGGAGAAAACATGAACTCATCATCATCATATCATCTGTCGTAAATCATAATCATCTTCATTCATCGAATTCTTGTGTCATCATCATTCCATCACTTCACGATTCTTATCTACATAAAATCACAATTTGTGATCCGTTCATCATCATTATACATCTCATCTTCGTAATCATAATCGGGACAGAACCATACGCAGCAACAACAATCATATGGGTTTGAGCTCGGTTGACACAGAAGTAGAATAGCAGTGACGTGTGGGTCTGATGAACACATGTTTAAATTCAATAGTTAACAACGAATAAGAGTGGTTTCGACGATTGTGATAGTAGCGAGTAGTAGTAAAGTGGTGATGTTTGAGTTGACCCGAACAATAACTTAAATGGGTTTCGATGGTAGCTACAACTAGGTGATAGTTGTCGGTCAGAAACATACCGAGGAACAGAAATGTGATAGAGCAGGTATGTGGTTGATGAGAGGTGATTTCTTGATGATTTACGGTGGTGGTTGTGGTGGTTATGAACAGAAATAAACGCACAGTAGGACTGCTTTTTAGGCTGGAATATCGAGCAAAAATAGATAGACAGAAATATTAGCGAATGGTATTAACCTTTAATGGTGATCTTGGTGTTTTAATATAGAGATTTGAAACAGTAATAAGAATAGTAAAGAGAGCTGTACTGATGGTGATGGGTTGAACAAGAAGGTGGCCAGAAGTTTGGAGAAGGGTGGTGGTTGTTGAGGGTAATGTAGGGATGGTGGAAGTGGGTGGCGATCACAAGTGGTGGTGGATTTGATGAAGATGATAAATGGTGTTGTTGTTCTCGGCTATAAACAGGTACCGAATAGCAGCTGCAAATAATGATGATGGTTCATGGTTGATGTGGTTAATGGCTGTGAACCGAAGAGAGAGAGAGAGAGAAGACGAGAGAGAGAGAGAGAGATGTGGTTGCAGATGATGTGTTTCGGTGATGGTGTCAAGGTGATGGTGGTTTAGCGAAAGTGATGAATGTCAGGTGTTGGTTCAAAACAAGAAATGGAAGTAATACATTATAAGTTGTCATGTGGTGATGGTTATGTGGTTTTTTCTCTGCATATATGTATATGTTATACATAATTTAGACTAGGTAGTGAAGTCAACAATAACAGTAATATATATAATATATTTTAATATAAACATGCAAAAATAATAAATAGTATAGCAGCCTCTTCTATTTAAGTTACCGACGGTTTTTAGGGGGAAATTTCGTACACCGTTGATAATTAGTGGCGGATAAAAGTACACAGAAAAATCCCATATTTTTAAATTGGTCATTATGGTACAAAATTCAATCATAAATTATTAAATAAAAATTACATTAATTATTTACTCCCAACCCCAAGTAAAATATAAAAATTTTTAAAATTAAACAAAAAGTTCCTAATTATATTTTTAATGAGCCTATAGTTTATATAACTCATTTTCGGATCACCGTTTAATTTAAAAGCACATCAGTTCATATTTAGACTTGTTTAATATCGATCGAAACATCATACGAGTATTACAATCATTTAATAATTTTTTTTAATATACTTTTATGTATATATAGATATATTTTAAATAATAATTATTATAATATCATATTTCTTAACAACAACATTCAATATTTCAAATTATACTTCCAATTATTATATATATATATATATATATATATATATATATATATATATATATATATATAAACACACATATCTATTTACATATAGTTGTTCGTGAATCATTGAGAACAGTCGAAGGGTAATTGAATATATGAACACGGTTCAAAATTTTTGAGACTCAACTTTACAGACTTTGCTTATCGTGTCGATTTCATATTAAGGTTAAGTTTAAATTTGGTCAGGAATTTCTGGGTCGTCACAGTACCTACTCGTTAAAGAAATTTCGTCCCGAAATTTGATTGAGGTCGTCATAGCTAACAATAAAAATGTTTTCATGACGAATTTTGGTTGGCAAATAGAATTTTATCATCATTGAGTAATATAGATAAAACAACTTGTTTAATCGAAGCGTACGAGTGAAGCTGTCACAAAAGATTGGGATATAGATTTAACTTTTGACGTAGTCAGGGTTGAATTCTGGAATTCAAGGGATTTAAAGAAGATCTTTGGAATTTAAAAGATTTGATTCTTCAGCAAATAAGGAAATTAAGATCTCTATAATTTAAATACGGTGATCTGCCTCGATTGTTTTGTCTGATATTTCACTATAAATCCACCCTCTTTGTTTCCTTTATATTTTGGAATTCCATCCTTTTTGTTTTCTCTTCCCGACTTTAAGTCAAGCGAAAAATGGTCCAGAATTCGTAGGTATGAAGTTTCGAATGAACATGACTAACGTTCTAAGAGAAAAATGGTAATAACATGATCTTGATTTGTTAAACTACCAGAATTCAGGAGGAAAGATAGAACTATCAGGAAGATATGTTCTTGATATGTTTAGAGATTAGATAGAATGTAAGAGTCGTGTAAAATGGCACATGATGACATTATGATCTGTGAATCATCACGTTCCATTAGAAACTCAGCATGACTTACTGTAATATAATCACGGTGATCAAGTGTCATTATATTATACTAACTCATGCATCAATTTCCAACACTACTTCAAAATCATTCATAATTCAAACTCGAATTTTAAAGAAATTTAGAAACTAAAGTAGTTTCCTTTATGATGTAGCATAGATAGCACGAAGAGATAAATAATTTTGGACGAGAATATTTATGAAAATATCTTCAGAAATATCAAAGATATTTATGATGATATTTTGGAATTTCTAAGTTCGATGGTTGATGAAGAAAGATTTTCCGCAAGATTTTAACATGAGTACGAAGCAAGATATTCGTTGAAGGTTTCATCGGATCCAGAATTACCTGGATTCTTTGAATATATGGTATGGTCCTTGTATTTGGCCTTGGTCTCCTTCATGGTTTGCTCAATCTGTTCTTCAGTACCAAATTTTCTATCGAACGTTCCTAACACTCCCTTCTTTATCATCAAACTTTTGGCCGTTTAAACCATCTACAATTTTTCTATTTCCTCTGCATTTAATGCTACGATATCTGAATCATCGGTTATCAATTCGTGGTGGTTTCAGGAGAATTGTGTTTTTAGATGATTAAACGCTGATGGTAATATGGTGGAATATAAAAGGTTCCCCGATAACAATAAAAGAGCACACTTATATATCAAGGTGTTAATAAGGTTGTTTCGAACGAAAAGTCGAAGTTGACTCGCTGGAGCTGTGACAAAATTGGCTAATTTAAAAAGGAATTGTAAAGGTTTTTTTCGATAATAACAACGCCAAAGGAGCTAGCACAGATACGTGTTAAACATTTACTCGGGTTCCGAGTGTTTTCAGGTGCATATCTATATGTATCAATCTATTCTTCTGCAGATGAAGTGCGGTTGGTTCATCCTCTCGATTGAGGTGTTTTCAAGAATCATGAAAGATTTGAACGCAGATTGTAATCGTCAAGATACAAATGAGGTTTAAGATGAAATCAAGTGGCAAATTTGAAGAAATGTTTAGTTTCATATGTTATAATCAATATTTTAATTCATTTTAATTGTCCAATATTGGTAGTCCACAGTTAAAAGTCCACAGTTAGCAATTCTATAATTCATATATAATTTAATATATAATATTTGAATTAATTAATACGTATCGTGACCCGTGTACATGTCTCAGACTCGATCACAACTCAAAGTATTTATATTATTGTAGAATCAACCTCAACCTTGTATAGCTAACTCTATCATTACTGCATATAGAGTGTCTATGGTTATTCTAAATAATATATATAGATGCGTCGATATGATATGTCAAAATATTGTATACGTGTCCCGATATTTAAAATGTGTAAATAACAACATTTAAATGACGATAAATAAAGTGCGTAAAATAAATAACAGAAATTAAATGACAATAAATAAAATTGCGAGAATTTAATTGCGATAAATAAAATGTAATCAGTTAGCTAGGAACAGTTAGCTGGAAACAGTTAGCGTGGATTCTTAACAGAATTTCTCATAGTTAATTTGTTTGTTTCTAACAAATTTTATTTTTGTCCAATGTTTTCTTCATTATGTCACTTGTTGGATTCTGATAAGTCAAAATCTAAATATGAATTTGAATGAAAATGGTTATTCTGTGGTGAACGAATATGTATATCGGTGGATGTAAGTATGATAGTAAATGACTGTTGAATCAGCTTCGAAGAATGTACAGTGTAACTTATTAATGTGAAATCTAAATATTCCTCGGGTATTACCTACCCGTTAAAATATTTTCATCATTAACAGTTTGTACAAAAGAATTTTTTTATTACAATCCTTATGAAAACATATATACATGTATATTTTCTTCAGATGTAATCATGGATTTATGAGTTAATATGATATTAATCTCATTTGCTTTTTGGTTTGAGCTAAAATAAATAATCTCTAAGACTTTAGAGATTATATAATTGCCGCCTAATAGTTCTCCAATGAAGTTATGAATCAATACTTCATCGTTGATTCTTATTATTACTCCTTGGTATCTATGGTAAGTACGATGTTGATGCTCGAGGTACAGTTTGTGATGTCGAGGTGTGGGATGCGGATGTTGCTGTTGGTGGTGGTGATGGTGGTACTGTTGCTGCCGGTGTTTCTGCTGGTGCTTGTAATCTTTGCACCATATTCTCCAAAGTCACTACCCGAGCGCGAAGCTCGTTGACTTCTTCTATTACACCGGGATGATTGTCGGTTCGGACGAGTGGATAAATAAAATCTAGAATTTGATGTAGTATATAATCATGACGAGATACTCTGGAAATGAGAGAGAAAATGATGTTTCGAACAGGTTCGTCGGTGAGTGCTTCTGGTTCTTCACCAAGAGGACAATGTGGTAGATGGAAAGGATCGCCTTCTTCTGGTCTCCAATGGTTAAGGAGGCTACGAACCCATCAGATGAATTGGGGATGGCTGATTGGTTGATTCATTCCGGTCACACTGCTTTCAGAGCTCAATTGAAAATCCATATCGGAATAGCTGTCGGAATCCGAGGAACTTGAACTAGTGGCGAATTCCATTTCGTACGATTGAATAAAGAATTTTTCGTTATGAAATAATTTTTCGGCTATCGGATAGTATTCTAATTACATAGAATATATATATGTATGTATATATATACATATATATATATATATACATATATATATATATACATATATATATATATACATATATATATATATATATACATATATATATATATACATATATATATATATATATATACATATATATATATATATATATATATATATATATATATATATATATATATATATATATATATATATATATATAGGGAGAGCAAAAGATTTCGTAGATTACGGAGGAATTTACGAAATATGTCAAGCAAAGTTTACTGTAACAGATACGTTAAGATATGAATTAGCAGATACGCTAAGATATAAATTTTGTCTTTACACTATTCATGTAATCAATGCAATAAGATGTGTCTAGACTAAGACCGATAAGCAAAACTTTTGACATGTAGACACGGTCGAAGTCCAGACCCTACTAATGCATCTAAACAACTATCAGTTAGACACACTAATGCAAGACCTGGTTCGCTAAGACCACCGCTCTGATACCAACTTTCATGACTCGTCCTAATCCATCTGGACGAATACATTATATTTGGTTACATCGTGAGGTACTTGACCTCTATATGATACATTTTACAAACATTGCATTCGTTTTTAAAAGATAAACTTTCATTACATCGAAAGGTGATGGCATGCATACCATTTCATAATATATCCAACTATAATTGACTTAGTAATAATCTTGATGAACTCGACGACTCGAATGCAACGTCTTTTGAAATATGTCATGAATGACTCCAAGTAATATCTCTAATATGAGTAAATGCACAGCGGAAGATTTCTTTAATACCTGAGAATAAACATGCTTTAAAGTGTCAACCAAAAGGTTGGTGAGTTCATTAGTTTATCATAATCAATCATTTCTATAATTTTAATGGACCACAAGATTTCCTTTATTCAATAATCATACACTCGCAAGTGTTTAAAATTCATTCATATGGATTGAACACCTGGTAACCGACATTAACATCATGCATATAGAATATCCCCAAAACAGAAATCCATCTGTATAATATAAACTCGAAGTACTAAAGCATACCATTTTCCAGTATGGGGGGTGTTAGTGCCCGTAGATCTACCTTTAGGATTCGCGTCAATTAGGGTGTATGTTCCCTAATTCTTAGGCTACCAAGCTAAAATGGGTGATATTCGATCCGATAATCCAACCATAGAATGTAGTTTCGATTACTTGTGTCTATTTCGTAAAGCATATATAAAAGCAGCGCATGTATTCTCAGTCCCAAAAATATATATAAAAAGGGAGTAAATGAAACTCACCTATTGTATTTTGTAGTAAAAATACATATGACGGTATTGAACAATTGAACAATGCAGGGTTGCCCTCAGATTCACGAACCTATATCATTTGTATGTATATATTAATACAGCTAATCGTAATCGAACAAATTTATATATATTTAGTTATGTATTAAGATAAATATTTATATATAATTTTATTAATACTTATAATATATTATAATGTTTATTTGATATATAATTTAATTAACGTTATATTAATGTAAATAATATTATATTTGTTGAGACATAGTATTATGTAATATTAGTATACTCATGTAATACATATATTTTTATACAAATATTCTTCTATTTGTAACAATTAATAATTGTAATAATACTAGGTAAGTATCATAATAATAATAATAGTAATAGTAGTGATAATAATAATGTTAATTTTTAATAATGATAATTTGAATAAAGATAATAACTTTAATAAAAATGATAATTTTACTAAAAATGATGATAAAATGATAGTTTACAATTAATGATTCTTTTAATAATATTATAGTTGTAATAATAATAATAATGATAATTTTATTGATAAAAATGATAGTTCTAAATTTTAATCGTAATATTTTTAATAATGATGATAATGTATAATGTTTATAAAATCGCGTCAATGATAATAATACTAATAGTACTGATAATAATAATAACTATATTAATAATTTTAATGCCAATAATAATGGTTTTAATCATAACGATACCAATAATAATAACCTAAGTGATAATACTAATAATCATAATATTTATGATAATAATATTAATGATAATCATAATAACAATAATCATACTTATTCTATTAATAATAACTAAGCTAATGATCATAATTAAGTCAATGATAATAATTACATTTAATAGTAATACCAGTTAATAATAATAATAACATTAATAATAATAATAATAATAATAATAATAATAATAATAATAATAATAATAATAATAATAATAATAATAATAATAATAATAATAATAAAACTATAATAAAAAGCACTACCTCAATGTATCCAGGCTTTAAAAAAACAAATAAACGTCGCTGCCCGGGCTCGAACTCGAGACCTCTTGCTTAACACAACAACACCCATAACCATCCATATGTCTTTGATTTTCTATTATTATTCGTATTTTATATATAATTAATACGTATTTTTAGTTTTCATTTCCTTCCACCAAAACACTCAACACCCAAAATTGATTACAGGATCATGAAGTCCAACTATTAAACCACGGCCCAACTTGAGCAACAAACCCAATTCGATTATTTAATCCATTTAGTCGTTGGTCTTATACTTTAGGGCCCAATATTAATATTAATATTGCTAAGCCCAAGTTGCAAATCCAATTATGGTTTGTGAAAGTGTCGATTAAACCATAGCAACAATAGGAGGGTTCAGTTTCTTTTTTTTTTATTTATCAAATGGGGTTAATGTTGGTTAGTTGGTATATGTCGGCCATTAACAAAAGAAAGAGGAGAAAACATGAACTCATCATCATCATATCATCTGTCGTAAATCATAATCATCTTCATTCATTGAATTCTTGTGTCATCATCATTCCATCACTTCACGATTCTTATCTACATAAAATCACAATTTGTGATCCGTTCATCATCATTATACATCTCATCTTCGTAATCATAACAGGGACAGAACCATACGCAGCAACAACAATCATATGGGTTTGAGCTCGGTAGACACTGAAGTAGAATAGCAGTGACGTGTGGGTCTGATGAACACATGTTTAAATTCAATAGTTAGCAACGAATAAGAGTGGTTTCGACGACTGTGATAGTAGCGAGTAGTAGTAAAGTGGTGATGTTTGAGTTGACCCGAACAATAACTTAAATGGGTTTCGATGGTAGCTACAACTAGGTGATAGTTGTTGGTCAGAAACATACCGAGGAACAGAAATGTGATAGAGCAGGTATGTGGTTGATGAGAGGTGATTTCTTGATGATTTACTGTGGTGGTTGTGGTGGTTATGTACAGAAACAAACGCACAGTAGGACTGCTTTTTAGGCTGGAATATCGAGCAAAAATAGATAGACAGAAATATTAGCGAATGGTATTAACCTTTAATGGTGATCTTGGTGTTTTAATATAGAGATTTGAAACAGTAATAAGAATAGTAACAGAGAGCTGTAATAATGGTGATGGGTTGAACAAGAAGGTGGCCAGAAGTTTGGAGAAGGGTGGTGGTTGTTGAGGGTAATGTAGGGATGGTGGAAGTGGGTGGCGATCACAATTGGTGGTGGATTTGATGAAGATGATAAATGGTGTTGTTGTTCTCGGCTATAAACAGGTACCGAATAGCAGCTGCAAATAATGATGATGGTTCATGGTTGATGTGGTTAATGGCTGTGAACCGAAGAGAGAGAGAGAGAGAGAAGACGAGAGCGAGAGAGAGATGTGGTTGCAGATGATGTGTTTCGGTGATGGTGTCAAGGTGATGGTGGTTTAGCGAAAGTGATGAATGTTAGGTGTTGGTTCAAAACAAGAAATGGGAGTAATACATTATAAGTTGTCATGTGGTGATGGTTATGTGGTTTTTTCTCTGCATATATGTATATGTTATACATAATTTAGACTAGGTAGTGAAGTCAACAATAACAGTAATATATATAATATATTTTAATATAAACGTGCAAAAATAATAAATAGTATAGCAGCCTCTTCTATTTAAGTTACCGACAGTTTTTAGGGGAAAATTTCGTACACCGTTGATAATTAGTGGCGGATAAAAGTACACAGAAAAATCCCATATTTTTAAATTAACTATATTTATTTATTTTGGTCATTATGGTACAAAATTCAATCATAAATTATTAAATAAAAATTACATTATTTATTTACTTCCAACCCCAAGTAAAATATAAAAAATTTTAAAATTAAACAAAAAGTTCCTAATTATATTTTTAATAAGCCTATAGTTTATATAACTCATTTTCGGATCACCGTTTAATTTAAAAGGACATCAGTTCATATTTAGACTTGTTTAATATCGATCAAAACATCATACGAGTATTACAATCATTTAATATTTGTTTTTTTTAATATACTTTTATATATATAGATATATTTTAAATAATAATTATTATAATATCATATTTCTTAACAACAACATTCAATATTTCAAATTATACTTCCAATTATTATATATATATATATATATATATATATATATATATATATATATACACATATCTATTTACAAATATTTGTTCGTGAATCATTGAGAACAGTCGAAGGGTAATCGAATATATGAACACGGTTCAAAATTTTTGAGACTCAACTTTACAGACTTTGCTTATCGTGTCGATTTCATATTAAAGTTAAGTTTAAATTTGGTCAGGAATTTCTGGGTCGTCACAGATTTTGATAGGTCAAAATCCAAATATGAAATTGAATGAAAATGGTTATTCTGTGGTGAATGGATTCGTATATCTTGTGGATGTAAGTGGGATAGTAAATGACTGTTGAATCAGATTCAAAGAATGTACAGTGTAACTTATTAATGTGAAATCTGAATATTCCTCGGGTATTACCTACCCGTTAAAATATTTTCACCATTAACAGTTTGTACAAAAGAACTGTTAATTACAATCTTTATGAAAATATATATACATATATATTTTCTTCAGATGTAATCATGGATTTAATGAGTCAATATAATATTAAACTCATTTGATTTACCGTTGGAACTAGAATACATAATCTCTAAAACATTAGAGATTACATAATAGCCATGTAGAACGAAGATAAATGATGTAGAACGATACGTAGGACGAAGATAATCGATGTAGAACGATACGTAGTATGATGATTATAATCGAGGTACAGAATGAGATGTTGAGGCATGTGTTGTTGATGGTACGGTGCTGTTACTGATGGTACTGTTGGTGCCGGTGATGTTGCTGAAGCTGGTATATTTTGCACCATATTTTCCAAATTGATTACTCGAGCGCGAAGCTTGTTGACTTATTACTCCGGAATGATTGTCGGTAGGAACGAGCGAATGAATAAAGTTTAGAATCTGAGTTGTGATATAGTCGTGGCGAGATACTCTGGGAATGAGAAAGAAATTGGTGTCTCGAACAGGTTCGTCGGTAAGTACTTCAGGTTCTTCGCCAAGAGGGACATGTGGTAGATGGAAGGGATCGCCTTCTTCTTGTCTCTAATGATTAAGTAGGCTATGAACCCATTCCCAATTCGTCCAGAGTAGATGATGGCTAATTGGTTGATCCATTCCGGTCACACTGCCTTCGAAGCTCGAGTGAAACTCCATATCGGAATCAGAGGGACTTGAACTAGTGGCGAATTCCATTTCGTACGATTGAATAAAGAATTTTTTAATATGAAATGATTTCCGGCTATCTGGTGGTATTCTAATTATATAGAATATCTATCTATATATATAGAACAAAAGATTTCATAGATTACGGAGGAATTTACAGAATATACTAGGCAAAGTTTACAGTAACAGATACGCTAAGATATGAATTAGCAGATACGCTAAGATATGAATTTTTTTTCTATACACTATTCATGCAATCAATGCAGTAAGATGTGTCTAGACTAAGAATAATAAGCAAGTGATTCCCTAAGAATGATAAGCAAGTAATTTTTGACACAAAATGATAAGCAAAACTTTTGACATGCAGACACGGTCGAAGTCCAGACCCACTAATGCATCTAAACAACTATCAGTTAGACACACTAATGCAAGACCTGGTTCGCTAAGACCACCGCTCTGATACCACATGTAAAGACCCGTCCTAATCTATATGGACGAATACATTACATTTGGTTATATCGCGAGGTACTTGACCTCTATATGATACATTTTACAAACATTGCATTCGTTTTTGAAAGACAAACTTTCATTACATCGAAAGTTGACAGCATGCATACCATTTCATAATATATCCAATTATAATTGACTTAATAATAATCTTGATGAACTCAACGACTCGAATGCAACGTCTTTTGAAATATGTCATGAATAACTCCAAGTAGTATCTCTAAAATGAACAAATGCACAGCGGAAGATTTCTTTCATACCTGAGAATAAACATGCTTTAAAGTGTCAACCAAAAGGTTGGTGAGTTCATTAGTTTATCGTAATCAATCATTTCCATTATTTTAATAGACCACAAGATTTCTATTTCCATTTCTCATAAATATACGTCCTATACATAGAGACAAAAATCATTCATATGGATTGAACACCTGGTAATCGACCTTAACAAGATGCATATAGAATATCCCCATCATTCCGGGACTCCCTTTGGACATGATAAAATCGAAGTACTAAAGCAGTTCAAATTCTCTGACTGGGCTTGTTAGTGCCCATAGATCTATCTTTAGGATTCGCGTCAATTAGGGTGCATGTTCCCTAATTCTTAGATTACCAGACTAAAAAGGGGCATATTCAAATTCGATAATTCAACCATAGAATGTAGTTTCGATTACTTGTGTCTATTTCATAAAACAGTTATAAAAGCAGCGCATGTATTCTCAGTCCCAAAAATATATATTGCAAAAGCATTTAAAAAGGGAGCAAATGAAACTCACCTTAGCAGCACATAAGGTCATTCACCGAAATGTGACCGAAACTCGGAATGCAAAATAACCGTAGATCTCAACCTAGAGAACATATGTTGGTCAATACATGTATAACAAGTTAGGTCAGGTCATAGTGTATCACAATCCTAATGCTCGAGACCGACATGCAAAAGTTAACAAAAGTCATCTCAAAAGTCAATCTGACCCAATATGATCTTTAAATATATACATGTTTATTATCATAGTATAAGTCTTGATAATTGAACGAATTTATAGTTTATCAAACACAAAATATTATTTATTTCAGGAGCTATATTATATTTGAATTATCATGGCAATCAAAAATATTTTATTATTTCACATAGCTTTCCAATAATTTGTAAAATCAGATTATAGTGTTTATAAAGCTTTAAAACATGATAAGACAGTCAACTTTGACAATTGTTCAACAAAACGAGACGTGCTTTATATAGAAATTCATTTACTCGATTAGTAATATTTGAAAATCCAATTTATCAATCTCATAGACAAATTGTTTAAATATTAATTTACAGTTTCAAACATAATTTCAATTAACGTTAACCATAATTCAGTTGACATATCTTTTAACCCGTTCATCGAAATCACGCGATTTCTAAATGAAAAGTTAATAATTTTTCGCCAGCTTTCCAAAAACATGCATATCATATACTTTATATCAGTAGCATATGTATCAAATTCGTGATTCATCATAAATTATCTAACGACAAAATTAAAGCATACAAGCATGCATAAAAATATATACTCGAGCACTAGACATAGATACACTATTAATATATAAAAATAAGATATGAATGCTTACGTATCAATATTGAGATTCAATATTGCACGAAAGTACGTAGACGCAACGGAAATGATAAACATTAGTTTGACCTCACAAGCTATGTCCCCGAACAATACCCACAACCTCCATAGCTATAACCCATAATTTCCTTAGCTTTATCCTGCTCGAAAAACCCATTTGAAATAACTCGTGCATACCCTCGTCGTAGTATTTTATGTATAATACTAATAATAATATTACAACTAATAATAATAATACGATTAATAATAATATTAATCTTAATAATAATAATAATAATAATAATACACACACACACACACACACACACACACACACACACATATATATATATATATATATATATATATATATATATATATATATATATATATATATATATATATATATATATATATATATATATATATATATAGAGAGAGAGAGAGAGAGAGAGAATGTAGAGAAATTGAAAGATACAAGATGGATGAATGAAACTGGAACGTAAACTAATTCGTTTTATAGACATAAACTGGAACCGAAACTCATGCGATCGCATGAGTGTCATGCTATGTTTTCATGCGTTCGCATGAAGTTAAAAGTCAGGTCACATTGTTTCATTTTTCCTTGCCGACACAATATTATGCATATTTATATTTATTTAATATATAATATATTTAATCTTTAGAATTAATTAAATATTATATTATATTCTCGTGCATAGTTGATTTGTAATTTTAGCACCGATGAATTGTACGTTGACGCTCGACTTATGTGTCGGTTCCGGTTTTTCGAACGTCCTTTCATACGCTTAGAAAACTTGTACTTTACGTTTCGCGACACGTACCTTTATCAATAATTAGACTTATTTCACCAATAATTATACTCCATGAAATGTAACTTATACTTTTGAATGTTTTGGTCATTTGCTTCTATAAATCGACATCTCGTTATATATACATATGATAATTTAAATCAAAACGTTTTGTATCTAGTTAATATTATATTTAATCACTTGCAATATATATATATATATATATATATATATATATATATATATATATATATATATATATATATATTCTCAAAGAAAAATGTAATTTTGTACATATTGTATAGGATTGAAATATTTATTTAATAATATTATATTTTAGATTTTCAAAAATAATTATATTTCAACGTTCAATATATATAATTTAAAATCGTTTAAATAATAAATATTATTATATCACCTAACGTTTATGCTCTAGAACTTAATTTGATATAATTCACTTATGCTCCAACGTTTATTTTAAATTCTCAAACGTTCTAAAAATCAATCGAATCGAATAACCAAATGTTACTATCGTTTACTAAATAACTTGAAATTGTATATATGTATATATCTTTATTTAATAACATAAATCAGTTTTTAACATTGCAAGTTATTTATGAATAATTAATATTCTAACTTATTGTATACATACATACATATATATATATATATATATATATATATATATATATATATATATATATATATATATATATACACAAATAGATGTTCGTGAATCATCGATCAATAGTCAAAGGTTAACTGAATATATAACATTAGTTCAAAAAGTTTGAGAATCAATATTACAGACTTTGCTTATCGTGTCGTAAACATATAAAGATTAAGTTTAAATTTGGTCGGAAATTACTGGGTTGTCACAGTACCTACCCGTTAAAGAAATTTCGTCCCGAAATTTGATTGGGATGGTCATGGCTGACAATAAGTATGTTTTCATGACGCATACGAGCTGAAAATTAGAGTTTTATCATCATTGAGTAATATAGATAAAACAATTCGATTTTGTGAAGAGTAAGAGTGAAGTTATCACAAAAGAGTGAAATGAATAAATGTAGATTCTTCATATCTTTTGACGTAGATAGGATTGATTTTCGGAGTTCAAGGGATTTAGAGAAAATCTTATTAATAAGATTTGATTCTTTGGTAATTAAGGAAATTAGGATCTTCTTTGATTAAATGCGATAACCTGGTACGATTGCTCTGTCAGATTTTTCGCTATAAATTCACTCCCTTCGTTTCTTTATTTCCACAGCTCACCTTCTATTCTTCCTCCCTCAACTCATACTTTAAAGTATTCGTCAATATGCTTCATCCAGTTCTGATTCTTGATATACTCCTAACTTTCATATCTATCATTCTTCTTTTTCATCTGCCGCTGGAGGAATCTATTCACTTTTACTATACTCTTGGCTTTATAGTGTTTTTAGTTCTCTCGTGTCTTTACGTTGCAATACTTATTGATATACATGGTTTGTAATTTATGTGTTCTCATCGGACTTTATATTTTTTCTTATTTGTTACAGTCCCTGCTTCTGTCTTTCTATAATCATCGACATCCACAGTTAATGCTCTCTCCTATTTGCTGCGATTTATACCCCCATTTCTATTTCGGAGCTTCATGCTCTGTTTTCTCTTCTATCCATTAAGCACTGCATGTAATGGTCCAGAATTCACAGATATGAATTTCGGACTGAACATAATTAATGTTCCAAGAAAGAAATTGTAATGGCACGATCTTGATTTGTCAAATTACCAGAATACCTCGGAAAAGGCCGAATCATCAAGAAAAATATTTTCTTGATATGTTTAGAGTTTAAGTAGAATACAAGAGTCGTGTAACATGACACATGATGACGTTATGGTCTGTGAATCGTCGTGTTTCATTAGAAACTCAGCATGACTTACTGTAATATAATCACGATGATCAAGTATCATTATATTATATTAACTCATACTTTAGTTCCTAACACTACTTCAAAAACATTCATAATTTAAACTCGAAGGTTTATAGAATATAGAAACCAAACAGTTTCCTTTATGATGTACTACAGATAACGCGAAGAGATAAATGATTTTAGATAAGAGTAGTTATGCAAATATATTCAGAAATATCGAGGATATATGATGATATCTTAGAATTTTTAATATCAGAGGATGATGAAGAATATTGTCTGCAAGGGTTTAGAGTCAGGAGCAAGGTATTCATTAATGACTTCAGCAGATACTGAATCATTTGGATTCTTTGATTCTAGGTTTAGTCTTTGTGATTTGTCTACAGCCTCCTTCATAGTTTGCTCAATCCGTTTTCCAATTCCAAACCTTCTCTTTTTATGAGCTTTGCCAACACACTATTCTTTATCATCAAACTTTTGACTGTTAAGGTCGTTTACAGTTTTTTTAGAAACTTCATCATCATTTTTCTAAAATTCGGAGAACTAGTGCAATATATATATATATACATATATATATATATATATATATATACATATATATATATATACATATATATATATATATATACATATATATATATACATATATATATATATATATACATATATATATATACATATATATATATATTCTCAAAGAAAAATGTAATTATATATATATTGTATAGGATTGAAATATTTATTTAATAATATTATATTTTAGTTTTTCAAAAATAATTATATTTCAACGTTCAATATATATAATTTAAAATCGTTTAAATAATAGATATTATTATATCACCTAACGTTTATGCTCTAGAACTTAATTTGATATAATTCATTTATGCGCCAAGGTTTATTTTAACTTCTCAAATGTTCTAAAAATCAATCGAATCGAATAACCAAATGTTACTATCGTTTACAAAATAACTTGAAATTGTATATATGTATATATCTTTATTTAATAACATAAATCAGTTTTTAAATACATATTGCAAGTTATTTATGAATAATTAATATTCCAACTTATTGTATATATATATATATATATATATATATATATATATATATATATATATATATATATATATATATATATATATATATATATATATATATATATATATATATATATATATATATATTTACAAATAGATGTTCGTGAATTGTCGATCAATAGTCAAAGGTTAACTGAATATATAACATTAGTTCAAAAAGTTTGAGAATCAATATTACAGACTTTGCTTATCGTGTCGTAAACATATAAAGATTAAGTTTAAATTTGGTCGAAAATTTCCGGGTTGTCACAAATAATAATAACATTAATGATAATAATCATTAGTTGTATCTTAATATAAATAACAATACTTACAATAATGATAATAGAAATAATAATGATATTAATATCATAATAATATTAATAAGAATACTGATAATAATAACTTTAAATAAAAAATAATTATTTTTAGTAATCAAGTTAATATAATAACTTATACATAACAATTATATATATATATATATATATAGATATATATATATATATATATATATATATATATATATATATATATATATATATATATATATATATATATATATTTTTATATTTATATTATGAATAAATATATTAATAATACAATTATTGATATTAATATTACCAATAATAAAAGTAACTATAATAATATTAATATAACAATTATATTCAAACTTGCAATTTAATATCATTTATTATTTATGTAATATTATATTATTTGATTATGTTTACTGAATAATTAATATTTACATATTTTATATATATAATAGAGTCATATATAGTTTTAATATAACATATATATATGTATATATATATATATATATGTATATGTATATACATATATATGTATATATATATACATATATATATATTTTAACAATAACTTAATTATTCTAATTATTATTTTTTACATTTTCAATTCCAATTAATTAAAGTATACTTTATTAATTCAAAATATTATATATATACTTATATTTATACTTATATAATATTTATACATATTTATTTACGAATAATTGTTCGTGAATCGTCGGGCACAGTCAAAGGGTAAACGATTATATGAACACAGTTCAAAGTTTTTGAGATTTCAGCAATACAGACTTTGCTTATCGTGTCAGAAACATTAGATCATTTAAAGATAAAGTTTAAATTTAGTCGGAAATTTCCGGGTCGTCACAATTGAGAGCTCCAGTGAGCTTTTCATTCCACTTCCTTGGAGCCTGTTTTAGGCCATACAAGGATTTTACAAGCTTACAAACTTTATTATCCCCTTGCTAAAATAGCCTTCAGGAAGTTGCATATAGACATCTTCTTCAAGATCTCCATATAAAAAGGCATTATTGACATCTAATTGAAATAAAGACCAATTATTTTTCACAGCTAAGCTTATCAAGCACCTAACAGTGACCATTTTCACAACTGGTGAAAAGGTTTCAACAAAATCGACACCTTCTCTTTGGTTATAACCTTTTGCAACTAGCCTAGCCTTAAATCTTTCTATTTCACCAGTTGATTTGTAATTTATCTTGTACACCCACTTACTTCCTATTGGTATTCTTCCTTCAGGAAGATCAGTGACAATCCAAGTCCCATTTCTATTAAGAGCTTCCATTTCCTCATTCATTGCATCAACCAAATTTGGATCTTTGGAAGCCTCATAATAATTCCTAGGTTCAAGACTCTTATTAAGACTAGATATAAAATTATAACATTCACTAGTTAACCTAGAGTAATTGACAACCTTTTCTAAACCAAACTTAACTTTACCTTCTACCACATAATCTTTAAACTTAGTAGGAAAACTAGCTTTTCTACTAGATCTCCTAACATCTGTGTTATCGGGAACAGTAACAGCAGACTCTGAACTTGTACCAACACTGGTTGACTCAATATCAGAAGTCTCAATAATTGTTGTATGTGTACCCTCAGGGAAATCCTTTTCAGGATAATCAATATCATCCTGGGAAGTTGTAAGAGTGCCAATATCCATAGCACTTTTATTCTCAAACATTGAAGTGTTATCAACTTTAGAATAAGTTTTACCACTTTCAGATGTCTTTTTGTAGTACCAACAGACTCAACAACTCTGCCATCATCCATAAGATCATCTCTCCCTTCATCATTGGGATGTAAAGAACCCTTGTAAGGTGTATCAAAAAACTTTAAGTTATCTATACCACTGGTTTTAATATCAACATCATAAACAATTTCAGTATTTTACTTAAAAGGAAACAAATCTTCGTAAAATTTCACATCTCTAGAAAACAACAAGTTTTTGTTTTCTAAACTATACAACTTATAAGCCTTTTTACTACTAGAATATCTAACAAAAACACATTTATCACTTCTACTACTAAATTTATCTTTTGGATTCAAAATATTTGCAAAACAAAGACACCTAAAGGTTCTTAAATGGGAGAGGTCTAGTTCTTTTGAAAATACAAGTTCATAGGGACATTTTCCTGTCAACACAGCTGTGGGAGTCCTGTTTATCAAAAAGCAAGCAGTTAAAATACATTCACTCCATAAATACAAAGGAATCCCCCCTGAAACAGTAGACTTCTTGCTACATTAAGCAAGTGTCTATGTTCCTCTCTACAAATCCATTTTGTTGTGGAGTGTAAGCACAAGATGTTTGGTGTTTGATGCCCTTATGTAACAACCCGACTTCATAAACCCAAAAACGCGTACCAAAAAAAAAAAAATTAAGGCAGTGCATCTGGACGGCGTCCAGAATCCTGGACGGCGTCCAGCTCAGAAGGGTGGGACGGCGTCCAAGGTTTGGGACGGCGTCCAGATCAACCAACTGGGACGGCGTCCAATCAATTGGGATGGCGTCCCAATGGCCTTACAGCCACTGATCACGGGTCCAACTCACACGAGCGGAAAACCCGCTTCCCGACACTTTCAAACGAAAACCTTTTTACCACAAGTCAATATAAGTGAAACTAAGAGATTTTCATCATCAAATCAAGTTTTACATCAACGGGCCCACATCGCCCATTTTACAAGTTTCGTTCAAAAATAAAAGTTTCGACCAAATATAAGTTTAAGTTCCAAACGACACTAGAGCATGGTGTTTGGGGTTAAACTACCCAATCTCGGTCGAACTCCAAAAGCTAACACCCAAAAGCATCCCCTAACAAAACAAGCGGGAGATCACTAATCCAATTGAACGCTCTTACCCATGTCAACGCCCGAGCCTATAAAAAAAAGTAAACAACGAGAGGGTAAGCAAAGCTTAGTGAATGCAATAATTATACGAATACATATATAATTATACCTACTTGCATACACTTACACAACCGCAAACATGCTAGCAAACAACATTAGCTTATCGTCGCAATAACAAGCTATAATTCCCCAATACCCCCAAGCTAGCATAACAACCGCATATAAATATAACTCGAATAATATAATATGCTTACAACACAAATAACCATGGTTAACCAATAGTACAAGGGAACGGTGCTCGCGAAAACGCCATCGGTGTTCATAACATCCGTTAGGGCACTTAACACCTCGCACCACTAACCCCTAGGGTGGCACCTTAACACCTCGGCACATCACCCCGAGTGGCATCTTAACACCTCTATGCAACACTCATTATTTTACGGAGTTGTGTCTTAACACCTCGACACTACACTCCTAGGTGGCATCTTAACACCTCGATGCTACACCCGAGTGGCATCTTAACACCTCGATGCTACACTCTTCACGTGAAACGTGGTGTCTTAACACCTCGACACTACACCTTTCACGCTACAACAAATAGATACATTATATACATACGCATATAATTATTCCACTCACCTCAAAGTCTTCGTGTAAGATAACCGAACTTGCAACGTCAATGTAACGTACCGATTACATTTTAGCACATAATCAATTCACAACTCAAGTCGGTCAAGCAACTCACTTAACAATCTAGAGTCTTTTGGCCCTAAGTGCAATCCCGACCCATTTTGCACCTTTAACCCTAATAATGGGTTAACTTCACCAAAAACCCTAATTTTAGCCAATTAAGGTATTAATACACTTTTAACCACAAAGTTAACTCGTTTTCATACATACAAGACAACCTAGGTCATCAAAGACCCATTTGACCCATTTCTAGGTCAACACACCCATTTGGGTCACCCACAACCCAAATCACACCCACTAACATTAACTATAAGTGTATTAGTATTTACTTAGGTCTTTAAGACCCATTTACACCATTTACCCTTTCAAAACCCTAAGTTAGTCACCATTTGGGTCTTCATGACCCAACCTTACCCAAAACCCCAAATTACTCACAAATGGGTTTTATGTGCAATACTAACCCAAACCCTAACCCTTAAACACATTAAACTAAGGTAATCAAGTTTAGGGCTTACCACAACAATCAAAACGAAGCTAACGAGGAGATGAACAACTTTAATGCTCGAGCTAAAACCCGAAACAAGCTTCTTCTTCTCCGATTTGAGCTTTCTCACACTTGAATCACACTCTCTCACTAGGATTTAAGTGGATGAAGTTTGGTGGTTAGGAATGGAGTAATGAGGCTCAACCAAACTGATCTAGGGCCTTTAATTCGTCCACGAAGTGAAATTACTAAAATACCCATCTAAAATAATTAATAGCAAAAAGACATGCCTGCCAGCCATCCTGGACGGCGTCCCGAAATGTTGGACGGCGTCCAGGTCTTCAAACCGGGACGGCGTCCAAACCCGAAAAGGAAAACAGGATCTTACAACTCTCCCCCACTTGAACCGGATTGCGGCCTCGCAATCCAAGCCGCATGACACGAGGGAAGATAAACTAACACGAACTCTTCGGGCTCCCAAGTGAACTCGGAACCTTTACTTCGCCGCCATTGAACCTTGAAAGTTCTCACCTCTTTATTCCTCAACATTTTCACCTTCTCGTCAAGGATAGCAATCGGTTCCTCGACATATTCTAACTTGTTGTTTAGCTCGATCTCGTCTAAAGGCATCCATGAGGAATCATCCGCAAGACACTTACGGAGGTGGGAAACATGAAATGTATTATGGATCCCCGCAAGCTCTTCGGGTAATTCCAATCGATATGCAACTTCACCAACACGAGCTGAAACCTTGAACGGCCCAATAAACCGAGGAGCTAACTTTCCCCGCTTTCGAAATCGAATAATACCCTTCCATGGCGAAACCTTAAGCATCACCATATCGCCTTCTTGGAACTCAATCAATCGCCTACGTCTATCGGCATACGACTTTTGCCTATCTTGAGCCTTCTTCAAATGTTCCCGAATCAAATCGATCTTGCTATTTGTCTCTAAAACCAAATCGGTACTCCCGATCTCTCTTTGACCCACTTCTCCCCAACAAACGGGAGTTCGACACCTACGCCCATAAAGCATTTCGTAAGGTGGCATTCCGATACTAGTATGATAACTATTATTGTACGAGAATTCCACCAAAGGCAAATGCTCATCCCAACTACCACCAAAGTCAATGATGCACGCTCGTAGCATATCTTTCAAAGTTTGATTCGTACGTTCGGTTTGACCGTCCGTTTGAGGATGATACGCCGTGCTCAACTTCAATTGCGTGCCCATATCTTCATGAAACTTTTCCCAAAACCGAGATGTAAAACGGGTATCTCGATCCGAAATAATAGATATAGGAACCCCATGTCGCGAGACCACTTCCTTGATAAACAACTTAGCCAAGGTCTCCGACGATATCGCTTCTTTAATGGGAAGAAACAAAGCACTTTTTGCAATCGGTCAACTATAACCCAAATCGAATCGAATTGGGTTCTCGCCGTTTTAGGTAACTTTGTAATGAAATCCATGGTAATGTGCTCCCATTTCGATTTCGGGATTTCTAACGGTTGCAACTTACCATACTGCTTTTGGTGTTCGGCTTTTACTTGTAAACACGTGACACATTGCTCAACATACTTCACAACATCACGTTTCATGCCCGGCCACCAATAATCTTTCTTCAAGTCAAGATACATTTTCGTCGCGCCCGGATGAATGGAGTATTTTGACTTATGTGCTTCATCAAGTAGCACTCGTCGGTAATCACCCATCTTAGGCACCCACACCCTTCCTTGGAAAGACAACAAACCACGCGGACCCATAGTAATAAACTCCGATTGGCCCACGATTCGCTCCGTATGCTTGTTGTGAACATAAGCCTCTATTTGAATCTCACCAAGCTTTTCAAGAAAATCGTTGGTAATAATCAAACGTAACGACCCCACTTTTATCGCCGGATGTTGACTCTTTCGACTCAACGCATCCGCGACCACATTCGCCTTACCCAGATGATAAAGTATTTCACAATCGTAGTCTTTCACCACATCCATCCACCTACGTTGGCGATAATTCAAATCTCGTTGATTAAAGAGATGTTTCAAACTCTTATGATCCGAATAAATTGTACACTTGACACCATACAAGTAATGGCGCCAAATTTTCAACGCATGCAAAACCGCCGCCAACTCAAGATCATGAGTCGGATACCTCGTTTCATGTTCCTTTAATTGTCGAGAGGCATAAGCGATGACTTTACCTCTTTGCATTAGAACACACCCGAGACCATTTAAAGAAGCATCACAATAAACCACCATATCTTCTACCCCTTCCGGCAACACTAACACCGGAGCTTGACACAACTTCTCTTTTAACAATTGAAAAGCAATCTCTTGCTCGTTCTCCCAATTAAACCTAGCATTCTTTCTCGTCAACTTCGTCAATGGAGAAGCAATCTTAGAAAAGTCTTGGATAAACCGACGATAATAACCGGCCAATCCGAGAAAACTTTGGATTTCCGTAGGCGTAGTCAGTCGTCCCCAACTCTTCACCGTCTCGATCTTCCCCGGATCTACTTGAATACCGTTTTCATTCACAATATGACCAAGGAATTGAACTTCCCTTAGCCAAAATTAACATTTGGAGAACTTTGCATACAACTTCTCCTTTCGTAGCGTCTTCAATACTTCACGCAAATGACGTTCATGCTCGTTCATACTTTTCGAGTAGACTAGTATGTCGTCAATGAACACTATTACCGACTTTTCCAACATAGGTTGGCACACTCGGTTCATAAGATCCATGAATGCCGCCGGTGCATTCATAAGACCAAAGGGCATAACTACAAACTCATAATGCCCGTAACGCGTTCGAAAAGCCGTTTTCTCTATGTCTTCCTCACGGACCCGCATTTGGTGATAGCCGGACCGTAGGTCGATCTTAGAGAAATACGTTGCACCTTGAAGTTGATCAAATAAATCGTCAATCCTAGGTAATGGATAACGATTCTTGATCGTCACTTTATTCAACTCACGGTAATCAATGCACATACGCATACTACCATCTTTCTTCTTCACAAATAACACCGGAGCGCCCCATGGCGAAGCACTCGGTCGAATAAAACACTTCTCGAGCAACTCTTGAATTTGATTTAACAACTCTTGCATCTCCGTTGGCGCTAAACGATAAGGAGTTTTAGCAATGGGGGTAGCCCCCGGAACCAACTCGATGCGAAATTCAACTTGTCTTTCCACCGGAACACCCGGTAATTCATCCGGAAAAACGTCTTCGAATTCACTACCAACCGGAATTTCATGAATAGGTGGTGGCTCATTGCGAGTATCAACAACATGAGCAAGGAAAGCCATGCCACTGATAATGCTAAAAACGAACATATATTTCATAGCATTATTCCTCAAGAAAGACAAGCTTTTAGTTGCAATTGTTCTATTTACAAGTGATATTCGTTTAAATAATAAAAGGTGAAGACAAAAGACAGATTCGACGATTTGAAGACGCAAACGACCAAAAAGCTCAAAAGAACAAAAGACAATCAAAAAGGTTCCAATTATTGATAAGAAACGTCTCAAAATCACAAGAGTACAAGATTCAAAACGCAAAGTACAAGATATTAAATTGTACGCGAGGACGTTCGAAAATCCGGAACCGGGACCAGAGTCAATTCTTAACGCTCGACGCAACGGACTAAAAATTACAAGTTAACTATATATATAAATATAATATAATATATAATTAATTATATTAATTATATATATATTATATATATATATTTAAAACCGTCGGCAGCAGGAAACTCCAAGGGTGTAAACTGTAAATACCTCTCCGCGACTCGCGGAGTTTTAAGGGTATTTGGCCGCGAGTCGCGGAGCCCCAAATTTCAAGTCTGGCTATAAATCAACCCGAATTCTGATCAAAATCATCATCATTTTTTTCTTCTCATTGATACGAAGTAATATATATTTATATTTATAATTTATATTTTAATTTTAATTATAATTCTAATAATAAGGGTATGTTAGCGAATGTTGTAAGGGTGTAAGTCGAAATTCTGTCCGTGTAACGCTACGCTATTTTTAATCATTGTAAGTTATGTTCAACCTTTTTATATTAATGTCTCGTAGCTAAGTTATTATTATGCTTGTTTAAAACGAAGTAATCATGATGTTGGGCTAATTACTAAAATTGGGTAATTGGGCTTTGTACCATAATTGGGGTTTGGACAAAAGAACGACACTTGTGGAAACTAGACTATGGGCTATTAATGGGCTTTATATTTGTTTAACTAAATGAAAGTTTGTTAATGTTAATATAAAGATTTACAATTGGGCGTCCCTATAAATTACCATATACACTCGATCGGACACGATGGGCGGGGTATTTATATGTACGAATAATCGTTCATTTAACCGGACACGGGAATGGATTAATAGCCACTAGAATAATTAAAACAGGGGTGAAATTACATTCAAGGGTAATTGGTGTAATTGTTAACAAAGTAGTAAAACCTTGGTTTACACGCAGTCGATAACCTGGTGTATTCATTAAACAAAGTATTAAAACCTTGTTACAATTCGAATCCCCAATTAGTTGGAATATTTATCTTCGGGTATAATAATAATTTGACAAGGACACTTGCAATTTATATTTATGACTGATGGACTGTTATGGACAAAAACCAGACGGACATATTGAATAATCCAGGACAAAGGACAATTAACCCATGGGCATAAAATTAAAATCAACACGTCAAACATCATGATTACGGAAGTTTAAATAAGCATAATTCTTTTATTTCATATTTAATTTCCTTTATTTTATATTTAATTGCACTTCTAATTATCGCACTTTTATTTATTGTTATTTTATTTAATCGCACTTTTAATTATCGTACCTTTTAATTATCGTAATTTTATTTTATCGCATTTTTATTCGCAATTTCATTATCGTTATTTACTTTACGCTTTAATTTAAGTCTTGTATTTATTTTATATTTTACATTAGGTTTTAACTGCGACTAAAGTTTTAAAATCGACAAACCGGTCATTAAACGGTAAAAACCCCCCTTTATAATAATAATATTACCTATATATATATTTGTATTTTTATAAAAGTAAACTAATATAGCGTTGAGCTTTGTTTAAAGATTTCCCTGTGGAACGAACCGGACTTACTAAAAACTACACTACTGTACGATTAGGTACACTGCCTATAAGTGTTGTAGCAAGGTTTAAGTATATCCATTCTATAAATAAATAAATATCTTGTGTAAAATTGTATCGTATTTAATAGTATTTCCTAGTAAAATATAAGCTATTTTATATACACCTCGTTGCACATCAAGTATTTTTGGCGCCGCTGCCGGGGAATTATCTTAAAAGCCGGAAGCGCAACGCTAATATATAAAAAAAAAAAAAAAAAGATTTTTATCTACTTTTATTAAAAGTCGTTTTTGTAAAATTACGTTTTAAATATTCAAAAATATAAAAAGAAAAACAAAAATATAAGTATTTTTAGGATTTTGTTAAATATTTAAGTTTTATAAGTTTCTTTATTTTTATTTTAGTTTATAAAAATATAAGTTTTAATTTTAATATCTTTATTTAATTAAAAAAACAGAAAACAAAATAAAAAAAAAAAAAAAAATTAAAGAAAAACGCGTAAAAAGTAAAAGCTGTCAACTGAATTCCTGAACCCCGCGACTCGCGGGGTTTTCCTCTTTATTTGCCGCGACTCGCGGAGACCCTCTGACACACGGACAAAAACCCTAATCACGGGTTATTTTTAATTATTATTATTATTAAAACCTAATTATTATTATTATTATTATTAGTTTTAAGTTTTATTTTTATTTATGTATTTAGTTTAAATAAGTTTTTATTAAATTGTAAAATTAGTAGTTTTATTAAAATAATATAAAAATAATATTTTTATAAAAATTGTACTTTTTACAACTTTTTATATATTTTTATATTTTGTACCTTTTTAATCGTTGTAGCGTAATATTTATATTTTTAGCTCATATTTAATTTTAAATTTAGTATTTGCTATAGTTATTTTTACTCCTATATTTTTAGGCTTTGCCGTAGAATTCCTTAAGTACTTTTTCTTTAGACTAAGATTTAGGTGCTTTAGAATTTTGCGACGCCTTTTTAAGTTTTAGTTTCTTTTTAAGTTATTTCCATTTGAGATTTAGTTTTTCTTGTAAGCTTTAATATTTTTAGACCTTTTACTATGTATCAATTATCATTCCAATTAGTAATTTCAATTTGCGATTATAATTTTAAGTTAGTTATAGTAATAAGGTTAAATTAATTAAGTATTTTTAAGTTTTTATAAGTTTCTTTTATTTTTCCGTCACCTTTTATTTTTCAACCATTTTTTTTTTTTCGACATTTTTCGACGCGCACTCTTTTTCTCTCTTATTTCTCGCTATTCTAGTTTTAGGACTTAGAATTTTTTCTACTTCTTATCTAAATTTCTTAAAATTACGAAAATTTATTTTGAGTGGTTAAATTGATAGACATCAAAATTTTCTGGTTCGTAGTAATAGTTGGATTTGTACGTGGACCGGGTTATTGGAGCCAAACAGTCCTCAATTATATTGAGACCAAACGAATCCTGCCCCTCTGCTGCATCTTTTGGCTATTCGAAACGTGGGCAAAATCAGAAAAGTCTATTGATTGGATAACTTATTATAATTTTTCTTTCCTTTTTAAAACTAATAGGATATTCAGTGAATGCACCGAGCAAGACGTTCACCACCTTTTGTACGTTCACCACCTGTAACTCGATCAAGACATCGTTTAACAAATATAACCGCCGTTGATTTTTCTTTAGAATCGTCATCCAGTCGACCAAGTACTTCAGTTCAAATTTCCGATAATCCAGTTTTTGAAACAAACCTAACAATTGAGAATCCAGAAAATATTCAGGAACGGTTTGTAGATCCTGAACCATTAAACTTTCCTCCGGAACCACCAATCATTCAAACAGAGATTGTTGAGGAACGAACTATTAAATCAGAACCATCTAGTGATACCGAGTCAACAAATTCAATTATGGAGAATCTGGAACCTTTAAGTATGGAAGACCGAATGAGAGCTAAACGCACTGGCCAAGGTCACGCAATTACTCATCCAGACATTAATGCGCCAGATTATGAAATCAAAGGACAAATTCTACACATGGTGACTAATCAATGCCAATTTAGTGGTGCGCCGAAGGAAGATCCAAATGAACATCTACGTACCTTTAATAGGATCTGCACACTATTTAAAATACGAGAAGTGGAGGATGAACAGATATATCTCATGTTATTTCCCTGGACTTTAAAGGGAGAAGCCAAAGATTGGTTGGAATCGTTACCTGAAGGGGCGATCGATACATGGGACGTTTTAATTGATAAATTTCTTAAACAATTCTTTCCTGCATCTAAAGCCGTAAGACTTCAAGCAGAAATTGTTACGTTCACACAGAAGCCAAATGAAACTCTATATGAGGCATGGACAAGATATGGAAAGTTGTTAAGAGGATGTCCGCAACATGGTTTAGACACCTGTCAAATAGTACAAATATTCTACCAAGGATACGACATCACTACAAGAAAAGACATAGATATAGCAGCTGGTGGTTCGATTATGAAGAAAACCGAAACTGATGCTTACAAAATTATTGATAACACTGCTTCCCACTCACATGAGTGGCACCAAGAAAAAGACATCATTAGATCATCTAAAGCAGCTAGAGCCGATTCTAGCCATGACTTAGATTCCATTTCCGCAAAGATAGATGCTTTCGAGAGACGAATGGAAAAGATGACTAAAGATATTCATGCTATACGAATTAGTTGTGAGCAGTGTGGAGGACCACATTTGACAAAAGATTGTCTCAGTATTGAATTAACAATGGAACAAAGAGAGAATATTTCATACATAAACCAAAGGCCTGGAAATAATTATCAGAATAATTATCAACCGCCAAGACCGATTTACAATCAAAACCAGAATTATAACCGAAATATTCCATACAACAACCAACAAGGTCCTAGCAATCAACAAGTATCCAATAATACTTACAATCAGCAAAGACCGAATTTTCAAAACAAACCACCACAACAAACCGATGATAAAAAGCCGAATTTAGAAGATATGATGACGAAGCTAGTTGAAACTCAAACGCAGTTTTTCACATCTCAAAAACAAACAAATGAACAAAATGCTCAAGCATTTAGAAATCAACAAGCTTCTATTCAAAATCTAGAACAAGAAGTAAGTAACCTAGCAAGGTTAATAGGTGAAAGAAAACCGGGAAGTCTACCAAGTGATACAAACGCTAACCCCCGGAATGAAACAGCTAAAGCTATTACCACAAGAAGTGGTACAACACTTAAAACACCTGAAATACCTGTAACTTCTGATGAAACTATTCCTACTCCACAAGAACCACAACCTGATCAAGATAAGGAAAAAGAACCGGTAGTTGAAAAGGTTAATGAAGATAACACAGTTAAGGATAAACCTTATGTTAAACCATACCAACCACCTCTTCCTTATCCGAGTAAAATGAAGAAAGAGAAACTTGAAGCCGAGCAATCCAAATTCTTGGATATGTTTAAACAGATAAATGTAAATCTTCCTTTCATTGATGTGATTTCAGGAATGCCTAGATATGCTAAATTCTTGAAAGATCTGATCACGAATAGAAAGAAAATGGAAGAACTCTCGGCTGTCACTATGAATGCTAATTGTTCAGCAGTGCTGTTGAATAAGATACCAGAAAAACTATCTGATCCAGGAAGTTTCACAATTCCATGTTTTCTGGGTAGCCTTAGTTCAATAGAAGCATTAGCAGATTTAGGTGCTAGTATAAATCTAATGCCGTATTCACTATACGCTAAACTAGACCTTGGAGAATTGAAACCAACCAGAATAAGCATACAACTAGCCGATAGATCAATAAAATATCCTAGAGGGATAATGGAGAACATGCTAGTTAAAGTTGGTACTTTAGTATTTCCAGTAGATTTTGTTGTTTTAGACATGGAAGAAGATTCTCAAGTTCCTCTCATATTAGGAAGACCATTCTTAAACACGGCTAAAGCAATGATAGACGTGTTCGGTAAGAAACTGACCCTAAGTATAGAGGATGAGAGTGTTACCTTTTCAGTTGATAGAGCCATGCAACAACCACAATCTGCAGATGATACATGTTATTATATTCAAACTATAGATGCACATGCAGAATTATTAGAAGAATTTCCAGAATTACAAGGAACAGGAGAATGTTCTTTAGGAGAAGGAAATGAACCAATTGAAGAAGCTGAAATGTTAGCTACACTTATAGCCAATGGATATGAACCAACAACAGAAGAAATTCAAATGCTAAAAGAAGAAGACAGATATCGATATAAATCATCGATAGAAGAACCTCCAAAATTAGAGTTAAAGCCACTTCCAAACCATTTGGAATACGCTTATTTACATGGTGAATCTGAATTACCTGTAATAATATCGTCTTCTCTTACTGAAAATGAGAAATCACAACTCATTTCTGTGTTGAAAGCTCATAAACCAGCCATTGCATGGAAGATTCATGATATTAAAGGAATAAGTCCTTCGTATTGCACACATAAAATTCTTATGGAAGAAGGTCATAAAACGTATGTGCAACGTCAACGAAGACTAAATCCTAATATGCAAGATGTAGTTAAGAAAGAGATTATTAAGCTGCTAGATGCAGGTTTGATATATCCAATTTCTGATAGTCCATGGGTAAGCCCAGTTCAATGCGTACCTAAGAAGGGTGGTATGACTGTCATTACAAATGAGAAAAATGAGCTTATTCCTACTAGGACTGTAACAGGATGGCGTGTATGTATTGATTATAGAAAATTAAATGACGCCACCAGAAAAGATCACTTTCCCTTACCTTTCATAGATCAAATGTTGGAAAGATTAGCCGGAAATAGTTACTATTGTTTTCTAGATGGATTTTCCGGATATTTTCAAATTCCAATAGCACCCGAAGACCAAGAGAAAACCACATTCACGTGCCCTTATGGTACTTTTGCTTACAAACGCATGCCATTTGGACTTTGTAACGCCCCTGCAACCTTTCAAAGGTGCATGATGGCGATTTTTCATGACATGATAGAAGAATGTATGGAAGTATTCATGGATGACTTTTCAGTCTTCGGTGATACATTTAAATCATGTCTAGTTAATCTGGAACGAATGCTAATTAGATGCGAAAAATCAAATCTAGTGCTTAATTGGGAGAAATGCCATTTTATGGTTAAAGAAGGCATCGTTCTTGGACATAAAATTTCAAAAGAAGGAATTGAAGTGGATAGAGCTAAAGTAGATGTAATTGCTAAACTTCCACATCCCACCAATGTTAGAGGAGTTAGGAGTTTTCTAGGGCATGCCGGTTTTTACCGACGTTTTATAAAAGATTTTTCTAAAATTGCCACTCCTATGAATAAACTCCTAGAAAAGGATGCGCCATTCATCTTTTCAGATGAATGTATCAAATCTTTTAATATTCTTAAAGAAAAACTCACTAATGCACCGATCATGATAACACCAAATTGGAATCTA
The DNA here is from genome assembly GCF_046630445.1 of Rutidosis leptorrhynchoides. Classification (NCBI taxonomy): domain Eukaryota; kingdom Viridiplantae; phylum Streptophyta; class Magnoliopsida; order Asterales; family Asteraceae; genus Rutidosis; species Rutidosis leptorrhynchoides. Next base: position 556,938,479 of record NC_092334.1, on the reverse strand, counting down.
CCATTTGAACTAATGTGCGATGCAAGTGATTTTGCAATGGGAGCCGTTTTAGCACAAAGGATTGAAAAACGATTTCAACCTATATATTATGCTAGTAAGACATTACAAGGAGCACAAACGAACTATACAACTACTGAAAAAGAACTCCTTGCTATTGTCTTTGCTTTTGACAAATTTCGATCATATCTCGTTCTAGCAAAAACGGTGGTCTATACCGACCATTCTGCTCTTAGATACCTATTTTCAAAACAAGATGCTAAACCAAGATTAATCCGATGGATCTTACTCTTACAAGAGTTTGATATTGAAATCCGAGATAAAAGAGGAGCAGAAAATCTCGCCGCTGATCATCTTTCTCGTCTTGAAAATCCCGAATTAGAAGTTCTGAATGAATCGGCCATACAAGACAACTTTCCTGATGAATATCTATTGAAGATAGATTATAAAGAAATCCCATGGTTTGCAGACTATGCAAACTACTTAGTTTGTGGATTCCTTGAAAAAGGATTATCGTACCAAAGACGAAAGAAATTCTTCAGTGATATAAAACACTATTTCTGGGAAGATCCACATCTGTTTAAAAGTTGTCCCGATGGAATAATACGCCGATGTGTATTTGGAGATGAAGCTAGTAAAATTTTAAACCATTGTCACACAGGACCAACAGGAGGGCATTATGGGCCTCAACTAACAGCAAGAAAAGTTTATGAAGCTGGATTCTATTGGCCTACAATTTACAAAGACGCACACCTTCTTTGCAAATCCTGTGATGCATGTCAAAGGGCCGGAAAAATAAGTCAACGTGATGAAATGCCACAAAATGTCATCCAAGTATGTGAAGTATTTGACATTTGGGGTATTGACTTTATGGGTCCATTTCCAAAATCTCATAATAATCTATATATACTCGTAGCCATTGATTATGTATCTAAATGGGCGGAAGCACAAGCTCTCCCAACTAACGATGCACGAGTTGTAGTAAACTTTTTAAAACGTCTTTTTGCAAGGTTTGGAACACCGAAAGCTTTAATAAGTGATCGGGGTACTCATTTCTGTAATAATCAACTTGGGAAAGTTCTTAAAAGATATGGAGTAACTCATAAAATCTCCACTGCATATCATCCACAAACAAGTGGACAAGTTGAAAATACCAACCGAGCTTTAAAACGTATTCTAGAGAAAACCGTAGGATCAAATCCGAAGGAATGGTCCATTAAATTGGAGGATGCACTCTGGGCTTTTAGAACAGCCTACAAAACTCCAATTGGAACCACACCTTTTAGACTTGTTTATGGAAAAGCATGTCATCTTCCAGTAGAAATTGAACACAAAGCATTTTGGGCTTTGAAGGCATGTAATCTTGATTTACAAGAAGCCGGACGTCTACGATTAAGTCAACTAAACGAATTAGAAGAATTAAGACATGAAGCATACGAAAATTCGTTAATCTATAAAGAAAGAACGAAGAAATGGCATGATAAAAGAATCAGAAGTTCAAAAGAATTTAAAGAAGGAGACAGAGTTCTTCTTTTCAATTCACGATTCAAGCTATTTCCTGGAAAATTGAAATCAAGATGGTCTGGACCATTCATAGTCAAAAGAGTTTTCCCATACGGAACGATAGAATTGATAAATTCAAATGGGATTGAATTTAAAGTTAATGGTCACAGAGTTAAACATTACATACAGGGTCCGATGGAAGTCGACAACGAAGTTAATCACAATTTCGATACCAAAGCTAACTAAGTATGGGGAGAATCAAGTCTTTAAAGGATAATATATATTTCTGTTAGAGTTAGATTGTCTGTTTTCGTGTAATTCTCGAAAATGGAACACGTATGGTCTTTCCCTAGCAGACCCTAAAGAACTAGTCTTCTCCCCCCATTCTGAATTTTTATTTTTTTTAGGTTTTTACGAAATGAAGACTGCCTGTGAACTAAACCATGGTCTAATGCTACACGCTTTGATCGCTAAACGTAATAATGACATACTCCCGAGTGAAATAGTATCAGTAATCAGAGAAAGAATGGACGGAGTTAGAAAAGGATCCAGATGCGAAGATAATAAGTTACAATTTGGTAAAGGAAAATCAAAATCCGCAGCGAAAAGAAGAGCACGACACCTAGAAAAATGTCACAAATGCGGAAAATGGTCACATGGAGGTAAATGTTCAAATAATCAAACCTATTCAAATACCGAATTTGTTACTTTATGCAGAGAAGGACCGTTCATGTGTTTAGAAGAAAAGACAATGAATGCTCGAGGTTACGCCTATGCAGCCATGGAAGACCAATTAAACCGACTATCTTATGAATATAATAGATCATATAACTAAGAAATCTATTTCACAGGTATGTCTGTACAGTTTTTATTTTTATTTTTATTTTTAACCTTTTGATAATAAACGCTAATTTGTTCGCTAAAAAGTATTAAATTGGTATTAAATAAAATTAGGTTTGGCGACCGAAATTATTGATATCGTTCAAAAATTTATTACATCACTGCGAAATTTAACGTTTATTCTTAAGGTATAAATATCTTTAATCAATCAACCCAAAATATTTGAAAAATTCGTCATGAGTTAAATTAGGTCTTGGAACCGAAATTACTTTACCGAAAAGAGGGGCGCATATTTTTGATAATATTTGATTGATTAAAGTGGGATAAAAAGACAAAAAGATTTTTAATTTTATTTTTACCATGTTTTTAAAATTAATATTTAAATCTTAAATTAATATTGTAAACTTTGTAAAAACAATATATTTAAAATTGTAAATATTTGAAAAATTAATATAAGTTTGGTATGAATTTATGAATTTTTAAATTAAGTTTGGTGTGAATTTTTAATTTTTAAAATATGAAATTTTAATTTTATGCATTTCAAATTTTAAGTTTGGTGTGAATTTTTAATTTTTTAATTTTTAATTTTGAATTTTATATTTAAGTTGTGTGAATTTAAAAACAAAAATTTACTTTATCTCATTAAGTTAAGAATATGATTTTTAAAATTCGTCGTAAGTTGAAGACTAGGTCTTTGAACCGAAATTGCTTTACCCGAGGGAGGGACGAGAACTTTTATTATCATTATTTTTAATCTTATTGAATTAAAGTATGCCAAAAACATTGAAAAAACCCAAAAATCTTAGCTTTTAAAACAATCGCTACAAAGAGACAAATTTTAAAATTTTGTCGAGGGACGGACTAGGACATCGATCCGAAACGACCTCGTCCTAAATAACAAGGGAAACAAAATTTTAAAATTAATTTCTTAATTGTTTTAATAAGTTAATGATAATAAAAAAAAAAAAAAAAAAAAAAAAAAAAAGTAAACTCCGCGACTCGCGGAGTTTGCAGTGCAAACCTCCGCGACTCGCGGAGGGACCAAATTACAGAAAAAAAAATAAAACAGCTGAAACGATCAGTCACTCCCACACACACAAAACACAGAAAAATACTGCGAAAAAGAGCTCGAAAAAACCCGAAAATCACCCCCAAAAATCTCAATTTTTAACCGTTAATCACCAAATTTTTTGCTAAAATCATGTTGAGAAGGATGATATCTAAGAACTACTCAAGAAAAACGGTAAATTTCTACACCTAAACACCATTTAATTCGAATTTTAGTGTTCTTGAGCTATTTTTCCCCAATTTGATTTTGATGCTTTTTAGTGTAATTAGACTTAAATTGTTTATGTATTATGCTTGTATAACCTAGATTGATGCTGATTAACATGATTAGAAGCCTTAAACTTCAAATTTTGAATAATCTAGGGTTTGTGTTCTTGAGCAATTTGGGGCTTTTTGATATAAACAGGTTATGGCCGATTTTTGTCATGAATTGTTGCTAAATTGAGTAGTGTAACATGTCTAGGTAGTTAAATGATCCAAACTTTGAGCCTAAACATGATTTTGAGAATTAAAGTGGACTTTTTCAAGTCCAAAATTCATGAACTTGATTTTTGAAAGATAATGCCATTTGAGACTTGTTTATTTGCTAGTAATGATTATTTTGACATGTTATTTGAGTTGAATGCTTATGAACTTGGCGAAAATTTTCGTATATGCTTATTTGAAAAAGTGTAGATTTGATAAAAATGTGAAAATAAGCTTAAGTTTGATATAAATTGATAATGTCATTGTAATTATTTTGATTGATGATTTTGCTGACACTAATGCATATTTGGATGCACAAAATTTGTGTTTGATGTGTTTTGCAGAATGAAAGGGGTGAATCTTCATCCCAAGCCCGCCATGCTCCTGCTGAGAACTTGGAACAACAGGAGGTAGATAACTACTACAAGCAGGATGTACCTCATCCAGTCATGACCTTTTCAGATATGCACTTGGAACAGTTGCACCCGAACCTGCGATTTGACAGACTTTGGATAGATTATCCAAAATATCAACGGGGTTTGCATACTCTTCATTCCAAGGTTGTTGAGGTACCGAGGGTCATAGAATGGGGACCCTTGGAAGCTGTAGAATTGGCCGGGCCAATTAGGGAATTACTGGTACAGAGGTATGGTAATTCTTATTTTAATGACTGGATATGTTTATTCACCATACGCAGACCTGTATATAAAGTATGGTGTGAAGAGTTGTTATGTAGTATAGAGTTGAATGATCGGGTAGCTAGTTTAACCGATCGTTCTTTTATTAGATTTTTGTTAGGCGGTTCGATGCGCCACATGTCTTTACTGGACATGGCTCAGGCTTTACGTATATATACGCCTGAGGAATTAGCGTCTGCCGATTGTAGAGGATTGATACTAAACGGTAGGAAAATAGATGAGAATTTTGATACACACGGTGTGTGGAGTCAAATGACAAGCCACCACCGTTTCAAAGGGGGAAACTACTCTTATTTGGATATAGATAGAGCCGAATTAAGAGTAATACATAGGTTTTTAGCTAATTCGATTACACAAAGGGGTAAAAACAAAGAAAAGGTAAATGAACAAGATTTGTTTTACCATATGTGTATTCGAGACCCACACAGCGCTGTAAGTATACCATATTGTGTGGGTTATTATTTATCAGCTATGGTTCGAGGGATGCGTCCACATAGCATAATAGGAGGTGGTATTTTTATTACTTTGATTGGTGAATATCTCGGTGTGGATATAAGTCGGGGGGGATTATTAGAAGAAGAGCCGGAACCCCGCGACACTATAGGTTTAAATGTATACCATGGTGCGAAAGTTTTGAAGCGGCGAAATAACGCCGCAGTACGATACAATGGTAGACATCCACAGGTAGAGAGAAACCAGGAACAAGGTAATGTAGGAGGGGGGGAACCAGATGCAAGAAATGCATAGGTTTATAGCTTCTCAGGAATACGAAAATGCTAGACAGAGAGCATTTGAAGATTGGCAAGTTCATCAGAACCAGATCATAGCGCATTGCCAACATATAGGTAGAAACTATATTCCTACTCCGAAACCCGTCTTCCCTCCTTGGTCGATAGAGATGCAGCCACCATATCCTACGTATGACCCTGCCGAAGCATTCTATAGCACTTATGGTTATGCGTGGAACCCCTATTGGTACCAATATCATCCTTAGTTTACTTATTTTGTTTTATTATTTTGTAATTTGTAATTATTGATATATTTAATATTTTTGTTAATATTGTAATCATTTTTATAATTATCTAACTTTTATTCTTAGATTTTAATAATTTTTGAATGTGGGGTAATATACCAAACTTCAAAAATATGTATATATGTTTGCAGTTTATCTTATGTACACAACAGGGTAAAACAACGCATTTTCAAAGACTGGCATTAAGTTCAGCAAAAGCAAGTAATTTTGACGACAATGATGCAAAATATATGTGAAATAACAACAAGACGGAATGAACAAATGACGTGCACCATTTATCATTCAGCAAACAAACGCCAATATATTTGGAAACTTTGGTAAAAATTTAATCATTTTCACACAAATCACCCTCAATAATTTAAATTGTTACTGATTTCTTGCAAATGAGGGCATTGCAAGATCTTAAGTGTGGGAAGGGGTTAAATTCTTTCGGATTTTAAAAATTTTTATTAAACACTTGGTTACCATTAAAATACTAGTAAAGCAGTAGTTGTATTAGAATCTAGTGCTCTCTGATAAAAAAGAACAGCACTAGTCTTATATACTGACTACCCAATTCTAGTAAAATTTTTCAATTAAATGAATTCAAATCATGTTTATACATATTTATGAACGATAAAACTAGGTTTTAACACCGAAATTATTGTTACCTCGGAAAGGACATAAATTGAGAAACAAACTAAAATGTTAAAATTCATTTAAATTGGAATAGAGGACGATAAAAAGAAAAATAAAAAGCCAAGTGTGGGAAAATTTACCAAGTTATTTTAAACATATGTCACATATATTTGTAACAAATAACTGAAAATACTTTTGCTTTGAACTAAACTAAACTGTTTTACCCGATGAAAGAAAAGAAGAGATGGATCTACACGATGAATCAATTCCATCATTAAAAGGAAGTAAAGTCTTCCGAAAAAGACACGCGCTTCTTGATTTAGGTCATGAAGTTGTCGTTCAGACCAGCTGTAGGTTGACGAAAAATCTAGAAAAGTCATCACTAAAATCAGCAGGAAATCCACGGACCTCAGCATTAAACAGGGTCGCCAAGTGGTCAGATTTATCCTAACCATAAGAAGGATTTATCTCGTACAATGGGGAGGCACCGTGCAAATTAGCTGGATAAGACTAATGAATCAGATCCCCAGAAAGGATAATCTCCTTAAAGATTAAAAATCAGCTTTTAAGACTGATATTACTCAATCCTAGAGATTGACCTTAAAGATTGAGAATTACAAACTCATGGAATTCAATGATATCTAAACTCGAGCTTGAACGAGAAAATATTTTGATCAAAATTATAAACCGATTTGTTTTCTGAAAACCCTATTTTCAATGCGTTCATTACCATTGAACGTAAAATCCTAGGAATTCACCTGGAATTCATTAGGTCACCTGAACTAAATCGGGTGTCAACCGTAAGAACGGTGGTTGCATAGCATGGTCAAAGACAGGACCTTGTGCCAGACCGACAAATTATAAGGGTGAGCTTTACTATTGCTCCTACCAAGGATAGTAATTGCGTCCGACACGTTATAGACCATAATCAAAAGCATGTCACGGGACATTGCCTTAAACAGTTGCTTGTTCAACGCTTTCCTTTACAACCGGACGGTAGTTTGCCGAAAGGTAATATACGGAACAAGTAAACTGGACGTGTTGCTTTCCAAATACAAGGTTAGCAAGTGGGTGACACAAAACCGCAAGTTTTGAGCTAAAATTTTCAAATCTGAAACCCACCAAACCCACAAAAATATTTTGCAAACACCGGTAAAGGGTTATTCCGGAAAACTTATCTAGGGTAAAAAACTAGATTTAATTTTCAAAAGATCAAATGTTTTCATAAAGATCCAATTTCCTTAATGGATCTAAATTTTTATAGTCATGTGGGACTGTAAACCATATCGTTACTACCATTGTTTATACCGCCGTATAGAAATCACTGATGTACAAAGTGTGAAGAATAAAGAAGTGATTCTAGTATTTCAAGACAATATTGCTTGAGGACAAGCAACGCTCAAGTGTGGGAATATTTGATAATGCTAAAAACGAACATATATTTCATAGCATTATTCCTCAAGAAAGACAAGCTTTTAGTTGCAATTGTTCTATTTACAAGTGATATTCGTTTAAATAATAAAAGGTGAAGACAAAAGACAGATTCGACGATTTGAAGACGCAAACGACCAAAAAGCTCAAAAGAACAAAAGACAATCAAAAAGGTTCCAATTATTGATAAGAAACGTCTCAAAATCACAAGAGTACAAGATTCAAAACGCAAAGTACAAGATATTAAATTGTACGCGAGGACGTTCGAAAATCCGGAACCGGGACCAGAGTCAATTCTTAACGCTCGACGCAACGGACTAAAAATTACAAGTTAACTATATATATAAATATAATATAATATATAATTAATTATATTAATTATATATATATTATATATATATATTTAAAACCGTCGGCAGCAGGAAACTCCAAGGGTGTAAACTGTAAATACCTCTCCGCGACTCGCGGAGTTTTAAGGGTATTTGGCCGCGAGTCGCGGAGCCCCAAATTTCAAGTCTGGCTATAAATCAACCCGAATTCTGATCAAAATCATCATCATTTTTTTCTTCTCATTGATACGAAGTAATATATATTTATATTTATAATTTATATTTTAATTTTAATTATAATTCTAATAATAAGGGTATGTTAGCGAATGTTGTAAGGGTGTAAGTCGAAATTCTGTCCGTGTAACGCTACGCTATTTTTAATCATTGTAAGTTATGTTCAACCTTTTTATATTAATGTCTCGTAGCTAAGTTATTATTATGCTTGTTTAAAACGAAGTAATCATGATGTTGGGCTAATTACTAAAATTGGGTAATTGGGCTTTGTACCATAATTGGGGTTTGGACAAAAGAACGACACTTGTGGAAACTAGACTATGGGCTATTAATGGGCTTTATATTTGTTTAACTAAATGAAAGTTTGTTAATGTTAATATAAAGATTTACAATTGGGCGTCCCTATAAATTACCATATACACTCGATCGGACACGATGGGCGGGGTATTTATATGTACGAATAATCGTTCATTTAACCGGACACGGGAATGGATTAATAGCCACTAGAATAATTAAAACAGGGGTGAAATTACATTCAAGGGTAATTGGTGTAATTGTTAACAAAGTAGTAAAACCTTGGTTTACACGCAGTCGATAACCTGGTGTATTCATTAAACAAAGTATTAAAACCTTGTTACAATTCGAATCCCCAATTAGTTGGAATATTTATCTTCGGGTATAATAATAATTTGACAAGGACACTTGCAATTTATATTTATGACTGATGGACTGTTATGGACAAAAACCAGACGGACATATTGAATAATCCAGGACAAAGGACAATTAACCCATGGGCATAAAATTAAAATCAACACGTCAAACATCATGATTACGGAAGTTTAAATAAGCATAATTCTTTTATTTCATATTTAATTTCCTTTATTTTATATTTAATTGCACTTCTAATTATCGCACTTTTATTTATTGTTATTTTATTTAATCGCACTTTTAATTATCGTACCTTTTAATTATCGTAATTTTATTTTATCGCATTTTTATTCGCAATTTCATTATCGTTATTTACTTTACGCTTTAATTTAAGTCTTGTATTTATTTTATATTTTACATTAGGTTTTAACTGCGACTAAAGTTTTAAAATCGACAAACCGGTCATTAAACGGTAAAAACCCCCCTTTATAATAATAATATTACCTATATATATATTTGTATTTTTATAAAAGTAAACTAATATAGCGTTGAGCTTTGTTTAAAGATTTCCCTGTGGAACGAACCGGACTTACTAAAAACTACACTACTGTACGATTAGGTACACTGCCTATAAGTGTTGTAGCAAGGTTTAAGTATATCCATTCTATAAATAAATAAATATCTTGTGTAAAATTGTATCGTATTTAATAGTATTTCCTAGTAAAATATAAGCTATTTTATATACACCTCGTTGCACATCAGCCACCGGTAACAACAAAACGACGTGCCCGTGCAAAAGTGCATATCGGCACCGGTCTCCTTCGCTTATCACCATGAATAATTAACTCTCCCCCACTTAGGATCTTCACACGAATAAACTTATCATGGCATGCAATATCGGCTCTATAACGATCGAGCCAATCCATACCAACGACAATATCAAAGTCGCCCAAGGTCATTGGAATAAGATCAATTTTAAAGGTTTCGGCACCAAAAACAACATCACAATTTTCACACACATCAACCACTAGCACCGTCTTGCCGTCAGCTATTTCGACTTCTATCGGACGACTTAACTTAGCTAACGGTCTATTAAGTTTAGGCACAAATTTAGGAGACACAAACGACAAATTTGCACCGCTATCGAAAAGAATCCTTGTCGGATTAAAATTAACCATGTAAGTACCTGAGACAACTTCGTGCGATTGTTTGGCTTCATCATTGGTCATCAAATAGTTGCGACCCCTAGCCGTACCCGCCGCCTTCTCTAACCGCTTCACATTATCATTTTGCAAATCGGGACACTCCGGCTTCTTATGCCCCTCTTTGCCGCAATTAAAACAAGTGATTTTGTTTCCGGAACGTGGTTTCGGACACTCATGAGCCATATGACCCGGTTGCCCACAATTGTAGCACGTATAAGAAAACCCGCAGGTAGTGCCCTTCTTTGCACTATTGACACTTTCGGCCCCCCTCTTGCTCTTGCTCTTCTTGCTTGAGGTGTTAGAGTAACTAAAACCTTCAAATTTTCTTTTAGAAAACATGAAATCACTCTTTCTTGGAACCTCCGGCTCAAAACCCCGAGCCAACTCAAACAATTCATCAAAAGTCTTAGCCATACCCCGACTAATCTTCCCCTTGTACTCATCATTCAAAGTACGGTAGAAATCCTTCATTAGCTTGTGATCATCACCAACATACTCCGGGCAAAAATGAGTCTTTGCCAAGAAGGTAGACTTAAGAGTAACTAAGTCCATTGAGCCTTGTTGCAAATGGTGCAACTCATCCCGGATTCTATCGAGATCGGAAGAAGTTCGGTATTCCTTGAAAAATTCTTTCTTGAACTCCTCCCATGTCAAGCCCATACATTGTTCTTCACCATACAAGTTGATTTTATCGTCCCACCACAACTTAGCTTCTTCGCATAACATGCTAGAACCATACCTCGTCTTCTTTTCGGGAGGACATTCCGCGGTACGGAAAGCTCCCTCAATATCGGAGATCCAACATGTACTTTTTAAAGGATCCCGCACCCCATTAAACATCGGGGGTTGAGCATCCTTGAAGTTCTTGTAGTGGAAGTCCCGCCTTCCTTCACCTCCTTCATCGCGAGGGTAGATATTCCTAGCGTCAAGGGCCTCTTCGATAGTGGCCTTCATTCGTTCATTAATTAGATCGGTTATTTGCTCATCAACCGAATCTTGAAAGACCTTTCGAACGTCTGCAAGAAAATCCGCTTTTAACTTCTTAAAGACGGCCTCAACCTTGGCCTAAAACTCGGCGTCCTCGCTTGTACTTCCATTATCATGTTCGGGACCGTTTCTCGTCTTCATTCTATAAAACGAATTAGGTTAAACCACAAAACGGAAGGACAGATTACATATATACATACATATACGCCACACTACTCCATCTCGCTCAACAATCGTCGTACATTACTTGTTTGACACGATTTGCACTCGTAGTGATGGTAGCTAGTCATTACTACGCGAGCATGTCGCGTTAACTCGCTAGTACAACGTTCATCTCGCTTGATGATTGCTAAACACAACACAACAAATAGCGCATGATTAGTTCACATAAACCTATGCACTAACCATCCCGATCCGACCCAAAGTCCTACAAGTCCCGCATAAACGTGCACACAAAAAGTCTAAGTCTAGGCGCCTATCTCAAGTCACCTAAATCCCTTAGACCATGCTCTGACACCACTTGTAACAACCCGACTTCATAAACCCAAAAATGCGTACCAAAAAAAAAAATTTAAGGCAGTGCATCTGGACGGCGTCCAGAATCCTGGACGGCGTCCAGCTCAGAAGGGTGGGACGGCATCCAAGGTTTGAGACGGCGTCCAGATCAACCAACTGGGACGGCATCCAATCAATTGGGACGGCGTCCCAATGGTCTTACAGCCACTGATCACCGGTCCAACTCACACGAGCGGAAAACCCGCTTCCCGACACTTTCAAACGAAAACCTTTTTACCACAAGTCAATATAAGTGAAACTAAGAGATTTTCATCATCAAATCAAGTTTTACATCAACGGGCCCACATCGCCCATTTTACGAGTTTCGTTCAAAAATAAAAGTTTCGACCAAATATAAGTTTAAGTTCCAAACGACACTAGAGCATGGTGTTTGGGGTTAAACTACCCAATCTCGGTCGAACTCCAAAAGCTAACACCCAAAAGCATCCCCTAACAAAACAAGCGGGAGATCACTAATCTAATTGAACGCTCTTACCCTTGTCAACGCCAGAGCCTATAAAAAAAGTAAACAACGAGAGGGTAAGCAAAGCTTAGTGAATGCAATAATTATACGAATACATATATAATTATACCTACTTGCATACACTTACACAACCGCAAACATGCTAGCAAACAACATTAGCTTATCGTCGCAATAACAAGCTATAATTCGCCAATACCCCCAAGCTAGCATAACAACCGCATATAAATATAACTCGAATAATATAATATGCTTACAACACAAATAACCATGGTTAACCAATAGTACAAGGGAACGGCGCTCGCGAAAACGCCATCGGTGTTCATAACATCCGTTAGGGCACTTAACACCTCGCACCACTAACCCCTAGGGTGGCACCTTAACACCTCGGCACATCACCCCGAGTGGCATCTTAACACCTCGATGCAACACTCATTATTTTACGGAGTGGTGTCTTAACACCTCGACACTACACTCCTAGGTGGCATCTTAACACCTCGATGCTACACCCGAGTGGCATCTTAACACCTCGATGCTACACTCTTCACGTGAAACGTGGTGTCGTAACACCTCGACACTACACCTTTCACGCTACAACAAATAGATACAATATATACATACGCATATAATTATTCCACTCACCTCAAAGTCTTCGTGTAAGATAACCGAACTTGCAACGTCAATGTAACGTACCTATTACATTTTAGCACATAATCAATTCACAACTCAAGTCGGTCAAGCAACTCACTTAACAATCTAGAGTCTTTTGACCCTAAGTGCAATCCCGACCCATTTTGCACCTTTAACCCTAATAATGGGTTAACTTCACCAAAAACCCTAATTTTAGCCAATTAAGGTATTAATACACTTTTAACCACAAAGTTAACTCGTTTTCATACATACAAGACAACCTAGGTCATCAAAGACCCATTTGACCCATTTCTAGGTCAACACACCCATTTGGGTCACCCACAACCCAAATCACACCCACTAACATTAACTATAAGTGTATTAGTATTTACTTAGGTCTTTAAGACTCATTTACACCATTTACCCTTTCAAAACCCTAAGTTAGTCACCATTTGGGTCTTCATGACCCAACCTTACCCAAAACCCCAAATTACTCACAAATGGGTTTTATGTGCAATACTAACCCAAACCCTAACCCTTAAACACATTAAACTAAGGTAATCAAGTTTAGGGCTTACCACAATAATCAAAACGAAGCTAACGAGGAGATGAACAACTTTAATGCTCGAGCTAAAACCCGAAACAAGCTTCTTCTTCTCCGATTTGAGCTTTCTAACACTTGAATCACACTCTCTCACTAGGATTTAAGTGGATGAAGTTTGGTGGTTAGGAATGGAGTAATGAGGCTCAACCAAACTGATCTAGGGCCTTTAATTTGTCCACGAAGTGAAATTACCAAAATACCCATCTAAAATAATTAATAGCAAAAAGACATGCCTGCCAGCCATCCTGGACGGCGTCCCGAAATGTTGGACGGCGTCCAGGTCTTCAAACCGGGACGGCATCCCAAATATTTGGACGGCGTCCAAACCCGAAAAGGAAAACAGGATCTTACACCTTATTTTTAGTAAACCCTGACATTCTCCAGTTTGTAAATTCAGTACCATTGTCACTTCTAAAACATTTGATAGATACTTTAAACTGATTAAACAACAAGTTGTATAAGTCTACAATATTATCATGGACTTCTGTTTTATCTTTTAACATATAAACCCACACTGCTCTAGTGTAGTCATCAACAGCAGTTAGAAAGTACTTATACCCTTCTTTACTAGTAATTTTATAAGGACCCCATACATCCAAGTGAACCAGATCACCTGATTTTTGAGTTTTGTGATCACTCAAAGGGAATGGTTCTCTGGTCTGCTTGGCCTTGTGACACACATCACAAGGTTTATCAAACATCACATCACCCGGTTTAAGTTTAGTCTTAAGTACACTTAAGACTTGTTCTGCTGGATAACCCAATCTGTTGTGCCATAACACCCTAGATTCATAACCACAAACACTACTATTACTCAAGATATCCTTACTTTTATTATCAAAATAATATAAACCTCCACTTTGACTACCAGTCCCCAGGTTTCTCTTGGATACCAAGTCCTGGACATAACAATTTCCTTTATCAAAACCAACAAACAAATCATCATCTACAACCAATCTATATACTGATAACAGATTAACAGTATATTGTGGCACAACTAACACATCTTTTAAAACAACATTATTTGACAACCTTAAATTACCTATTTTAGTAATTAATGCTTGGGTCCCATTTGGATTACCAACTTTTAGACCTAAGTCCACAACATCAACAATGTTTTCCATGTTATCACGGGTAGATGTCATGTGTTGATTGGCTCCTGAATCAACCACCCAGGCTTTACTTGGGTGATATGATTCAATAACAGCATTTGAACAAAAAAATTTATCAAAATTTTGATTAAAAAATCTATTCTTATTTGTGAACACACCTGATGCATTACTTTTAACATTTGTTCCTCCTCCAGAATCATTAATCAAATTCATTAACTTCTCAACCTGTTCACTTGAAAAAGGAAAAAATCCTTGCACACCAGTAAGATTATTATTATTGTTTTCACTTGACAAGTTACTATTATTGTTAAACCTTGGTTTATTCTAAAAATCAGTTCTTTTTTTGAATCCTGGAGGATATCCAATTATTTCAAAACACCTATCAACAGTGTGTCCTATCATTCCACATTTAGTGCATTTAAAATTAGGGTTAGGCCCTTTGTTAAACGTTCTATTATTTTGAAATTTTGCTATAAAGGCAGTAGAACCACTAGAAGACCTATTACCCAGCCCCCTATGTGATTCCTCCCTAGAAATAATAGCAAAGGCAGTTTTCACAGTAACTTCATTCTCAGAAGTCAGAATATTACTCCTAATAGGAGCATAAACCTCATCTAGTCCCATTAGAAATTGCATCAATTTAATCATATTACTATGATCAACATAAGCCTTAGGTATTTCCTCACTACTAGTTGACAAAGTAGTTAAAGCATCAAACTGTTTCCAAAGTGAATTCAATTTATGATAGTATTCAGAAATACTTAATCCATTTTGACTAATTGAATTTATTTGATGATGAATATTATATATGATAGATTTATCAACTTTATCATATGTTTCTTTCAGTTTTTGCCATACAACAGCAGCATTTTCAGAAAATATCTGTCCTAAATATAACTCTTCAGATACACAATTAAGAATCCATGACAAGACTACTGAGTTACACCTTTCCCATTGTTTACTTACAACTTCATCATCATCATTTTTAACACAAGTTTTATCAATAAAACCCCATTTGTTTTTAGTTTGCAAAGCCAATTTCATAGCAGTACACCACACTTTATAATTTTCAGTTCCTTTCAACTTTATTGTAATCAAAGGTGTACTCGTAATGTCACTAGCATGCAAGTAAAGTGGATCCCCAAAATCCAATTTACTTACCAATGTAACAGCATCAGATGTAGACATAATGAACAAATAAGAATGTAATACAAAGAAATAGAAACACAAAGGACAATAATATGCATAGAGAAAACCCTATAAAATGATCTGTGCTTGATCAGGTTTTCTTGGAGTCTCTATGGACCAAGATTCAAGAGTTAGGCACAGATGATTTCTCTTCTACACAAACAGTTAGTACAATACAAACAATACAATCACACAAATCAAAACAATCACACAAAGAAGGGAGAAGAATACAATACAGAGTACTCCCTGCTCGAAATTGAAAGCAATATCAGCAGCGGAAGACATATAATCAGAGACAACAAGAATCACCACGAATCAATCACGAATTAGGGTTAAGAAAACCCTAATTTACAATCGAACCATAAAACCCTAATTTATCAGAAATTAGGTCATCTCACAACACCAGCGAGCCACAACACCCAAGATCTTCAATAGATCATAAATCAATCGTCAAACAACGCTCCTTGCTCTGATACCATGTCAGAAAACACAATCAAGATATCACAACTTATTCTATTCCTTCCAATAGAATGATCAAACAAACAAAGGCAATCCTTAACACAAGGATTCCTCGAAAACACAAGTAGCACACACCCTTACATCTCTCAATCTCTCAAACATTTATACAGATACAAACCCTAAACGAATGAAGAAGAAGAAGAAGAAGAAGAAGAAGAAGAAGAAGAAGAAGAAGAAGAAGAAGAAGAAGAAGAAGAAGAAGAAGAAGAAGAAGAAGAAGAAGAAGAAGAAGAAGAAGAAGAAGAAGAAGAAGAAGAAGAAGAAGAAGAAGAAGAAGAAGAAGAAGAAGAAGAAGAAGAAGAAGAAGAAGAAGAAGAAGAAGAAGAAGAAGAAAATAGAGAACTAACGAATTACAATTGTTTTTAATCTCACCCTTAAAAAATAAAGATAATTTAATCTGAGACTTTAATAGAGTATCTGAGACTTTAATAGAGTCATATCCATAAGTTACATCTTCAGTCCCTGCAAAAAGAAATATGGCAATAATAGAACAAAACATTGAAATGATACCTTATTACCAGCCTCTTGTTAGTTATAACCACCTGCACAGTTTTAACTACCTGCACCAAGCTAACCAACCTTGATAACTAGATACCAAGCTAAACCAAGTGTTCCATGTTATATTTGGATTGCAATACATTTCTTAACAGTAGATGAGTTCATATTCAACGTGAAGAATATTGATTAATTCACAATTTTTACACAATGCTAACATTAAAAATCAAATACAAACCTACTTTTATAAAGAAAGTAATATAAACAATAGTAACATAAACTAATAATACAAGAATATTAACACAAAATTAATATTTTCAAGATTTATGCTAACATAAAATATTATTCATATAGTTTTAACTTTTCCACAATGAGATGAATAACAACTATTCTATAAGTACGCATATAGGCATAGACTTTCATCATTTCCATTCAATCAACATGTTTCACCATATTGCAAACACATAACTATTCACACATTCAACACATCTTCCCCGACGAGATATGCAACCACCATTGCATAAATCTCGTAACCTCTGCTCTAGTGATCATATGCATAAAATGCGCATGATATAATAAGAATTATACGCATATATTATAATATGTGCAATGTAAACGAAGTAGTGCACCACAATTGCGCATAGTTATCGTTGTTGATAAGCTTGCGATTGCAGTTTCTAAGATTCAGATTGTTAAATTGTTGCAATCTTAAGCCTGAATACTATCTTTTTTCTCATTATATGATTAGTTTGTTTGTAGGTTTGAAGTGTTGAAAATGCCTGCTTTTGTTGATGGGCTTATTTCCTCTTTTGGGCTTGTTGTTATCTCTGGGCCTTGGTAGCTGTTTTGTGGAGTTTGGGCAGAATTGTGGATCCATGTTCTTTTGCATGTATCCGTTTGTGGCTATGAGTATATATTTCATCCCTCTTCCATTGTCTAGGACAACACATACAAAAATCATTCCATCGATCTATTTTTCATTGTTGGTGATTTTAGGGTTTAACACCCATTTCAGTTATCATCCTTATCACATACAATTTATTTTCTAGTTTTGTTCTGTTCTTCATATACACCAGATTGTGTTTGATTACTGGTTGTGTGGTTCATCTTTTTCATACGGTTGTAATAACTTGTGTGATTGTCGAAGTTCTTGGCTACAGTTGATTACTGAAAGTGTTTTGGTGATTGATTCATTGTTCCTAACATGGTACTAGAGCTAGTGTGGCTTTGATTTCCTCATTCACTCGTTCCTTGAAGATCTAGGGTTTTTTTTTGCTCCGAATTGGGGTTTTGTTGTTTGTGATTCATCTCATTTAATCATTCGTGATTCTGGAGTGAAACAACCCAGAATTCGTTTACCAAAAACGAAGCACTTTTTTTTTTTGTTTTTTTTATAAGTTAGGTCCCATTAAACATCCACTTTACATAAACCATTCTAAATAGTTTTAACCGAATACGCATTATCATAATAACACATTTAACATTTTAATATGACTCTTGGTACACAAATGACATATTACAAAAGCATTTGCAATAATGACTCAATCACACGATTTACGGGCTAATACTCAATAACCCAACGCGATACCAAGAGCATAATCCCGGGGACTACAAAATTCCCAATCCGCGTCCAATTATCCAAAAGATAATCCTCTAAGCTTAAGCAACGTCTATCAACCCTAGTCTAGCAACTAGGTAACTCCGCATCAACGATACCTATAAAAGGTAAACAATGAAATGGGTAAGCATAAAGCTTAGTGAATGCAATAATTATACATACACATATATAACCCATCTATTTGCAATCACATCCACCAAATACCTCATACGAACTTGTAACTCAAATAGCATGTCATCATATTCATAATGCTAACAATTCGTACACAACCAACAACTTCACATTAGCATATACTCAACACAATACATACAATATGCTAAACAATAATCAACAAACACAATATGATTAACCATAAACGCTATGGTCCTACCGGCTCATGGTTCACACCATACATAATTCTATGACGCTACCGGCTCCTTGGTTCATGCCACTACGCATTTGAGTTATACTCTTTTATAGTGCTATCAGCTCCTTGGTTCACACTTTGGCGCTACTGGCTCGTGGTTCACACCTCATTTTATAGTGCTACCAGCTCGTGCTTCACACTTTGATGCTACCGGCTCGTGGTTCACACCTCATTTTATAGTGCTACCAGCTCGTGGTTCACACTTTGATGCTACCGGCTCGTGGTGCTCGCATCAACCCCAATACCAAGATGTTATCGGCTCGTGGTTCACAGAATGACCCTCGTCACATACATGTTATGGTACTACCGGCTCGTTGGTTCATACCATAACATTCATAAATAAATACGCCATATACATATACGTATACTTATTCCACTCACCTCGAACTCGAGCATTACAAACAATGCGCGAAATCTCTACCAACGCACCCGAGCAAGCTTTTACCTATAATACGCATATATGTATACACACAATCAACATACATTCTCTACAAGAGAATTCGACGCCAACACCCTTAACCAAGGGTTTATACTTACCTTTACAAACCGCCCATTTAGACACCTAAAGTGGATTTCACCAATTACCACTACGGGTGGTAATTCCGACCCATTCAAATGAGTACAAACTAACCCAATTTATACACGACACCAATTAGACCAACCGAGGTATAAACACTAAATTACTACTTAGGTAGTAATTATTTCAAACGCCAATTACACCAAAAACCCCCAACACGTGCAATATTGACCCATATTGCTTTTGACCACGTTTGACGTATGTTAAAATATCATTTTAACCCAAAATTACTTCTCTCGAGTAATTACATCCCAAAACATCATTTAACACTTGATACAAATGTTGAACATCCATTTAATCCAAAATTAGTGTCCTTACCAAATTCGACCTAATCATAGTCAACCCATTTTGACATAAGTCTCAAAAATGCCCAAAATCACTAACGGCTAGTGATTATATTTCCAAAACACCATTTAACACATGAATCAAGCATTTACATACTTGATTCGTCAAATCTTGACTCAAAACTTAGTTTGACAATAATTCGAGGTTAACACTCATTTTGACCAACTAACATGTTCTTATGAACATCTAAATCACCAACACACTTACAATCCAGTGATTAACACCCAAACCCATGACAAATGTAGCCAATTTCATCATTAAACCTTAAACCCACAATAATTTGGTCTACTCACACTAATCATACCCAAAACCCCTAAATATCAGAATAAATGGGGTTTATAACCCTAACAAGCATAAACCCTAAACACAAACAAGAATCAAACATTACAATTCGGATTAGGGTTTATCGCAAGTACCAAAACGAGCCCTAGTAGCTAGAAACACCAACAAGCACCAAGAACCACTCCAATTTGGGCAAGAATCACCATTTGAAGCTTCCTCTCTCTAGAACTCGCCTCTTTCTCTCTAAGATGTTTGGTGGGAGAGAAATGAGTGTGAAATGAGCTCATGGTAAGGTTGGATCAGTTTTGTGGCCAAAAATCAGACTCCAAAGTGAAAGGACCAAAACACCCTCCAAAATCCCTTTAAAATCGAGTTCAAGACATCAGGTCTGCCACATTGTCGCGTTTAGCGACATCTGGTCCCGTTTCGTGACTCCCAAAATGCCACAAAATCAATTGGAACGCGATGAAGTGACCAGGACTTGGATTTTTAAGGCTGTCGCATTTTGACCATGTTTGTCGCGTTTCGCGACGTACCAGGACGCGACACAGGTGCTCCAAACGCGATATCCGCAGCTCTTCGACTCAATTTTAGTTTGCAGCTTCAATTTAAAAGTTCAGGGGCTGAGGTTGACAGATTCTGATTCTGATGTAAATTCTAAAAATACATCAGTGTTAGGTTGTCTTTCAGTGACACTTTCTGATGCACACTTTTACTGACACTTTCTGATGTATAAAATTCAGGGTGTTACAACTCTCCCCCACTTATAATGGATCACGTCACCGTGATCCTCATCATTTACCAGACTGTACCCATACTCAAGGGTCCTCCGACATACCTCCAAACTCGATGTCCACAACGATTTCCATTAACTCGAATATCGCCCCACACGTTATTAATCACAAGCGTACATTACCGCAATAATGAAAGGACCCATTCATATACAATATAAACGATTCACAATAGTTGATTACATCACGAGGTAATTGACCTCTATATAATACATTTTACAAACATTGCATTTGTTTTTTAAAAGATAAACTTTCTTTACATCGAAAGTTGATGGCAAGCATACTATTTCATAATACCTCCAACTATAATTGACTTAATAATAATCTTGATGAACTCGACGACTCAAATGCAACGTCTTTTGAAATATGTCATGAATGACTCCAAGTAATATCTCTAAAATGAGCAAATGCACAGCGGAAGATTTCTTTCATACCTGAGAATAAACATGCAAGTGTCAACCAAAAGGTTGGTGAGTTCATAGGTTTATCATAAAACAATAAAATTTATCATTTTGATAGACCACAAGATTTAAATGTTGCATGGTACAAATGGGCCCGAATCCTATACCCACCTGTAATGTACATGCGATATCTTTTAAATACAGTACACCTTTCTCGTGTACGAAATCATCATTCATAAATCTTAGTAACCGTACACATATCTTGTGCACAAAAATAACATACACATAACCTGTGTATAAAATCATTCTCTCGATACATAACATTCACTTTTCATTGCTTTCATAGCTTGGCTTGGTAACCGACCTTAACATATAATGCACATAATAATATCTCCAAAACAGAACATCTCGTCTGTATAAAAATCATATAAACTTCGAAGTACTAAACACCACGCCCACTAGCCCTTCCGTCTAGTGAACATTCTGGGTGAGGGTGTTAAACCTGGTAGCTACCTTTAGGATTTGCGTCAATTAGGCGTGCACTAATTCTCAAAATTAGTGATGTTCCCTAATTCTTAGGTTACCAAGCAATAATAATCAGGGGAAAAATATTCATATCAATTGTGGCAATTATCACGTCCACATAATTCAATGGTGGCAATTATCACGTCCACATAATTCATTCGAGGAATGTTTTGCTTGTGTCTATCTCGTCAAATATTTATAAAAGCATTTCATGTATTCGCAGTTCAAAATGTATTTCAAAAGCATTTAATAAAGCAGTTGTAAAAGTAGCGCATGTATTCTCAGTCCCAAAAAATGTAAAGAGTAAAAGGGAATCAAATGAACTCACCTAATGTATTTTGTAGTAAAAATACATATGACTATATTGAACAATGCAGGGTTGGCCTTGGATTCACGAACCTAAAACATTTGTATATATATTAAAACGTATATATATATATCCATATGTATATGTATGTATCTATACATATTTATTATTATGTTTGAGAATCAATAGTTTGTTACATGTAATTATTTATCTAGCTAATGTTAATATATAGTTATATGTAATATTAATATAGTTATTGTATATGTACTAAGTACATTTTATATACAAAGTTATTTATTTCAAAAAGAAAAATGATAGTTTTGATTTTTAGTGAGTTACTAATAATAATAACTTTATTAATAATGATAATACTAATAATAGTAATGATATTGTTATTAATGATAATATTAAAATATTAATAATATTACTAATACTTATTTTTGACTATAACAATAATACATATATTTAATACTAATAATAATAATAATAATAATAATAATAATAATAATAATAATAATAATAATAATAATAATAATAATAATAATAATAATAATAATAATAATAATAATAATGATAATAATAATAATAATAATAATAATAATAATAATAATAATAATAATAATAATAATAATAATAATAATAATAATAATAATAATGGAAATAATAATAATATTAAATTATACCTTTGTAGCAATAAAAATAATTAAACTGCTGGAGACGAGACTCGAACCCGAGACCTCACGCTCACCCGCATACCCTCCTGACCATTGAGCCAATTCAGTTTATCTACTTTAAAACCCAATTTAATTATTATAAACCGTTTCTGTTTGCACCTTCTTCAACATAAAACCAGTCGACCGTAGAATCAAATTAACCAACATAATAACTAGCTCAAGGGTTAAATTAATTTGTACTTGAAACATCAGTAATTGAATAAGGATCTTGGTATAAAGAAAAACGAGGGAAAATATAAGAGGGGAGCTGCTACTGCGTTCGTGAAGAACATTCCAAACACAATCATCAAAATTAAAATCTTGAATGTTTTAGAGCAAAATTATAACACGAATTATGTTTAAAATCAATATTAGAAACTTTCACGATTATCAGTTTAACAGGAAACATCAAAACAATAACGAATTTCGCGAAGAACAATTCTTTGACTTTTAGAAAATTAGCTTTGACTTCTCAAATTCGAACTCGATATGAAAGATTGAAAATTGAAAATTTCCATAAATATTGTTTAACAGATTCCTAACAAAACAGCGTTAATACATTTTGAGATTTAATTCAAAATCATTTTAATCGAAAACTGGAAAAGAAACAGGGAACTGACGGGTTGTTCTTCACATTTTCTGTTTTAATTCAATAAGTTGAATTAATTTAGAATTGGTAATTGATAATGATAGTGAAAACGGAATTGGAATGACAGAATAAGCAATTTTTTCGATCTAATTATATCACAAAATTGGGTCGACAGCTTTACTTCAACAGACAAGAAATTAAATAAAAAAATTAAAGCTGACAGATTAGTTGTACTGGATTTTGTTCTGTAATGCTCAATTGATAGAGACTTGTAACAAACTGGATGCAAGAGTCAACTTTATGAGCAGGAAGTGAAGAAAAAATTAACACAGATCGTGATGGATATCTGATTCAGTTAATTTGATTTATATATAATTTTAATAATTATAAATACATACATTAACTAATAATAATACTGTAATATTAATGATAATAATAAATAATAATACTGTTTTATTTATATATATTTATCTTTTTTTTATAAATGGCTGTTTTTATATAATTCTGTATCTTTATATATATCTTTATGTATCTATATATATTCATATGTATATATTTATTTGTATAAGCATTTATATAAATATACATTTGCAACTTGTATATATATATATATATATATATATATATATATATATATATATATATATATATATATTTATATGTATCCGATTTTCTATATATGTCTTTATTTATGTATATAACCGAAATTATATATATATATATATATATATATATATATATATATATATATATATATATATATATATATATATATATATATATTAGTGTTTGTATAATTATATATATCTATTATATATGTATATTAAATATATAAGAAAACATGATATAATAATATTAATTATATAAATATAAATTTTAATTTTAATAATAAGGGTGAAACTAATAATATTAATGATAATAGAAATGATAATAATAATATCAATAATATTAATTTTACTTGCACATATCAAGTTTTATATATATATATATATATATATATATATATATATATATATATATATATATATATATATATATATATATATATATATATATATATATATATATATATATATATATATATATATATATATTAATTATTTAAATATTCATATTAGTGTGTATAATGAAATTATTGTTAATAATATTAACACAACGGTTATATTCAAACTTGTAATTTAATATATTACAATTTATAAATTTTATCCTAGTTGCTAATTATATAATATATTATATAATAACTTATATCAATTATTTAATATTTATAATTTACAATCTATATGATATTATTTATGTTTAGAATTCATATATAAATATATATGTATGTATATATATATATATATATATATATATATATATATATATATATATATATATATATATATTAATAACAACTTATTTATTCTGCCCTTTATTTTCACATTATTAATTCCAATTGATTGAAGTGCATTTTATTAGTAAGAAAAATTATCTATGTATACTTGTATTTATATTTATATCTATATATTTATTTACAACCAATTGTTTGTGAATCGTCGGGGATAGTCAAAAGGGTAACTGAATATATATGAACATAGTTAAAAGTTTTTGAGGTTTCAACATTACAGACTTTGCTTATCGTGTCAGAAACATTAATTCATTTAAAGATTAAGTTTAAATTTGATCGAAAATTTCCGGGTCGTCACAAATAAACGGTATCTCATACACTCAACGTCCAAATGCCCACTTAGGAAAAATACGGAAAACACCATTATCCCTTCAAGTTCTCTCGGCTAAAACTCGCAACAAGCTACATTCATAACTATATCACCCAACGCGATCTACTGGGTCCACTACGCCATGAACCAAGTCTTGCATTAATCCAAATCGAGAAGGATTTATGCAGCGTCAAACCTCTGTACTTTAACGACTCGTAAACCAGCCAATCGCGAATGTTCTCTGAATCAAGAACCAACTTCCCCCGTCTCCACCACCGGGTCATTCCTGCAACGAGAAAATTTCGGTATCACCAAATAATCACACTAGGGACACAAACTTTCCCATCAATCGATCCGCACATGACCATCAGTCTCTGGAATAATCCAGGAAGACAATAATACACCACGAGTATGACAAAACATCAACACTCGACACAGGTTTCTCCTCTAAACCCTACAATGCAACCACACAAGGCGGTTTTCTAGTACTAGCATGGAAACTATTCGTATACTAAAATCCCGTCAACACAAATTATCATCATAACAATTTCGCAATTCGCCACACGACCCACAAATATATTCACCAACGTCGGGTGAATCCTCCTACCTAGACCGTCTGTTAAGGATGACCTCGGCATTTCAATCCAACCAACGGGTCACATCACTACGGAACACACCCTCGCAAACAAATAATATATGTGTATCTCTATGTGAGACAATCGGAACCGGCACTCCCCGTCTTACAATCATCCTTAAAGTGGAATAATCCACTGACAATTTCCACGATCACGTTTCCCGACAGGGAAAATACAGTATCCACCACAGAATCGAACTCGTACCTACTCAATAATACTATCCGAGTTTCTTAGCAACCCTGATTTACATTACGAGATCACCTGCAACGACAACTTCATTCTCTCACTCCGAGATCTCAAGCTTCACATTTGGTCTCATACCAAACTTTGGTACTACACGACCACCTTACATCAAAAGACTTACACTTCATTTGATTCCATCATCACAAACTCTACACATAACATCCTGGAATCGTAACTCACAGTCGTAACGCACGATCTCGAGTCGACATCAACAACCCATCACTCTTCCTCGTTAGGAACTCCGTATACCTATTGAGGCTTAGCACGGTACACTCTGACACTTCCCTATACATAACACCACCGGAGCTTCCTCGGGCGGTAGTCAAAACTCCCCCACTTAGTATTCAGCTCTACATTCTCACCGCCAAGATGATAACATCCCGCGGAATTGTCATTCCACGACACACATGATCAATCTCATCATTGATCATAAACATCAAATCACCACGAATTCACTTCAGGCTCTCAGAGCCGACATATTCATTCACTTGAAATGTCGTACACGCGACGACATTGAACCTTCATACTGCAAATCCCAATTAACAGCTCTCCATCGTTCGTAAAGCCAACTCCACCAAAGTCCCGCATCACCTAGACATATGCCACTCCGCTTAATCAGTCGTACATCTCAGTCGAGATCACCCGAACTTTCACTCAACGAACCTTTATCGATAATTTCTCACTCTCATGGAGAAGAGTGACCAATCTGTAACATCGGCCATTTTTTTTTTAAATACACAGCGGAAGACTTTATTAACAAACACAATATAAGTCACGTCATTACGTTTAAGTTTACACAACGGTGTTACGTTATCACAAAACATTATTTACACAAAAGTCCACATCAGAGTTGGGTTGTCAAACATGTCTTCTGCAATAGCACCCTTCCCGACTGGCAGTACCTAAACCTGCAAGGGGAGAATATGTGGGGGATTAGCGCACCGCTAAGTGAATGGAATCTATCTAACAGATATAGCTTAAGTCACACACAAGCTATATACTAACAACAACACATGCTAACTATCAACTAGCATACAATAAGACAATAAGAGGATCGGCGGCTTGTACGAGCACACGACTCCTAGCTGATCGGACTTGAGTCTACCGATAGTCCCTGCTACTCAATTCACAGTATAGTTATCCAGATGCAGGGGATGCATCATTCACACTATACTCTACAATCAGTAGCCTATGGACCCAACCTCCCCTAGGCACGGTTGACCTCATACGGACTCTAACCTCTCCTAGGCACGGTTTCGAGTCCCCAGTCTCCCTAGGCCCGACTGGTGTCATTCACACAGTGTACACATAAATCACATACAACATCAGGCATACTATATCATTCTAACATGGCAATTTCTACACTATGCATGGTAAAAGAGTCAACCACAGTAGCATGATATGCTACTTAAACTCTATCCGGAGATAGACCCACTCACCAATTACCAGCAACTGCTCAGTTATTATTTCTGAGCTTCCTCCTTGTCCTTATAACCTGAGAACAACACAAACAAAGTTAATATACATATCCAATAAATAATATAATCATTTCATATGATTAACTAGGTCATAACACCATATATTCATAATTTTATGAGTCTACATTATGACTCCATTCAATAATGGCATACAGGTGCGTGCAAAACACGACATACACACTAATACTCCATTTTCGACCTAAAAATAGTTTGATCTAGTTTCTTAAAAGTTCATCATTGAAAAGTACTCTTCAATACGATTCCAACGATATTTGATTCATCAAAAACGGAGTTACGATTTGAAAGTTACGCCCGTTTCAATTTCATAAAAGGTACTGTAGCAACACGGTACTGTGGCAACTCGGTACTGTAGCAAATAGTGGTACTGTAGCAATACCGCACACTGTAGCAAATAGTGACACTGTAGCAAATAGTGATACTGTAGCAAATAGTGATACTGTAGCAGTTCGGGTACTGTAGCAAAATACTGTAGCAAAATACTGTAGCAAACACTGTAGCAACTGGTTCGAACACTTACGCTGATTTCGAACATTTTTCGCCCAAAACTCGATTTTTGAGTGTTTTTGATCCGTTTTTAAGCACATGGAAGCTACTAAACATATATACAACCTATTTCTAACATCAATTAACACATACAAACACATAATATGAAGAGTCAAGCTCAAAATTCATCAAAAACCCATTTACACCCAAAACCCAATTTCTATGAATTAAAGCACGAATTCAAGCTAACAAACCTGGATAAATGATCACAAGGATGATATGAATCAATCCTTAAAGCCTCATAATCCAATTTAAGACTTAGATCAATTAGGGTTTGAGATGAGATAAGTTTGGTACGTACTTGTTTGAGAAAAGTCTAGAAATGAGAAAATAGAAGCAGTTTACACTCTTAAGTGGGTATTAAAACCCATACCCCACAACACACGGGTATTTACCAGTTATCTTATCTGATAACCTTTCGTATCTCCTTAGGCGGTCCTAACGGAGTCCAAATTAAATAAACCAACCTGTTCTGGGACCCTTGTCACAAACTGGTCACAACATAATTATAATAAAATACTAATAAAATAATTAAAATAAAAGCACTTAAGACTAAGCACAAACCCTAAGGGCAAAATAGGCAACTTACAACTAGCCCGGGTTTCAGTCTGTTACAAATCCACCCCCCTTAAGAAGATTCTGTCCTCGGAATCTGGTCTTGGTCAAACAAATGAGGGTAACGTTTTCTCATCAACTCTTCTGTTTCCCACGTAAGATTAGAACCCAAACTGTGTTTCCACTCAATCAACACCATCGGAATCTCTTTCTTTCTCAGTTCGGGTACTGTAGCAAAATACTGTAGCAAACACTGTAGCAACTGGTTCGAACACTTACGCTGATTTCGAACATTTTTCGCCCAAAACTCGATTTTTGAGTGTTTTTGATCCGTTTTTAAGCACATGGAAGCTACTAAACATATATACAACCTATTTCTAACATCAATTAACACATACAAACACATAATATGAAGATTCAAGCTCAAAATTCATCAAAAACCCATTTACCCCCAAAACCCAATTTCTATGAATTAAAGCACGAATTCAAGCTAACAAACCTGGATAAATGATCACAAGGATGATATGAATCAATCCTTAAAGCCTCATAATCCAATTTAAGACTTAGATCAATTAGGGTTTGAGATGAGATAAGTTTGGTACGTACTTGTTTGAGAAAAGTCTAGAAATGAGAAAATAGAAGCAGTTTACACTCTTAAGTGGGTATTAAAACCCATACCCCACAACACATGGGTATTTACCAGTTATCTTATCTGATAACCTTTCGTATCTCCTTAGGCGGTCCTAACGGAGTCCAAATTAAATAAACCAACCTGTTCTGGGACCCTTGTCACAAACTGGTCACAACATAATTATAATAAAATACTAATAAAATAATTAAAATAAAAGCACTTAAGACTAAGCACAAACCCTAAGGGCAAAATAGGCAACTTACAACTAGCCCGGGTTTCAGTCTGTTACAAATCCACCCCCTTAAGAAGATTCTGTCCTCGGAATCTGGTCTTGGTCAAACAAATGAGGGTAACGTTTTCTCATCAACTCTTCCGTTTCCCACGTAAGATTAGAACCCAAACTGTGTTTCCACTCAATCAACACCATCGGAATCTCTTTCTTTCTCAGCTTAGTCACCTTTTGGTCAACCACACGGACCGGCTCTTCCACCAATTTCTTGTTCAAATCGACCCTTAAATCTTCTAAAGGAAGAAGTTGTGTTTCATCGTCGACTTTACACTTACGAAGATAACATACATTGAATGTATTATGAATACCAGCTAACTCTGATGGAAGATCTAACACCACAGTCTGATCATTCAACACTTCACTAATCGGAAACGGACCAATAAATCTCGGTGCTAACTTACCACGTTTACCAAATCTGATAACCCCTTTCCACGGCGAAACTTTCAGATACACTCGTTCACCCACATTAAAGGTTACCGGACGTCTACGCGGATCAGCATACATTTTCTGCCTATCTCTAGCGGCTTTCAACTTTTCTCTCGCAATTGCAACTTTTTCGGCTGTCATTTGAACAATTTCGGGACCTGCAAACTGTTTCTCCCCGGCTTCTAACCAACAAGTCAGAGTTCTGCAACGACGACCGTATAACATTTCATAGGGCGGCATCCCTATACTCGAATGATATGAATTATTATACGCAAATTCGACCAACGGCAAATGTGTATCCCACGAACCACCGTATTCTAACACACAAGCCCTTAACATATCCTCCAAAGTCTGTATAGTTCTTTCACTCTGACCGTCTGTCTGAGGATGATAAGCTGTACTTAAATTCACACGTGTACCCAAATTCTGTTGAAGACTATTCCAAAAATTCGACACAAATCTGGAATCTCTGTCTGAAACGATCGATAATGGCACACCATGTCGACTAACTATCTCGTTTATATACAATTCGGCTAACTCACTTAACGAAGCTGTTTCACGAGTAGCAAGAAAATGAGCACTTTTAGTTAGGCGATCCACTATTACCCAAATCATATCATGTCTTTTCTGAGTTCGAGGTAATTTGGTCACAAAATCCATTGTTATATGTTCCCATTTCTACTCTGGAATCTGTAACTGACGTAACGAACCATAAGGTTTCTGATGTTCGGCCTTCACTTGAGCACATATATGACACTTTTCGACATTACGGGCGATATCTGATTTCATTGTTGGCCACCAATACACTGTTTTTAAATCATGATACATCTTATTACTACCCGGATGTACTGTCAATCTGGATTTGTGAGCTTCCGTCATGATTAAATCCCTCAAATCTCCAAGCTTAGGCACTCAAACATGATTGTTAAAGGTCTTTAGTCCACGTGAGTCATCAATTAAGTCCACTTTTCGTTTGGTCATTTGTTCAGATTTAATATGTTCGTCCTCTAAAGCACAGGCCTGAATGGTTTTTAAGCTGTTAATCAAATCTGAAGTTATATTCAAACGAAGAAATTTCACATTTTCACTTGACTTTTTACGACTTAACGCATCTGCAACCACATTTGCCTTACCCGGATGGTATTTAATTTCACAATCGTAATCTTTGATCAACTCTTGCCATCGTCTCTGACGCATATTCAATTCTTTCTGTGAGAAGATATACTGCAAACTCTTGTGATCTGTACATATAACACAATGGGTTCCATACAAATAGTGTCTCCACAGTTTCAAAGCAAACACTACTGCAGCCATTTCAAGATCATGCACTGGATAATTCTTCTCATGAACTTTCAACTGTCGCGAGGCGTAGGCGATTACTTTATCTATTTGCATTAATACACAACCCAACCCAGCATATGACGCATCACAGTATACCACGAAGTCGTCTGAACCTTCTGGTAAAGCTAACACTGGTGCCTGACACAATAGCTGTTTCAAAATCTGAAAAGCCTTTTCTTGTTCATCAGTCCATTGAAAGGCTACATCTTTACGAGTCAACTTAGTCAACGGACCCGCTATTTTCGAGAAATCCTTGATAAATCTGCGATAATAACCGGCTAATCCCAGAAAACTCTTAATCTCAGTCGGAGTCTTCGGAGAATTCCAATTCATTACTGCTTCTATCTTTGTTTTATACCTTCGGCACAAATCACATGACCCAAAAACTGCACTTCACGTAACCAAAATTCACACTTTGAAAATTTTGCAAATAGTTGTTCACGTTTCAACATGTTCAAAACCTGTCTCAGATGTTCAGCATGTTCACTTTCGGTCTTTGAATACACTAGTATATCATCTATAAACACAATCACAAACTTATCTAAGAACGGGCGACACACTCTATTCATTAGATCCATGAAGATTGCTGGCGCATTCGTCAACCCAAACGGCATGACAAGAAATTCATAATGACCATACCTTGTTCTGAACGCTGTTTTTGGTATATCTGATTCAGCAACACGAACCTGATGATATCCGGATCGTAAGTCTATCTTAGAAAAGAATGAAGCACCCTGTAACTGATCGAACAAATCGTCTATTCGAGGTAACGGATACGTATTCTTCACTGTTCTTTTGTTCAATTCACGATAATCAATACACATACGCATTGACCCATCTATCAATACACATACGCATTGACCCATCTTTCTTTTTAACAAACAATACCGGAGCACCCCACGGTGAAGAACTCGGTCGGATAAACCCACGATCTAATAGTTCTTGAATCTGTGACATCATTTCACGGATTTCAGACGGCGCTAATCGGTATGGAGCTTTTGCAACTGGAGTTGTTCCAGGAACCAATTCAATCTGATATTCAACTTCCCTTACCGGCGGCAGACCTGGTAACTCATCTGGGAACACTTCGGGAAATTCTGATACTATCGGAATATCGGCCACTGTTTTCTTTTCTTTCTTTGCATCAATCACATATGCAAGAAATGATTCACAACCCTTTGCCATCGACTTTTTCGCTTTCATCATGGTTATCAACAGAAAATTATACCCTCCCCGCTCCCCTCGGGCCACAACACGGGTTCCATCGGTCGAACGAAAGGTAATCATTTTCCTATCACACTTAATATTAGCCCTAAGCGAGCTCAGCCAATCCATTCCTAATACTACATCAAAGCTAGGAATAGGTAACACTAAACAAGTCACCGGGAAAGACTTCCCTTCGATCTCTATACAAACCCCAGTCACATAGGTTGTGACGGGTGTGGTCTTACCATCAGCTACTTCTACACTAACCGGCTTGGGTAACATAGTAGCTGGTAAATTCAACTTAGCACAGAAATCTAGGGACATAAAACACCTATTGGCACCACAATCAAACAATACGCGAGCAGGTATTGAGTTGATTAGAAACATACCGGTGATTACTTCGTCGGTTGCCACAGCATTTTCCACGACATCTGAAAAGCTCTAGCCTCTGCTGTTGGAGGGTTCTTCCTCTTCTGCCCACTCGAGGCAGTTGACCCTCCAGCTGATGCTGAACGCGCCCCTGACCCTGCCCCGGAACTACCACTCTTCGACGGACAACTAATTGCACGATGCCCTGGTTTGTGACAACTCCAACACACACTATTCTGATACGGGCATGCTGAAGACTCATGCCCAACAACACCACACTTTAAGCATCTTCTTGTAGCCTCAGAACACTGACCACTGTGAGAAGATCGACACGTGTGACACCAATTCCCTTTACCTGATCCAGATCCAGTACTACTCTGACCACTTTTACCCTTCGATTTAAACCCACTAGACTTCTTGAATTTAGATCTTGATTGACCAGATACTTGCCCACCTTGTTGTAGCACATTACCAAACATTCTGTTTCTGGCAGCCTGAACATCACTTTCTACCATCTTAGCCATCACAACAGCTTGAGACAATGATGTAGCTGTTCTAACAAAAGTTCTGTACTCAGGCAGAATGATATTAACAAAATGCTGGATACGAGACGCTTCATCTGGCACCCATTGTTGTACAAACCTCAGTTTATCCATAAACTTCTCTACTACCTCATCGATCGTCATTTGAGGTGTCATCTTCATTTCAAGAAACTCAGTCTTGATTCGGTTCATATCAAATGGATTACAATATTGTTCACACACCTTCCCATGAAACTGCTCCCATGTGATCATACCCACTTGCTCTTTTGATATACTAGAAATCAAAGAATCCCACCAAATCATAGCCCTACCTTTCAACAGTCTACTAGCATATGTTACCTTCAGCTCGGGTTCACACTGACACGCTTCAAATACCCTTTCAACTTCTCGCAACCAATTGAGAGTTACAGTCGGATCAGTACTTCCAGAGAACTCGGAGGGTTTGCAATCACGGAAGTTCTTATACGTACATCTTTTGGGTGGTTGCATGTAAGGTTGATGGAACATTTGCATTTGGTATGGATTCATCATCATGGGATTTTGGTAAGTAAAGGTGTTTTGTGGTGGCATATAATATTGGTTAGGTATTTGATTCTGAAACTGGTTCTGGGGCACATTAGGTATCGTTTGGGATTGCGCGGTTGGGAATCCAGGTGGTGTATCATCATTTCCAGAATGCCTCGTCAATTCAAGCTCATTAATTTTGTCCTCGGCCTCTTTTAGCTTGCTTTCTAACTGAAGGATGTAACTACTATGATCATCATCTGACTCAACACCTTCTTCTGGTGCTCTGAATGTTCCGGGGGTAGATGGGCCAGTTGCGTTTCTATCAGCCATACCTGTGCTACAAAACAGCTCACACAAAAGCTTAGTGGATAACAGTTAGTTCAATCACAACTAACACACGTATATCCTATTTTCACTTAGCCCCCACTCCCACAGACATGTTTGACTTGCCTCAGGGTTTGGGAACAAAATACGCACACGTATTTGCTGCCAAACCATGCTCTGATACCAACTTGTAACACCGGCCATTTTTTTTTTTAAATACACAGCGGAAGACTTTATTAACAAACACAATATAAGTCACGTCATTACGTTTAAGTTTACACAATGGTGTTACGTTATCACAAAACATTATTTATACAAAAGTCCACATCAGAGTTGGGTTGTCAAACATGTCTTCTGCAATAGCACCCTTCCCGACTGGCAGTACCTAAACCTGCAAGGGGAGAATATGTGGGGGATTAGCGCACCGCTAAGTGAATGGAATCTATCTAACAGATATAGCTTAAGTCGTACACAAGCTATATACTAACAACAACACATGCTAACTATCAACTAGCATACAATAAGACAATACGAGGATCGGCGGCTTGTACGAGCACACAACTCCTAGCTGATCGGACTTGAGTCTACCGATAGTCCCTGCTACTCAATTCACAGTATAGTTATCCAGATGCAGGGGATGCATCATTCACACTATACTCTACAATCAGTAGCCTATGGACCCAACCTCCCCTAGGCACGGTTGACCTCATACGGACTCTAACCTCTCCTAGGCACGGTTTCGAGTCCCCAGTCTCCCTAGGCCCGACTGGTGTCATTCACACAGTGTACACATAAATCACATACAACATCAGGCATACTATATCATTCTAACATGGCAATTTCTACACTATGCAAGGTAAAAGAGTCAACCACAGTAGCATGATATGCTACTTAAACTCTATCCGGAGATAGACCCACTCACCAATTACCAGCAACTGCTCAGTTATTATTTCTGAGCTTCCTCCTTGTCCTTATAACCTGAGAACAACACAAACAAAGTTAATATACATATCCAATAAATAATATAATCATTTCATATGATTAACTAGGTCATAACACCATATATTCATAATTTTATGAGTCTACATTATGACTCCATTCAATAATGGCATACAGGTGCGTGCAAAACACGACATACACACTAATACTCCTTTTTCGACCTAAAAATAGTTTGATCTAGTTTCTTAAAAGTTCATCATTGAAAAGTACTCTTCAATACGATTCCAACGATATTTGATTCATCAAAAACGGAGTTACGGTTTGAAAGTTACGCCCGTTTCAATTTCATAAAAGGTACTGTAGCAAATAGTGATTCCCGAAAACTATAGCAACTCGGTACTGTAGCAACACGGTACTGTGGCAACTCGGTACTGTATCAATAGTGGTACTGTAGCAATACCGCACACTGTAGCAAATAGTGACACTGTAGCAAATAGTGATACTGTAGCAAATAGTGATACTGTAGCAGTTTGGGCACTGTAGCAAAATACTGTAGCAAAATACTGTAGCAAACACTGTAGCAACTGGTTCGAAAACTTACGCTGATTTCGAACATTTTTCGCCCAAAACTCGATTTTTGAGTGTTTTTGATCCGTTTTTAAGCACATGGAAGCTACTAAACATATATACAACCTATTTCTAACATCAATTAACACATACAAACACATAATATGAAGATTCAAGTTCAAAATTCATCAAAAATCCATTTACACCCAAAACCCAATTTCTATGAATTAAAGCACGAATTCAAGCTAACAAACCTGGATAAATGATCACAAGGATGATATGAATCAATCCTTAAAGCCTCATAATCCAATTTAAGACTTAGATCAATTAGGGTTTGAGATGAGATAAGTTTGGTACGTACTTGTTTGAGAAAAGTCTAGAAATGAGAAAATAGAAGCAGTTTACACTCTTAAGTGGGTATTAAAACCCATACCCCACAACACACGGGTATTTACCAGTTATCTTATCTGATAACCTTTCGTATCTCCTTAGGCGGTCCTAACGGAGTCCAAATTAAATAAACCAACCTGTTCTGGGACCCTTGTCACAAACTGGTCACAACACAATTATAATAAAATACTAATAAAATAATTAAAATAAAAGCACTTAAGACTAAGCACAAACCCTAAGGGCAAAATAGGCAACTTACAACTAGCCCGGGTTTCAGTCTGTTACACAATCCGACAAAATAATTACGTCGACAGCAATATCAACATTTCATCATAACCTTCGGTCTAACCGACCATTAAGTCTGTCACCGGCTCACCGGTCATCTTACCCATCTATCACTTAAGAGCAACAAGATTCGCTCATTTGTCACTTCATAAGAAGTAATTACCGCAATGCTCTTAAACTTCAACTTTTGCAATCGTCGAATTATCATCACCCGTCGATCACTATTGCAATCTCTGCTGCTTCCAAAGGTATCTTACGGGCACCCTAAGCACAAAGTGATCACACCATCACCGGAGTTGAACATTACACTAGCAGGTATAAGGGGGCACCTGACGCAGTGTCATGCAGACTCCCACCACAATCTACCGAGATTTAGAAACTCGGATTCTGGGTTCCATACACCCGATGTCGCCCGTCTCTCCACAATGATGACTCGAAGTCTTACCTACCTGACAACCTTACGATTTATTGTCTTATAAAAATTTACTTGCGATCACACGCTACCCACAATTCCACAAGGCCAAACAATATAGCCTAATGAAGCCCTTCATTTAACACTAAGGAGATGCTCGGAAACACCAATCTTACTCCCTTTCGTACATCGACACAACCACTACTATGAGGGATATTCCATTAGGAATGTTACGCTATAATCCACAATTCACTATCACCATCATCATTATACGGGTCCCACTCCTATGATTTTAACGACCCAAAGACTCCTCGATTCGCTAATTCCAAGGCGACTCACAACAAGAATCCTAACACGATTCTCTAACCACACACTCTACCGAGTGTAACTCAAAACTACAATCATTAGACTTGTCGCATTCCATTACGGAATTCAAGTCCTCGTCGCACACACGCACACGTAAATCGGTCATCCTAGTTATGATGGGTAACTAAAACCAATAACAATCTCAACATTGCACCCACTACTTAGGGTGACTAAGCACACACCAAACTCGTGAGTTTGCTCACTCACCTTAGCTAATCGAAACCACTGTAACACTTCCCGACTCACAAAGAACCCGAGGTAACAACAAGCACATCACCCGAGACCAATATATCCTAGGAGCCAATAAAAGATTCCTAACTCGTCCTGATTCTACCCCAACCATGCCACGTTTCCTCCACTCGATACTCGTCATGTCATGCTTGGTGTCAAGAAACACGTTTGTAATAATGGTGATCAATCACTATTACAATTGCGTACCTTACCATTTTCGCATGGTCACGCAAAGTACTTTACCCGGACTGACGCGACATTCACATAAAATAACACGCGATAACTCCTAGTACCCGAATGACCAAAGTCCTTACGGTGAACTTGATCACTCAAAACCGCCAAACATCTGAATCTCTCCAATAGATTCATCTCTAGGACACCGCACCAATAGATACCTGTATATGCACCTATATAAAATATAATAATAAATATACACACGTACACCGCAATAACAAGTCAACTTACAACCTAGGAGACTATCACTAAAATAACGTTCAAGTTTGCCTACTTACATTAGGCACTAGCTATCCAAAGCACTAATTTACACACGAAATAAGGCCCCACATAATTACACTTTGGACAAGCACTAGTCCTAGTTCGTCACCTACTATAAGGCACTAAAAACTCTCAATCCGACCCGTACTCCTACAAGTCCTGCAAATAATGCATAACCGCCAATAAGTCTAAGACTAGGCACCTATTCCAAAGTCACCTAATTCCCTTATACTATGCTCTGATATCACTTGAAACAACCCAGAATCCGTTTACCAAATACGAAGCACATTTTTTTTTTGTTTTTTTTATGAGTTAGATCCCATTAAACATCCACTTTACATAAACCATTCCAAATAGTTTTAACCGAATACACATTATCATAATAACACATTTAACATTTTAGTATGACTCTTGGTACACAAATGACATATTACAAAAGTATTTGCAATAATGATTCAATCACACGATTTACGGGTTAATACTCAATAACCCAACCCGATACCAAGAGCATAATCCCAGGGACTACCAAATCCCCAATCCGCATCCAATTATCTAAGAGCTAATCCTCCAAGCTTAAGCAGCGTCTATCAACCCTAGTCTAGCAACTAGGTAACTCCGCATCAACAATACCTATAAAAGGTAAACAGTGAGATGGGTAAACATAAAGCTTAGTGAATGCAATTATTATACATACACATATATAACCCATCTGTTTGCAATCACATCCACCAAATACCTCATACGAATTTGTAACTCAAATAGCATGTCATCATATTCATAATGCTAACAATTCGTACACAATCAACAACTTCACATTAGCATATACTCAACACAATACATACAATATGCTAAACAATAATCAACAAACACAATATGGTTAACCATGAACGCTATGGTGCTACCGGCTAATGGTTCACAACATACGTAATGCTATGACGCTACCGGATCCTTGGTTCACGCCACTACTGTAGTGACCCGAACTTTTCCATGTTTATATATATTAAATGAAATTGATTTTTACATGATTAAGTGTTTCCAACATGTTAAGCAATCAAACTTGTTAAGACGTGATTAATTGAAATAGGTTTCATATAGACAATTGACCCCCCAAGTTGACCAGCGATTCACGAACATCAAAACTTGTAAAAACTATATGATGACATATATATGGATATATATATATATATATATATATATATATATATATATATATATATATATATATATATATATATATATATATATATATTAACAATGAACTACATATGTAAAAACAAGACTACTAACTTAAGGGTTTCGAAACGAGACATATATGTAACGATTATCGTTGTAACGACATTTAATATATATATATATATATATATATATATATATATATATATATATATATATATATATATATATATATATATATATATATATATATATATATTAAGATATATTAATACATCATATTATCATGATAATATAATAATTTAACATCCCATTAGATATAATAAACAATGGGTTAACAACATTAAACAATATCGTTAACTTAAAGGTTTCAAAACAACACTTACATGTAACGACTAACGATGACTTAACGACTCAGTTAAAATGTATATACATGTAGTGTTTTAATATGTATTTATACACTTTTGAAAGACTTCAACACACTTATCAAATTACTTCTACTTAACAAAAATTCTTACAATTACATCCTCGTTCATTTTCATCAACTATTCTACTCGTATGCACCCGTATTCGTACTCGTACAATACCCAGCTTCTAAATGTATTTACTATTGGTATATGCACTCCAATGATCAGCTCTTAGCAGCCCTTGTGAGTCACCTAACACATGTGGGAACCATCATTTAACATCTAGCATGAAATATCTAACAAAACAACAAACTAATGGAGGCTATATGGAATCCCCATATTCATGTGAATGATCAACCTCACAAACACATTCTCATTCAATTTTTATGCATCAAATTACTCTCTCTCAAACTCTCTCTTCATGATCTAAGTGTTCTTCATCACCTTCATCAAAATCTACATCAATCTAGTTCATAAATCCATAACATAAGCCAACTTACAAAACAACAACTCAAGAACACATCAAGAACACTTCCAAGTTTGCTAGCTTACTTCCAATCTTGCAAATCCACTTTGAGTGATCATCCAACCTCAAGAAATCTTTCTTATTTATAGTAAGATATCTTTCTAATATAAGGTAATACTCATATTCAAACT
Organism: Rutidosis leptorrhynchoides; assembly: GCF_046630445.1. NCBI lineage: Eukaryota > Viridiplantae > Streptophyta > Magnoliopsida > Asterales > Asteraceae > Rutidosis > Rutidosis leptorrhynchoides. The sequence goes on along the minus strand of NC_092334.1, from coordinate 556,898,556 downwards.
TTGATTCAATTTCTATAACTATAACAATCTTATTTCGAGTGGAAATCTTACTTGAACTTGTTTTCTTGTCATGATTCTACTTCAAGAACTTTCAAGCCATCCAAGGATCCTTTAAAGCTAGATCTATTTTTCTCATTTCCAGTAGGTTTATCCACAAAACCTGAGGTAGTAATGATGTTCATAACATCATTCAATTCATATATATGAAACTATCTTATTCGAAGGTTTAAACTTGTAATCACTAGAACATAGTTTAGTTAATTCTAAACTTGTTTCAATTAATCACTGAAATGACTACCTTTATAAAAATGACTTGTAACCTGTATTTCTGACTATAAACATATACTTTTTCTGTTTAGATTCATAAACTTAAGTTCAATATGAAACCATAGCAACTTGAATCACTCAAAACGGATTTGAAACAAAGAAGTTATGGGTAAAACAAGATTGGATAATTTTTCTTGTTGTAGCGACGTGAAAATTGGTAACAAATCTATATTAATCATATCCTAGCTAACTCATATTGTATTATACATGTATTCTAATATATTATGTAATCTTGAAATACCATAGACACGTATGCAAATGTTTTGACATATTATATCGACCCATGTATATATATTATTTGGAACAACCATAGACACTCTATATGCAGTAATATTGGAGTTAGCTATACAGGATTGAGGTTGATTCCAAAAATATATATACTTTGAGTTGTGATCTAGCCTGAGACGTGTATACACTGGGTCGTGGATTGATTCAAGATATATCTATATATTTATTTCTGTACATGTAACTGTGGACAACTAGTTGTAGGTTACTAACGAGGACAGCTGACTTAATAAACTTAAAACATTAAAACGTATTAAAAATGTTGTAATTTTATTTTGAACATACTTTGATATATATGTACATATTTGTTATAGGTTCGTGAATCGACCAGTGTCCAAGTCTTACTTCCCGACGAAGTAAAAATCTGTGAAAGTGAGTTATAGTCCCACTTTTAAAATCTAATATTTTTGGGATGAGAATACATGCAGCTTTATAAATGTTTTACAAAATAGACACAAGTACATAAAACTACTTTCTATAGTTGAACGATCGAAGCCGAATATGCCCCTTTTTACTTGGTAACCTGAGAATTAGTAAACCAGTCTACCAATTAACGCGAATCCTAAAGATAGATCTATTGGGCCCAACAAACCCCATCCGTTGTAGCGGATGCTTTAGTACTTCAAGTTTTTATATCATGTCCGATGGATGTCCCGGAATGATGGGGATATTCTTATATGCATCTTGTTAATGTCGGTTACCAGGTGTTCACCATATGAATGATTTTTATCTCTATGTATGGGATGTATATTGAAATATGAAATCTTGTGGTATATTATTACGATTTGATAAATATATAGGTTAAACCTATAACTCACCAACATTTTTGTGGACGTTTAAAGCATGTTTATTCTCAGGTGATTATTAAGAGCTTCCGCTGTTGCATGCTAAAATAAGGACAAGATTTGGTGTCATCATGCTTGTATAATATTGGTTAAAACTGCATTCGAGATTTACTTTGTTGTAACATATTATTATTGTAAACCAATATGTATTGGTAGTGTGTAAGTGTGATATTTTTTAGATTATCATTTCTGGATAATCTAGGTGATGTCCTTTTAACCTTGTCGATAAAATAAAGGTTATGGTTTGTTTTAAAAAAAACGAATGCAGTCTTTGAAAAACGTCTCATATAGAGGTCAAAACCTCGCAACGAAATCAATTAATATGGAACGTTTATAATCAATATGAACGGGACATTTCAGTTACGCATTTGAGTCATACTCTTTTATAGTGCTACCGGCTCCTTGGTTCACACTTCGGCGCTACCGGCTCGTGATTCACACCTCATTTTATAGTGCTACCGGCTCGTGGTTCACACTTTGATGCTACTGGCTCGTGGTTCACACCTCATTTTATAGTGCTACCGCCTTGTGGTTCACACTTTGATGCTACCGGCTCGTGGTGCTCGCATCAACCCAAATACCAAGATGTTACCGGCTCGTGGTTCACATCATGACACTCGTCACATACATGTTATGGAACTACCGGTTCGTTGGTTCATACCATAACATTCACAAATAAATGCGCCATATACATATACGTATAATTATTCCACTCACCTCGAACTCAAGCATCACAAACCATGCGCGAAATCTCCACCAACGCACCCGAGCAAGCTTTTACCTATAATACGCATATATGTATACACACAATCAACATACATTCTCCACAAGAGAATTCGACGCCAACGCCCTTAACCAAGGGTTTATACTTACCTTCACAAACCGCCCATTTAGACACCTAAAGTGGATTTCACCAATTACCACTACGGGTGGTAATCCCGACCCATTCAAATGAGTACAAACTAACCCAATTTATACACGACACCAATTAGACCAACCGAGGTCTAAACACTAAATTACTACTTAGGTAGTAATTATTTCAAACGCCAATTACACCAAAAACCCCCAACACGTGCAATATTGACCCATATTGCTTTTGACCACGTTTGACGTATGTTAAAATATCATTTTAACCCAAAATTACTTCTCTCGAGTAATTACATCCCAAAACATCATTTAACACTTAATACAAATGTTTAACATCCATTTAATCCAAAATTAGTGTCCTTACCAAATTCGACCTAATCATAGTCAACCCATTTTGACATAAATCTCAAAAATGCCCAAAATCACTAACGGCTAGTGATTATATTTCAAAAACACCATTTAACACATGAATCAAGCATTTACATACTTGATTCGTCAAATCTTGACTCAAAACTTAGTTTGACAATAATTCGATGTTAACACTCATTTTGACCAACTAACATGTTCTTATGAACATCTAAATAACCAACACACTTACAATCCAGTGATTAACACCCAAACCCATGACAAATGTGGCCAATTTCATCATTAAACCTTAAACCCACAATAATTTGGTCTACTCACACTAATCATACCCAAAACCCCTAAATATCAGAATAAATGGGGTTTATAACCCTAACAAGCATAAACCCTAAACACAAACAAGAATCAAACACTACAATTCGGATTAGGGTTTACCGCAAGTACCAAAACGAGCCCTAGTAGCTAGAAACACCAACAAGCACCAAGAACCACTCCAATTTGGGCAAGAATCGCCATTTGAAGCTTCCTCTCTCTAGAACTCTCCTCTCTCTCTCTCTAAGATGTTTGGTGGGAGAGAAATGAGTGTGAAATGAGCTCATGATAAGGTTGGATCAGTTTTGTGGCCAAAAATCCGACTCAAAAGTGAAAGGACCAAAACACCCTCCAAAATCCCCTTAAAAACGAGTTAAAGACACAGGTCTGCCACATTGTCGCATTTCGCGACATCTGGTCCCGTTTCGCGACACCCCAAATGCGACAAAATCAATTGGAACGCGATGAAGTGACCAGGACTTGGATTTTTAAGGCTGTCGCATTTTGACCATGTTTGTCGCATTCCGCGACATACCAGGACGCGACACAGGTGCTCCAAACGCGATATCTGCAATTCTTCAACTCAATTTCAGTTTTCAGCTTCAATTTAAAAGTTCAGGGACTGAGGTTGATAGATTCTGATTCTGATGTAAATTCTGAAAATGCATAAGTGTTAGGTTGACTTTCAGTGACACTTTCTGATGCACACTTTTACTGACACTTTCTGATGTATAAAATTCAGGGTGTTACGTGGAGTTCTCGTGTGACTCTTTATTGAAGAAGTCTCGTATTCCGCTGCATCATCTTCTCTTAACTCGTTTTCTTGTAGTTCTTCTTCAAATGGGAGTCTCACCTTTATTCATCTGCTTTATTTATTTGTGTTATCCTTTACCCCTGTTGACCAATCGATGTGCCCAACTCTTGATTTAGATTCCCTTGAGATCCATGAATACCTAATCAAGCACAATCATATTATTGACCTAGGGTTTCATTTATTGTGCTCATTTTTTACTAACTGTGCAGGTTACTTGGTTAGTAACCAATTGCTTGTTGTGTTAGTAAGTTATTTCTTCTCTATACATGTGTCTGGCCAGTGTTTGATGCTGTGGATTTGTGATTTTTTTCCTGATTGTCACTGGATATGCCTTTTAATGGATCACCACTGACATCGAAAGGTTGCTCACAACCAAGTGTCGAACCTAAGGTAGCCGAAATACGGGTCGTTTTAACCGGTGTAAATACCTGACTAGAACATTACATCTCTATCATTGAGCTGATAATATTTGAAGAACCGTCACTACGAAAACCTTCAGGGACATCATCTATCTTTAACTCATTAATCATAGAGGAGCCTGATATCGCATATTTCATATGCATTTTCCTTAGCGATATCGGTTACATTTTGGTCCTTATGGATACGATTTGGAGTTATTTCGGTTAAAGTTGTGAAAGTTTGAGTTCCAAGACCAAGAAGGTTAAATTTGATGTTATTTGATGGTTTTGGACGTGTTTCGTTGTTTACAAGTGAAAAGGTTTGATTCGGTTCGAGTTTGGGTGTTAATATTGAGTTTTCAGCTTCGTTTCAGCATTTGTTACATGGAGCGCCGCTCCAAAAGGGCGCGCGCCGCGCCATTTAACTACAAAAACAGTTCGAGCATATCAGAAAACCAAATGTGAGTTTCCAGATAATCGGCGCGCCGCGCGGTATTATGGCGCGCCGCGCGGGGTTGTGCCCGGGTTCAGAATTTCCTCCTATAAAAGCCCGAATTATACCCTAATTTATAATAATCGTATCCTGACGAATTCCAGCCACTTTTTGACGAACTTAGGTGATTTTTGGAGATCTTCAAGGTCATTCTAAGGTACTAATCATTCCGGGAACAAGTCTCGATTCGTGTATCATTCAGATTTCAATCTTTAATTAGTTTTATTCTTTTGTTATCAACAATGAATTATTCTATGTCTTTGATTGCTATTTTGATTTCAGCCATGATTGTAGGCTAAACTCTTAATGTTTGTCTAGATTGAATATTTGCAAGTGTTTGGATGTTACTTTGAGGTTTTATTAATTGATGCATGATAATTATGAGTTTTGATTAAGAACCATTCTTGTGGGTGTTAATTATTGTTACTAGGCTGATTAGTGAAACTTGTTTGAACAAAGGGAACCCTGTTTCAATTTAGTGATCTAATTTTCAATTGATTTGTCTTAACCGATTGGGTGCTTACTGGACCAAGGGGGTAAACCGGGTATGGTAATTAAACAAAACAGGGGTGAATTGTGTGGAGCGAACGCGTAACCAATTGAATCTTAATCTTGTAATTAGCTAGTTACTAAGTCACAAACGAAAGATAGTTTTTGGTGAAAGGGAACCCTAAGCCAATAAGTCCTAGTTTGATGTGTTTGCTAAAAGAGAACTCTGGGTAAACCGACTCTGTAATTGCGTGCATTGATTAATAGAACTAGTGCTAAATAACAAATCATCCAACACTGCGAATAGGATATCTAGGCGAACATTCTTTTATCCATTGAATTCAAATATCTTTATTTTTCTGTCGAGTCTGCATTTCTTTTATTTAAACTTAAAAACCAAAAATATTGTCTTTTATTTTCAAAGCTATCTTGATTTGGCTAATCGTTAAATAGCCGCAAAACGATCTATCTTGTACTTTCAACTTTCATAGTTTAACTTAGTTTACTTTTCTTAGTTGCAAACTTAATTCTCACGTTAATACTGTCCTTGGAACGATACTTGGAATTACCATTTTTATACTATTGCACGATCGGGTACACTGCCCGTTAGTGTGTAGTAATCTTTAAACCAGGCATATTTCCAGAGATAATTTATATACTAGATTTCACACATCAAGTTTTTGGCTTGATATCGCATATTTCATATGCATTTTCCTTAGCGATATCGGTTACATTTTGGTCCTTATGGATACGATTTGGAGTTATTTCGGTTAAAGTTGTGAAAGTTTGAGTTCCAAGACCAAGAAGGTTAAATTTGATGTTATTTGATGGTTTTGGACGTGTTTCGTTGTTTACAAGTGAAAAGGTTTGATTCGGTTCGAGTTTGGGTGTTAATATTGAGTTTTCAGCTTCGTTTCAGCATTTGTTACATGGAGCGCCGCTCCAAAAGGGCGCGCGCCGCGCCATTTAACTACAAAAACAGTTCGAGCATATCAGAAAACCAAATGTGAGTTTCCAGATAATCGGCGCGCCGCGCGGTATTATGGCGCGCCGCGCGGGGTTGTGCCCGGGTTCAGAATTTCCTCCTATAAAAGCCCGAATTATACCCTAATTTATAATAATCGTATCCTGACGAATTCCAGCCACTTTTTGACGAACTTAGGTGATTTTTGGAGATCTTCAAGGTCATTCTAAGGTACTAATCATTCCGGGAACAAGTCTCGATTCGTGTATCATTCAGATTTCAATCTTTAATTAGTTTTATTCTTTTGTTATCAACAATGAATTATTCTATGTCTTTGATTGCTATTTTGATTTCAGCCATGATTGTAGGCTAAACTCTTAATGTTTGTCTAGATTGAATATTTGCAAGTGTTTGGATGTTACTTTGAGGTTTTATTAATTGATGCATGATAATTATGAGTTTTGATTAAGAACCATTCTTGTGGGTGTTAATTATTGTTACTAGGCTGATTAGTGAAACTTGTTTGAACAAAGGGAACCCTGTTTCAATTTAGTGATCTAATTTTCAATTGATTTGTCTTAACCGATTGGGTGCTTACTGGACCAAGGGGGTAAACCGGGTATGGTAATTAAACAAAACAGGGGTGAATTGTGTGGAGCGAACGCGTAACCAATTGAATCTTAATCTTGTAATTAGCTAGTTACTAAGTCACAAACGAAAGATAGTTTTTGGTGAAAGGGAACCCTAAGCCAATAAGTCCTAGTTTGATGTGTTTGCTAAAAGAGAACTCTGGGTAAACCGACTCTGTAATTGCGTGCATTGATTAATAGAACTAGTGCTTAATAACAAATCATCCAACACTGCGAATAGGATATCTAGGCGAACATTCTTTTATCCATTGAATTCAAATATCTTTATTTTTCTGTCGAGTCTGCATTTCTTTTATTTAAACTTAAAAACCAAAAATATTGTCTTTTATTTTCAAAGCTATCTTGATTTGGCTAATCGTTAAATAGCCGCAAAACGATCTATCTTGTACTTTCAACTTTCATAGTTTAACTTAGTTTACTTTTCTTAGTTGCAAACTTAATTCTCACGTTAATACTGTCCTTGGAACGATACTTGGAATTACCATTTTTATACTATTGCACGATCGGGTACACTGCCCGTTAGTGTGTAGTAATCTTTAAACCAGGCATATTTCCAGAGATAATTTATATACTAGATTTCACACATCAAGTTTTTGGCGCCGCTGCCGGGGACAGTTGTGTTGAAAATTAAGTTTGATAATTAAGTTTGTTTTTAGTTTAATTTTAACTGTTTAGTTTAATTTAATTCTAATTGAGTCGGTGCGTTTAATCGGTTTGTTAGCTGTGTTCTTGCAGTTACAGGTAGTGCATGCAACATACGCGTTCTTCAGATTCTCCAATTGTTAAACCATTTGACGAGCCTGAAAGAGAGTTGTTTAAAGCTTTAAGTCAGAAGCAAAAGTTAACAGTGGATTCATCAGTTTCATCGGGTGATACTTACGTTAATTTGGGAAGTACTTCTGAGACTGTGGTGCCCGAGACACCACCTGAAATTTTTAACGAAGAAGACTCTTACGCTTCGTCTGATACTACAGAAACTGAAGAAATGGCCGAAGGAGAAGCACCCCGTCCTCAGACTATGGCTGAAAAGTTAAAGGCCACCCGAGGAGGCCAAGGCAATTCGATTACTCAACCGAATATTACTCAGCCTTTTCAAATTACAGGGCCGATCCTGAATTTGATTTCTTCTGATTGCCGATTCTATGGCAAAGATACCGAGGATGCTAACGAGCATCTTCGTAATTTTAATGATGTTTGTAACTTGTTTAAGCTCCATGAGGTTGCCGACACTTCAATTAAGACAAGACTTTTCCCTTGGACTCTTAAGGGAGAAGCTAAGAGATGGTTAGATAAGCAACCTGAGGGTACGATTACATCTTGGGAGACTTTGGAGGATAAGTTTTTGTCAAAGTTTTTCCCTGCATCTCGAGCTGCTCGACTTCAAGCAGATATTTCTCAATTTAGACAAAAGAGCAGTGAGACATTGTTTGATGCTTGGGACCGTTTTGCTACTTTGTTACGCTCGTGTCCGCAACACGGGTTGAATGATTTACAGAAGGTTCAGATTTTCTACAAAGGTTGTGATATTCCTACGCGTCAGAGTATTGATCAAGCTGCAGGTGGTACGTTAATGGATAAGACTGAAGAAGAGGCGTTAGAAATCATTGAAAAGCAAGCTGCTTACTCTCATGAGTGGCATCAGGATCATGAGTCTTTCCATTCTGCTTCAGTTAAGAGAACAGAGACTACAGGTACAGGTGCTTATGATGATTTTGGGTCTATCAGTGCTAAGTTGGATTCGTTTGGTAGGAATTTGGAGAAGATGAACAAGGATATTCATGGTATGAAGGTTGGTTGTGAATACTGTGGAGGTTTGCATCTGGGCAAAGATTGTGATGCGGGTTTGACTATGAATCAGAAAGAAGAGGTCAACTATATTAGTCAGCAGAATAACAATCAGTTTCAGGGACGTGCTCAGTTTAATAGGAATTTCAATAATCCTTATAATCCGCAAGGTAATCAGGGTTCGAGGTTCCAACCGGGTTCTAGTGGAGGTTTTCAGCAGCAAGCTCCCGGTTATTTTCAGAAACCACAGGTCGAAGAGAAAAAGTCCAACCTTGAGGCTATGATCGAGAAGTTAGTGATATCTCAGACTCAACTTGTCACTACCGTTACTCAGAATAATGAAAAGAATGACCAAATGTTTCGAAATCAACAAGCAGCTATTCATAATCTTGAACAGCAGATTGGTCAACTTGCTAATAAGAGTAGTGAGAGGAAACCGGGAGAGTTACCTAGCAAGACGGATACTAACCCGAAAAACGGGCATGTTAATGCTATCACCACCCGAAGTGGTTTAGCGTATCATCCACCGAGGAAGCCCGACGAGTATGATTTGAGGGTACCGTTAGTTAATGATAGTGAGCCGGTTGTTGAAAGTGAACCGGCAAGGGAAAAGGAGCCGGAACAGGTGGCTGAAAAAGTTGTTAAGGAACCGGTTACTGTTGCTGCTAAACCGGTAGTTGGAGAGTATCAACCACCGCTCCCATTCCCGAGGAAACAGCGATTGGAGAAGCTAGAGGCCGAAAAGTCCAAGTTCATGGACTTGATTAAAAAAGTTAACATAAATATGCCTTTTATTGATGTTATTGCAGGTGTGCCTAAGTATGCGAGGTTTCTTAAGGATTTGCTGACTAACAGGCAGAAGCTGAAGAACGTGTCTTCAGTCAGGTTGAATGCCGCATGCTCAGCGGTTGTTGCAAACAAGCTTCCCGAGAAGCTTGAAGATCCTGGAAGTTTTACCATTCCTTGTTTACTTGGTAATTTGGACTGTATGAGGGCTTTGGCGGATTTGGGGGCTAGCATTAATTTAATGCCTTATTCTATTTACTTAAAGCTAGACCCCGGGGAGTTAAAACCCACGCGTATGGCTGTTCAGCTAGCCGACCGCTCTATTAAATTCCCTCGTGGAATCATAGAGAATATGCTAGTGAAGACCGGGTCGTTAGTTTTTCCGGCGGATTTTGTGGTTTTGGATATGGAAGTGGATGAAAGGATTCCACTAATTTTGGGTCGGCCATTCTTAAATACTGCTAGGTGTATGATTGATGTGTATGGCCAAAAGCTGACCCTTAGGATAGATGATTTGAGTGCAACATTCTCAATCGACCATGCTTTGAAATACCCTGGTTACACTGATGATACATGTTATTTTCTTAACACTGTGAATGTCCAGTCTGAGTTTTTGCAGGAATTCCCAGAGTTACAGGGTTCAGGAGAATGCTCATTGGTTGAGATTGATGAGGATGTGCAGGTTGAGGAGGTGGATATTTTAACCACCTTGATGGAAAACGGCTATGAGCCGACTGAAGAGGAGTTCAAAGAACTTGAACGTGATTCAAATTACCGGAGCAAGTCTTCAATTGAAGAACCTCCCGAGCTTGAATTGAAGCCACTTCCAGATCATTTGGAATACGCTTACTTGCATGAGGAATCTAAGCTTCCGGTAATTATTTCTTCTTCTCTTTCAGCAGGTCAGAAAACTGAGCTTGTAACCATGCTAAAGGCCCATAAACCGGCCATTGCATGGAAGATTCACGACATTAAGGGTATTAGTCCCTCCTATTGCACCCACAAAATCCTAATGGAGGATAACTCCAAACCCGTGGTGCAACGCCAAAGGAGGTTGAACCCGCACATGCAAGATGTCGTGAAGAAAGAGATAATAAAGCTCCTTGATGCAGGTCTGATTTACCCGATCTCTGACAGTCTGTGGATTAGCCCGGTACACTGTGTACCTAAGAAAGGTGGTATGACTGTTACCACCAATGATAAAAATGAGTTAATTTCCACGCGGACTGTCACGGGGTGGCGTGTTTGTATCGACTACCGTAAGTTGAACGACGCCACACGTAAAGACCACTTCCCGCTACCTTTCATGGATCAAATGCTAGAGAGGTTGGCGGGAAACAGTTTCTATTGCTTTCTCGATGGTTTCTCGGGCTATTTTCAAATTCCTATCTCGCCCGAGGACCAAGAGAAGACTACTTTCACGTGCCCGTATGGCACGTTCTCTTATCGACGCATGCCCTTTGGCCTTTGCAATGCTCCGGCCACTTTTCAAAGGTGCATGATGGCCATATTCCATGACATGATCGAAGATTGCATGGAGGTGTTCATGGATGACTTCTCGGTCTTCGGTGACACTTTCGATTCATGCCTTCTTAATTTAGAACGGATGTTGGTCAGGTGCGAAAAATCTAATCTTGTGCTCAACTGGGAGAAGTGCCATTTCATGGTTCAAGGGGGCATCGTTCTCGGGCACAAGATTTCTAAAAACGGTATAGAGGTGGATCCCGCAAAGGTTACCGCTATTAAGAACCTTCCACCTCCTACCGATGTTAAGGGTGTTAGGAGTTTCCTCGGGCACGCCGGTTTTTACCGGCGATTCATTAAAGATTTTTCTAAGATTGCCAACCCGATGAATAAACTCCTTGAAAAGGACACCCCGTGGAACTTCTCCGACGAGTGCCAAAAGGCATTCGAGCTTTTGAAGGAGAAACTCATCAATGCACCAATCATAATTGCTCCGAATTGGTCCTTACCGTTCGAGCTTATGTGCGATGCATCTGATTTCGCTGTTGGCTCAGTTTTGGGTCAAAGGGTCGAGAAGCATTTCCGACCCATCTACTATGCAAGCAAGACCTTGCAAGGAGCGCAATTAAATTATACTACCACTGAAAAAGAGCTCCTTGCGGTGGTCTTTTCGTTTGATAAGTTCCGGTCCTACTTAGTCTTATCTAAGACTATTGTCTTTACGGACCATTCTGCTCTAAAGTACCTTTTTGCTAAACCGGATGCAAAACCACGACTTCTTAGATGGATCTTGCTTTTGCAAGAATTTGATGTGGAGATCCGGGATAAAAAGGGTGCTGAAAACTTGGCGGCCGATCATCTTTCCCGTCTCGAGAACCCCTCCCGTGAGGTTCTCGATGAGACGACCATTCGTGATGATTTTCCCGGCGAATATCTCATGAAGGTGGATAAGGTTGATGAGCCGTGGTACGTGGACATAGCTAATTATCTAGTTGGGAGATTCTTGGAGAAAGGGTGGTCACATCAAAAGAGGAAGAAATTTTTCAGTGACCTTAAGTACTATTTCTGGGAGGATCCCTATCTTTTTCGTTGTTGTCCCGATGGAGTTATCCGCCGGTGCGTTTCCGGTGATGAGTGTATGCGTATTTTGACCGAGTGCCATAGTGGGCCTACCGGTGGGCATTTTGGACCCCAAATTACGGGGCGTAAAGTCTATGATGCCGGCTTTTATTGGCCGACAATCTTCAAAGATGCCCACCTGGTTTGTAAGTCTTGTGATTCATGCCAAAGGGCCGGTAAAGTCACCAAACGTGATGAGATGCCTCAACAAAGCATCCAAGTTTGCGAAGTATTTGACGTTTGGGGAATTGACTTTATGGGGCCATTTCCGAAATCTCAGAATTATAGTTACATACTCGTTGCCATTGACTACGTGTCTAAATGGGCCGAAGCGCAAGCTTTACCCACAAATGATGCACGAGTTGTGATTTCGTTCCTTAAGCGTTTATTCTCTCGATTTGGAACTCCTAAAGCTTTAATTAGCGATAGGGGTACTCATTTTTGTAACGCCCAAATGGAGAAGGTATTGAAGCGATATGGAGTTCTCCATAAAGTTTCTACTTCATACCATCCCCAAACGAGCGGACAAGTTGAGAATACAAATCGAGCTCTTAAAAGTATTCTTGAGAAAACTGTGGGTTCGAATCCGAAGGAGTGGGCAAATAAGCTCGATGAAGCTTTGTGGGCGTTTAGAACCGCCTTCAAAACGCCACTTGGTACCACTCCTTATCGGTTGGTTTATGGGAAAGCGTGCCATCTCCCGTTGGAGATTGAGCATAAAGCTATGTGGGCACTTCAAAAGTGCAATTTAGATTTGAAGGAAGCCGGACGCCTAAGGGCGGGGCAATTGAATGAGCTTGGTGAATTACGCCTTGATGCGTACGAGAATTCATTGATTTATAAAGAAAAGACCAAGCAATGGCATGATAGGAAGTTAAAGGGTCCAAAAGAGTTTAACGAAGGCGATCGAGTGCTTTTGTTTAACTCTAGATTGAAGCTTTTACCGGGAAAACTTAAGTCCCGGTGGACGGGACCATTTGAGGTTGTTAAGGTGTACCCATATGGTACGATCGAGTTGAAAAATGCGAATGGTATCACCTTTAAGGTTAACGGACATCGTGTGAAGAAGTATGTTGATGGTCCGTTAGTGATTGATGATGAGGTTCGCGTTGAACCCGATCCCAACGCCACTTGAAGTTGGGGACGAGTCGTGTGAACGACTCGTTAAATAAGGTTCACGTTGTTGTAAAGTTTGTATATTTTTGGTGCTAGTTTGATAATATGTGCAATACGATCATGTTTAGTTTTTATTGGGGATGGTTTGGTTGTTTTATGGCGAGAAAACTGGGTTTTATTGCTTAAAAATGCGGATTTTTGATGATACAGTAAGTGGAGCGCCGCTCCAATAAGGGGCGCGCCGCGCCACTTGAGTATATCTGAAGTATCAGTTTCTGAAAACAGCTCGGCATACATTTTTAGTTATTCGGCGCGCCGCGCAACACTTTGGAGCGCCGCGCGAAAACCCTGCGCGCCGCGCGAGCTTTTGGAGCGCCGCGCGGAACCCTGTCAACCAGCTGTTTTTGGGTGTTTATTTAAGGTCAATCCGAATTTTTACATCCACACAATTTAGAAACGGGTGACCAGCTGTATTTAGTCCTTTTTACTTCAATTATTTTCATTCTTACATCTCTTAAACACCTACAAATCCTTTGATCTTTCAAAACCCTATTTCTACAAAGTTTAATTCCTTGTTTCAAGTAACCTTAATCTTTCAAGAATGGCACCTAAGAAGGTCCGAATTTGTTCCTTTCTTTACTAATTTCATCTTATTATATGTTAATTGCTTGTTTAATTCTTAATTGTCTTGATGAATTAGTGTGGGGTTGCTTTAATTTGGGTTATATGATTCAATTAGTCATGGGTTTTTGTTAGATATTTTTTATATGCTTTGATTTTATGCTAAAGTTGGTGTTTTTAGAAGTTTAACATGAACCTAGGGTTTGTAGGGTTAAAGGTCCGAATTTTGTAAGTAAAAAGGGGTTAATTGCTTGAAGGTGTGATGTTCTTTGAATTGTTCATATGTTTTTGAACTAGTGTGGGGTAGTGTCCATATGGGCGGGTCACTTTGTTTTGAATGACTTATGCTACATTGTTCCAATTATGTGATATGCCATGCTAGTGATGATTAAACATATGATTTTAATTGAGATAAAGCTTTTGTTTAATGGTTGTTGAATTGGATAAAAGTTGCTAACATGATGAAGTTGATTGGATTTTTGGAATTTAAAGGAGTTATAAGTAATCATGTTGGTCGTGTTTTGGTTATGAATTATTTGTTTATGGATAATGTGATTTGGTTGAGAGTTAGTTTTTGAAACGTTTTCAAAAGAGTTATTGGTTTAAATGGTTATTGTATTTGAAAGTGATTTAGCATGAAACAAGGATTGATTGTAAAGGTGTTTGGTGCTTATTATGATGACTAACACTAACTTTTGAGTTTTGTGTTTGTTTTCTTTACTTGTTTCATGAATGCAGAGAACAAGAGGTAACCCACCACAGCAACCACCGAACAACCCTGAATTGTGGTTGTCCCAAGTTGGTAATATTGAGGATTTGGAACAAAGGTTTAACATCAATCTTGCTCGTCCGATTGAGCAAACCTACTACTTGGATTGGACGCAACTTCGAAATGAAAGTGTTCAAGCTTATCGAGAATTGCGCGGTTACTTATGGGTTACGTATAGCGGTAATGAGTTGAGACCGTATGAGCGTTTGTTTCAGATTAACGAAGATGTTTATGAGCAATTGACTGTCGAGTTCTTTTCGACTGTAAGTTGTCGGCCCCGAGTTGCTCCTCGTGATTCGGACTTTTTGACATTTAGGCTTGGCGGGGCGGACCGTCAAATGAGTAAAGTTGAGTTAGCTCGGGCGTTGGGTTTGTACCCCGAGTTAAATGATGACATCGATTTAGGGTACCATTTGTTGGGGTGCAGGGTATTCGGTGACGGCGAGTTTAGTGAAAGTGAGTATTGGCCGACGATTATTAATCCGGGGGTTAGGGCTTTCAGTTCTAGTAGAAGCATTCAGTCTAATCTTCGACGTCCGGTGGACCGTATTCTTTTTAAAATGATTGCTACTATGTTCATGGCCCGGAGAAATGCAAACAAAATCAAACGAAAGGATCTTTGGATCCTCCAGCAGATAAAAGCGAGAGAGGCAATTGATGTGCCGACTATGTTGGGGTCCTGGTTTCAGGAAATCGGTGAAGATAATCGTCCCGAGCGCCCGTTGTTAGGGGGCCATTTAGTGACACGGATAGCTGAGGCATTTTCTGTGCCTACTGATAGGTGTACTATCGCGGGGGTCGAAGCAATGGTAACAAACATTTTGTTTTTCGCTAAAGCCGATTTTATTAGGCGAGGACCGAACGGTTGGGTTTTGGTAGAGGATGAAGAGCAGGGTCAAGGTCTAGGTCAAGGTAGAGGACGTGGTATTGGGTCCACGTATGAAGCAGGGAGTTCTAGTGGTAATGTTCGGGGAGTATGGACTCCCGATGAGGAAGCTTTTAATGGGTTGGTGAATAGTGTTGACGGGCTGCATCTCGAGTTCCAAGATAGTCGTACATTTTATAATGATCAGGTTGCGCATAATCAGCGTATGTATGACGAGCAGCGCCGTCATAATCAGGAGTTGATGACGTGGCACCAGGGTAACTATGGGTCGCTCAACACGAGTTTGGGTCAGGTTCGGACAGAGGTTGGTAATTTGGGCGACCGTGTTGACAGGATAGAGTATGATGTTCGAGGGATTCGGGCCCACAATCAGTGGGAAATTCATCAGAGGCAGCTCCAACGGCAGATGCGTCATGTGCCGGATGCGTACATTCCTACGCAAACCACTATTCCGGACTACACCGCCGTGACGCCTCCGAGACCGGATCCGTCTTATGACCCGTATCAAGCGTGCCAAGATACTTATGGCGTGACTTGGGACCCGTTGAGAGATTTTTGGCCGGGAAGCGATTGATGTGTTGCACGTATTATTGTTGTATTTGTTTAAACTATTTCCGTTTCGATTTGGTTGTACTTGACTATTTTTATTTTTCGTATGATGTACTTTGAGACCTATTTGGGGCAAGGCGTTTCGGTACCGGGTGGTACCACCTTGCCCATTTATGTATTTGGTGTGTTTTTCTTTTTGTTAGGTGTGTTGGTGAAACGGTTTTTCAAGTCTGGCATTAAGTTCAGCAAAACAACTTTAATGATGGTATTGGTGTGAGGATCGGGAATGGACGATGTTCTTATGCTGGCAGTCAGTTCAGCGCCATCTGTCACTGTCATTCCACGATCTGTGGTTAAGCTCGATAAGTTTTTATTTTTCTTCCCCTTTTGATTTTAATCCATTTTTGATCTCAAGTGATGGGGACATTACTTGATCTCAAGTGTGGGGTGGGGGATGTAAAATCTCTCGGGTTGGTTATTAATAGAATCATCATAAGTTTGGTTTTGATGTTTAAAAGACTTGACGTTTCACGGGGTTTTGGTCGTAAAAAAAAATTTGAAAAATTAGGGGAAAATATAAAAAATTGGAAAAATTAGTTAGAAAAAAAGAAAAAAAAAATATATAAAAGTAGTTAAAAATTCGACCAAAACCTTTGTTTAAGTATGGCTTGGAATTTATATTTCATGATGTTTAAAGAAGCCAAAGTTGTTTTACATGTTCATTACCATTGAACATGAAATCCTACGAGTTCGAAGAACTCAATAGTAGGTCACCTGTACCAAAACGGGTGTAAACCGTGAGAGAGCGGTGATTGCATAGCGTGATTGTGACCGAATTACGTGCCAGATCAAAAACTTTTGGTTACTTGGTATAGCATACTTCCGAAACTATATCATTTTATTATTGCATCATTTAATGATGTAATACTGTGGGAAGAGGAGCCTTGAGCTTCACCAGTGCTGTCCTTTTCAGGAGCAATAGCTACGTGCTTGTGTTTGCTTAGACAACACAACCCATAGCCAAAAGCTATGGAACCCGAAGGTTTTCGGGATTTTTCAAAACCGGTGTCAAGTGAAACAGATTGGCACTTCCGAGTGACTCAGATCCACTCAATTAAGGAAGTAAAGTCTTCCGATTGTCTTACTTGGTACGTATACCTCTTACGCGTGCCATTTCATTACCCATCATTTCACGATGAGGTACTGTTAGAGGAGAAAGTCTTGAACTTTCAAAACACGTTCATTATTTTGAATGTGAAATCCTACATGAACATTCAGTTCATACGTAGGTCACTTGTACAAAAACGGGTGTCAACCGTATGAACGGTGATTGGATCGTGTGGTCGAAGCCGGGCCATACGCTAGATCGAAAACTTTATAGGGCGGTCTTCATTGTTTCTCCTAACAAGGACAATGTATGCGCTCGACCACCTTTTATGACCATACAGGATGAATCCACTCCATCCTAAAAGGAGTCAAGTCTCCCGAACGACACACTTGCTGATTTATTTCAGAAGTTGTAGTCCAGACCAGTTGTAGGGTGACGAAAAGTCTTGAAAAGTCATTGCTAAAATCGACTGGAAATCTACCAGGCCTCAACATCAAACAGGGAAACTGGTAGTCGAAGCTTATCTCAATGAGGGAGATTTGCTAGCTTAATGGGAAGCGCACCATGATACACAAAATGTCAGTGATTGTTCCGATTCCCAGTGGATAACCTCCGGAAAGGTAAGATATCAGCTTTTAAGCCTGATGAACCTCAATCTTTATGGTTGACTTAACGGATTAGACGGTTACCTCATAACCATCGATGATATCCGGACGTAATGTGTATCCTCCTAAGCACATTATTTTCTACCGACATCTCGCGATGTTAGGTACTGTGGGAGGCTTGGCTTGACCAATTGCGGGGTAGCCCGTACGTTCTCTTGGCACACATGGTTCGATTGTTACATCTTTGGTGCTTGGTTCCTACTTGATTCCCGGTTTCTTTGAAGACTTTTATTATGGTTCGAGATTCTCTATTTCATCAGTATGGTACGTTATCGAGATTATTTTTGGTTACTATTTTGATTCATATTGATTGCGGTTTGGGAAGTTACATCGGGAGAATGTAAGTGGGAATCATGGTTGTTATGTACTCCAAATCGTGCCCACGCTAGTTGCTTGTTTGGTTCTTGTTTGTTTGATTCTACATATTTGCTTGAAGACGTTATTTTATTATAGAAGATTATTATCGAGTTCATTGCTTGAGGACAAGCAAAACTCTAGTGTGGGGTTGTTTGATATCGCATATTTCATATGCATTTTCCTTAGCGATATCGGTTACATTTTGGTCCTTATGGATACGATTTGGAGTTATTTCGGTTAAAGTTGTGAAAGTTTGAGTTCCAAGACCAAGAAGGTTAAATTTGATGTTATTTGATGGTTTTGGACGTGTTTCGTTGTTTACAAGTGAAAAGGTTTGATTCGGTTCGAGTTTGGGTGTTAATATTGAGTTTTCAGCTTCGTTTCAGCATTTGTTACATGGAGCGCCGCTCCAAAAGGGCGCGCGCCGCGCCATTTAACTACAAAAACAGTTCGAGCATATCAGAAAACCAAATGTGAGTTTCCAGATAATCGGCGCGCCGCGCGGTATTATGGCGCGCCGCGCGGGGTTGTGCCCGGGTTCAGAATTTCCTCCTATAAAAGCCCGAATTATACCCTAATTTATAATAATCGTATCCTGACGAATTCCAGCCACTTTTTGACGAACTTAGGTGATTTTTGGAGATCTTCAAGGTCATTCTAAGGTACTAATCATTCCGGGAACAAGTCTCGATTCGTGTATCATTCAGATTTCAATCTTTAATTAGTTTTATTCTTTTGTTATCAACAATGAATTATTCTATGTCTTTGATTGCTATTTTGATTTCAGCCATGATTGTAGGCTAAACTCTTAATGTTTGTCTAGATTGAATATTTGCAAGTGTTTGGATGTTACTTTGAGGTTTTATTAATTGATGCATGATAATTATGAGTTTTGATTAAGAACCATTCTTGTGGGTGTTAATTATTGTTACTAGGCTGATTAGTCAAACTTGTTTGAACAAAGGGAACCCTGTTTCAATTTAGTGATCTAATTTTCAATTGATTTGTCTTAACCGATTGGGTGCTTACTGGACCAAGGGGGTAAACCGGGTATGGTAATTAAACAAAACAGGGGTGAATTGTGTGGAGCGAACGCGTAACCAATTGAATCTTAATCTTGTAATTAGCTAGTTACTAAGTCACAAACGAAAGATAGTTTTTGGTGAAAGGGAACCCTAAGCCAATAAGTCCTAGTTTGATGTGTTTGCTAAAAGAGAACTCTGGGTAAACCGACTCTGTAATTGCGTGCATTGATTAATAGAACTAGTGCTTAATAACAAATCATCCAACACTGCGAATAGGATATCTAGGCGAACATTCTTTTATCCATTGA
This sequence comes from Rutidosis leptorrhynchoides, assembly GCF_046630445.1. Taxonomy (NCBI): domain Eukaryota; kingdom Viridiplantae; phylum Streptophyta; class Magnoliopsida; order Asterales; family Asteraceae; genus Rutidosis; species Rutidosis leptorrhynchoides. The sequence continues at coordinate 556,879,191 of NC_092334.1, read as the reverse complement.
ATTCAAATATCTTTATTTTTCTGTCGAGTCTGCATTTCTTTTATTTAAACTTAAAAACCAAAAATATTGTCTTTTATTTTCAAAGCTATCTTGATTTGGCTAATCGTTAAATAGCCGCAAAACGATCTATCTTGTACTTTCAACTTTCATAGTTTAACTTAGTTTACTTTTCTTAGTTGCAAACTTAATTCTCACGTTAATACTGTCCTTGGAACGATACTTGGAATTACCATTTTTATACTATTGCACGATCGGGTACACTGCCCGTTAGTGTGTAGTAATCTTTAAACCAGGCATATTTCCAGAGATAATTTATATACTAGATTTCACACATCAGAGCCATTGAAGTACATGTTGGAATCAATATTTGTGTTTTTGCCATCTTCAATAATAAGTTCAGATGGTGTGCTATCACTCTCGACCAATGTCCAATATAATCGGTTTCTATTATAACTAAAAATGAACTTGTGATTACTCACCGACTCGAGTAGATCAAATATAAGAATCTTACCACCAACCTTTATTTCAATGCCCTTACTATAATGATTAAGCTTGCGATTATATACTCGAGACTGATTTGTAGACATAGCCAGATTATGAGTGTTCCCTTGAACGATATCGGAAAATGATTTTTCACCCCATCTCGTATTCATTGATGAAGCAAAGTCCCTATTTGAGTCATGTATATCACTATTCTTTTTAGCTGTCGGAGATCCCATATCCATTTCAATACTGGAACAACGAATGCCTCTTTTCTTCCTCTCCATTGCTTTGTAGACGCGAATCTTCCGACCATTTATTTAAATAGAGTTTAGAATTTTAACGAAACTTTCTACTTCACGAATATCTTCAAGCCTCACGAATCCGAATCATTGACCACTCGCTAGTCTCTTCCTAGCTATGTACACATCGGTAACTAAACCGTATTGATGAACAACAGCCAACAATCATCCCGAGCCTAATTATCCGAAAAGTTGAAAAATAAAAACGAAGTGACATGAATTCTACACAACTTAATACATGAATGTTCATGCTTCCTCAATATGAAAGAGAGTCTCTGACACTCCTTCTTTGCCATATTTCAAAGGGTCTCACATCGCATTGATCAAACATGTTGCAAATAATTATTGTATCTCTCTCTCTCTCTCTCTCTTTATATATATATATATATATATATATATATATATATATATATATATATATATATATATATATATATATATAGTGAGGATTTAAAGGGAACCAACGGTGAGAAAGAACCCATTGCACAATGTTCAATCTGCACCATATTGAACTCAATTTGCACCAAATTGACATCAAGCTACACCAGATTGAATATGGTGCTTCTCTCCCTACCTAAATTCTCTCTGATCATTTCATTATATATATATATATATATATATATATATATATATATATATATATATAGGGTGAGGATCCATGGAGAACTCATGTTAGTAGAGAACTCATGGAACTCGTGCAGATTCACTAAATCTGCGTGCAGATTCACATATATATATATTTTTTTTTTTTTTTGCAGATTTTTTTTTCTGTTCAGATTTTTTTTTTTTTTTTGCAGATTCAGTCAATCTGCGTGCAGATTGACGATTTTTTCCATTTTTTTTTACAGATCGACTTTTTTCAGTTTTTTATGCAGATTGAGTCTATCTGAGTGCAGATTGAGTCAATCTGCGTTTTTTTTTTGCAGTTTTTTTTTTTTTTGCAAATCGACTTTTTTTTGTGCAGATTGAGTCAATCTGCGTGCACATTGACCTTTTTTTACAGTTTTTTTTTTTTTTTTTTTGCAGATTCACTTTTTTTTTCTGTGCAAATTCGCTTTTTTTTTGCCGTTTTTTTTTTCCAGATTGTATTTTATTTTCATAGATTGAAGTTCAATCTCCACATAGATTGAAGTTCAATCTATGAGTTCTATGGGTTCTCTACATACTCTAGTTCTCTAGGGATCCTTTCAATATATATATATATATATATATATATATATATATATATATATATATATATATATATATATATATATATATATATATATATATATATATATATATATATAAAGTAAACAGAACATAAAACCCACAATAATTTACCCAGTTTTGTGGTTATATGATTTTGAATTATGTTTATTTGATCTTTGAAAATATTAATTTGTAATCTAAATTTTCAAACAGCAGACCTACCATCGAAAAATTTTAAGAAGTTATTATTTATAGTCTAACAATGGTCAAAAGATTATTAGTTTATATTTTACTTTTATTTTTAATTTTTTGCGACAAAACAATACTTTAGTATTATTCGAGAAACATCATCAAAAGAATGTACAAATACGGAAACTAAACATCTGAGCTCGAGTAAAAGATAAATCGAATCAAGAGCTCGCTAACTTAAACTTGAGAACTAATGAGTGACAACGAACACATATACACAACTACAAATCGTGATGTAAACAACAATATGTCAACCTTAGCATCCAAATTTTCGTAATTATACGTTTTTTTTATGGGAGGTGATCCTCACACAACACTTTTTAATAAATATACACTTTTGTCTTTTAAATTCACAATTATACCCCTGGAGAGTTGAATTTATATTATTATTATAAGTATAATTAAGAGTATAATAGTAAATTAAGCGTAAATGGATTAAAAAGTGGTGTGTGAGGATCACTTCCATTTTTTTTATATATATTTTTTTCGGCGAAAAAACATAAATATAAAATAAATAAACCACCCTTCATCAAAAAAATGAAGGAGGCAAGAATGCAAGATGATTACAGAGAGGGCCATATGAGACCAATAACATAGGGGAAAGAACATTGAAACGATAAAGGAAACCAAAGAAATACAACCTTCAAAATTAAAACTCTCAACCCAGCAGCAGTAGTGGGATGATAACTTTGCGAAATCTTTCATACGAGTGGCACAGCAAATTAAAATAGTCAACCACAAATATCAGACCCTGCCAAATGTGAGTCTTATTTGAGATTAGATATCACATGTATTGTTTTTCCAGTTCGGGTTGAGATGCATATACGATAACGATGAGGACGTTTACTTGATTGGGGATATATTCAACCATGAATAACCAATATTGAGACTGCTAGATCTTGATATAGCTAAAAACAATCCTCCATCCAAATAGACAATTAACCTCCCGACCTTCAGTACGAACTATCAATAACACTCTTGAAATTGGTATGTTTCCATAGATCATTTATTGTCGGTTGAGACACATCTTTTGCCATGGTTTCTTGTATTCCACATAGTGAACTTGAAAATGATCGACCATTGATCCTACTAATCGACCTCTTGACTTGTTTTCGGAGCCACAAGTATTCCATGAGGCGAGCCTCATGCTCGACATTTTTTGATTGGCAATTCATCGGCTAACATGATCACCATTTAATTATCGAATTTGCGTATGACTTCAATTTGTATGGACTTCTTGAAGCACACAGTGTTTCCAAATTGCATTGAGAGTAGGTTGTGAAACTTTTTTTTAACCATAATCTCTTGAATAGCAAAAAAAAAAAATTACTTGAAAATGGTTGATCATTGAACCCGCCATTCGACCCTTGTCAACACTACCGAGGTTGCGGGCATGAGGCTATCCTCATGCTTTTGGATTTTTGGATTTTTGGAGGGTAATTCTTCAGCCGCTATTTTTTGCATTAACACGTCAAAATTATGAATTTCTTCCTTATAAGAGATTTTTATGTTAGCTTTAGTACCATTCCCAATGTTAGTTTTAACATTTTTTGATATGTAATCTTTTGCCCTGAAATTAATCATCCCAATTTTCAATAAATATTAAATGTTGGCGTTCCCTACAACTCCCAACCAAACATTTAATTTGATGCATCATGAAATTTAGTAGCTTGTGATGTAACATTGTCTCAAACTTTATTACATACACTATATTACCAAAAAAAAAAAAAAACACTTTTTATTACAAATACTATATAATATACTACGGTGTATATAATATAACAAGCGCTAGGGTATCAACAAGAAACAAACGTTTGCCATTAGATTGAACTAATTGAGAAATCTGCCTGAAATCATATCTGTTGCTAATCGGATTACAATGCAATGATGATGACGTTGTTGCCGCTGAAGGTGCAAACGCGTTTCTGAAAACCGGTGAATTGATCGCCTGAACGGATCGGAGTTTAGTTCCGGCCCGAATACAGGCCGCATAAGCGGCCATTAATCAACACACTACAAATTGAAATCGAGCAAAATCTATATTAACTGAAAGAACAACAATATATGAATATTAATATTTGATTGGAATGAAACTGATTTGAAGAAGGTATGGGTTAGGTTTGGGGTTTTTTCTTTTGTTATTGGGAGATGTGCATAAGAATGGGATCAATTAAAATACGGAGGAGTAAAAGGTTTAGCAACAGACTTGCAGCATACGAAATGCTATTAACGTTCCATTACATTGGTTCCTAGTCAAAAGTTTTGCTAGTTATTAAAAAGAAATGAGACTTTATATGCTGTACATGCTGCCACCATTCCTCTTCTGTTTGAAGAGAAAAAGCCAAAAAAAAACACATTCACAAACATCAAAAATTAGTCAGCTTCATATATAGTTATATTCTACTTCCGATATTAAAACTATAACTTAACTATGCAAGAAACTAACCAACTAAATGAGAAAATCTAAAGTCCAAATCTAACATGACAACATGCCATGTTTTTAACATGCATTTTAAAGAAACATTTTGTTCTTAACAGAAGTCCATCAAATAAATCTCATTGCCATACACATCATATTTGTCAATCTTAATCTTATTATATTCCTTAAACATTGAAAAGGAAGCGCATACTTACCATTACCATGATAAAAAAAAATCTAAGAAATTTATTTTTAACCAAGGTACTACCAAAAAATAATTAATGAATCAAACCTTTTAGCTTATTGGAGAATCTCGTGTACTGTATTAGAAGATATCATTCGAGCACCTAAGATAACATTATATTTAGTCAGGGATCTCAATATAAACTCACAATGGATGCATTAATCAATAGGAAACAAAAGAAAATGATGTACTATCTAGTTAATTCCAATTTAGGTTACCATCATGCACTTCGACTTTTTTATAGAATGCGAGTGTGTTCTTAATTTTATACCTGATAGCACGATATGAAGGAAGATATCAATTGACAAACTCATGAGATAATAGCAACGAATTAATTATTTGTTCCTATCATGAAAGCAAAAACATTGTTAGAGCGAAACTTAATATTCACATAGTAGCAACAACAACAAAAAAAAAATCATAATTAATAAATTAAACTTTCCTTATTATCCTCATGGCTGCAACTTTTAAGTTAGCCCGCCAAGATACAAATCCATTTACTCTCGTTGCTTTAGAAATTTATATTAAATCAAGCAAGAAAGCATGAGTCGCGATGGCAGCAACTTTTAAGTTACATTGCCAAGATACAAACTCATTTAGTCTCATTGCTCGACCGAGCCAACAAAAATAATGGACCGCCATGACTGCAACTCTTAAGTTGCCCCGCCAAGAAACGGATCCATTTACTGTCATTGCTGAACCTAGCTCCTACATGTTCATCATCACAGTCCATTTATTAAAAATTCTCACAATGAATGTAATTCATTTTTATTAAGAACTGTAAGAAATATGAAGCACAAGTATTGGCGTAAATGCCAACTCAACACTGATGTCCATGTGACTGTTGTTGGCTGCCCGCCACCGATCACAACCATTACAGCCAAATCAGCTGAGATCATCAAAGTTGAAAAGTATTTATGTTAGTAATAGTGTTCTAGACAATTATAAGTAAACGTATTTTTTTGGATATTTGAAAACAAAGAACATCATAGTTAGAATATATCCAATTATAGACATGTTAGTACCACCGTTGTGGTATAAGCTTTATTCATGTTGTTGTTTATAAATATTAAGTTAATTAGATGACGTGTATTGATGTGTTGTTATCCTAACAGCAGTAAGAAAGCTTTTCATAACTCGTTACACACAACTGATTGTTATTATAAACAGAACTCCTTAAACATACTGAAGATACATCCTTACCAATTTTAATCCCCAATTTACAACAGCTTTCAAGACTGCATTTGAATTTTTAACCTTCAAACTGACCAATTTTAGCGTAACATTCTCATTAACAACTTTAATCACATCTGCAATCAATCTTGATTCCTTTGTAATATCCATTAATTGATCATAAGCAACTATACAAATATTGTAGCTATATCGAATATTATGCAATTTACAAACCTCATATTTCGACCGATTTAAAGTCTGCCTATAATCTGATTTCAATACAGCATATTTAAACACCAACAAATTCTTTCAACTCACAAAACACATATGTCAAGACCAAACAGTTCAAACAAATGGGTGCACAAAATGGAAAAAATGGCGAGAATGTAAATTGTTGTGAAAAAATAGAAGTCACATAATAGAATATGCCATCAACTAAAATAGTTGCAGAATTGATACCGTGAATAGCGAAGGCGGCAACAATATGCAATCAACTGAATGGAACGACGAGGATTATATACTAAATTATATACTAAAACACATGCTGATTTGTTCCTTAACAATCCTTGGTAATGATGTAGTAAAACTACCCTGCCTTTGACTGTGACTTGTGCTCATAGCATGAGCTTTAAGACTGAAAAGACCTGTCCTAATCCATCAGGACGAATACATTACATTTGGTTACATCGCGAGGTACTTGACCTCTATATGATACATTTTACAAACATTATATTCGTTTTTAGAAGACAAACTTTCATTACATCGAAAGTTGACGGCATGCATACCATTTCATAATACCTCCAACTATAATTGACTTAATAATAATCTTGATGAACTCGACGACTCGAATGCAACGTCTTTTGAAATATGTCATGAATGACTCCAAGTAATATCTCTAATATGAGCAAATGCACAGCGGAAGATTTCTTTCATACCTGAGAATAAACATGCTTTCAAGTGTCAACCAAAAGGTTGGTGAGTTTATAGGTTTATCATAAAACAATAAAATTCATCATTTTGATAGACCACAAGATTTAGATGCTGCATGGTACAAATGGGCCCTAATCCTATACCCACCTGTAATGTACATGCGATATCTTTTAAATACAGTACACATTTCTCGTGTACGAAATCCATTTTTCATGAATCATAGTAACCTTACACATATTCCGTGCACAAAAATAACATACACATAACCTGTGTATAAAATCATTCTCTCGATACATAACATTCACTTTACTTTCATTGCTTGGCTTGGTAACCGACCTTAACATATAATGCGCATAATAATATCCCCAAAACAGAACATCTCGTCTGTATAATAATCATATAAACTTCGAAGTACTAAACACCACGCCCACTAGCCCTTCCGTCTAGTGAACATTCTGGGTGGGGGTGTTAAACCCGGTAGCTACCTTTAGGATTCGCGTCAATTAGGCGTGCACTAATTCTCAAAATTAGTGATGTTCCCTAATTCTTAGGTTACCAAGCAATAATAATCAGGGGAAAAATATTCATATCAATTGTGGCAATTATCACGTCCACATAATTCAATGGTGGCAATTATCACGTCCACATAATTCATTCGAGGAATGTTTTGCTTGTGTCTATCTCGTCAAACATTTATAAAAGCATTTCATGTATTCGCAGTTCAAAATGTATTTCAAAAGCATTTAATAAAGCAGTTGTAAAAGTAGCGCATGTATTCTCAGTCCCAAAAATGTAAAGAGTAAAAGGGAATCAAATGAACTCACAATACGATATTTTGTAGTAAAAATATGCATACGACGGAACTGAACAATGTCGGGTTGGCCTCGGATTCACGAACCTATACCAGTTATATATATTAAAACACATAATAACAATTAACAGGTTTATATTAATATTAATAATATACTTCTTATATGAAATGACCCGTTCATATACATTATAAACGATTCACAATAGTTGATTACATTGCGAGGTATTTGACCTCCATATGATACATTTTACAAACATTGCATTCGTTTTTAAAAGACAAACTTTCTTTACATCGAAAATTGACAGGCATGCATACCATTTCATAATATCCACTATCCAACCATAAATTGATTTAATAATAATCTTTGATGAACTCAATGACTCGAATGCAACGTTCTTCGAAATATGCTATGAAAGACTCCAAGTAATATCTTTAAAATGAGCAAATGCACAGCGGAAGATTTCTTTAACACCTGAGAATAAACATGCTTTAAAGTGTCAACCAAAAGGTTGGTGAGTTCATTAGTTTATCACAATCATTTATTTCCATCATTTTAATAGACCACAAGAATTTCATTTCCAGTTCTCATAAATATACGTCCCATGCATAGAGACAAAAATAATCATTCATATGGTGAACACCTGGTAACCGACATTAACTAGATACATATAAGAATATCCCCTATCATTTCGGGATCCTCCTTCGGACATGATATAAATTTCGAAGTACTAAAGCATCCGGTACTTTGGATGGGGTTTGTTAGGCCCAATAGATCTATCTTGAGGATTCGCGTCAATTAGGGTGTCTGTTCCCTAATTCTTAGATTACCAGACTTTAATAAAAAAGGGCATATTCGATTTCGATAATTCAACCATAGAATGTAGTTTCAATTACTTGTGTCTATTTCGTCAAACATTTATAAAAGCGCATGTATTCTCAATCCCAAAAATATAAAGGGTAAAAAGGCAAATGAAACTCAACATACTGTATTTCGTAGTAAAAATACATATAACGTCATTGAACAAGTGCAAGGTTGGCCTCGGATTCACGAACCTAAATTAATTATATATATTTATGTGTTGGTCAATATTTGTCTAACAAATTAGGTCAAGTCATAGTGTACCACAATCCTAATGCTCGAGACTAATATGCAAAAGTCAACAAAAGTAAATTTGACTCAAAATAATTTCCAAAAATCTATACATGATTAATATATAGTTTAAATATCGTCGTTTTATAATTTTAAATATTTTTTAAAAGATTTATTAGAGTAAATAATATAATTTATTTATTAATAAATAAAATTTTATATTAAATTTATATAATATAATATACTTTTATATATATTAAGTAATAAAATTTATAGGGTTCATTTAATATCATAAAGATAATATGATAGGTATTATTAAAGTAAGTTATTACACGTAGTAAAATATGTTTGTATCACATATTTATTTGATAAAATAATATCTATAATGATAGTAAGTAAAAGTTGTATTATTTTGTAATAATAATTATTATTATAAAAATATCAATATTTATAATTACTAAGATGACATTATGATAAAACGATAATTCTAATTATGATAACTTTAATATTTACGATAATTTTTAATATTATCTTTAAAATAATAATTCTATTTAAAATAATAATAATAATGATATTTTATAGTAACAATGACATTTCTATTAAAATGATAATTGTTGTTAAAATGATAGTTTTAATACTAACGATACTTTTAATTATAATAGTAATGATAAAAATAATAAGAACGATAATTTTATCTAAATCAATATCTTATAATATTTTAATTTCATCATGATACTCTTACTCATTATTTCCTAATCGTTTCGTTTAATAGCTTTTAATCGTATTTTATATCATGTTCATAATAATGATAATAATAGTAATCAAAATAATTAGGTGTTATAAATATTTTATTTTAATTACACTAATATTAATAATGATAGTTACTATAGCATTATTAACGATAATACTAATAATTATCTTAATAATAATATAGTAATAATAATAATAACAATAACAATAACCATTTTTAAATAATGATATATATATTAATAATGATAATAATAATAATAATAATAATACTAATAATAATAATAATAATAATAATAATAATAATAATAATAATAATAATAATAATAATAATAATAATAATAATAATAATTGGATAATAATAATAATATTAATTATAACTTTAACGATAATAACGATAGTAATAATAAAAAAATAACAATTTTTAATGATAAATCCCTTTTATTGATAAAGATAATAATAATCATAATAATAAGATAAAACTAGAACGACGATAAAAACGACGATAATAATAATAATCATTTTTAATAAAAATATCGAAAATTCAATTGATTATAACTTCTAATCCATTCATCGAAACCATTCGATATCTAAAGGAAAAGTTCTTAATTTTTCGCTAGCTTTCCAAGGACATGCATATCTTATACCTTATCTCAACCGCAAGTGTAACTAATTCAAGATTCAACCTAACCTGTCTAAGGGCAATATCAAAAGTACAAGCATGCATAATCCTAAATACTCGAGCACTAGTCAGGGATACACTATTAGTATGTAAAAGTTAAATTATGAGTACTCACGTATCAATATTGAGATTCAATATTGCAGGAAAGGTACGTAGACGCAACGGAAATGATAAACACTATATTGACCTCACGAGCATACCCATGAACCATACTCAATCACCTCCATAGCTATAACCCATAATTTCCTTAATCATATCCTACTCGAAAAACAATTTCGAAACCACTCGGACAGTACTCCGTCGTAATATTTTATGTATACTAATAATATCTTGAAATAATACGGAGTAAATATATATATATGTAAATCGATTGAGAGAGTTTAGAGAAAAATATTTTCAAGTTTCTATGAAATAATGAAACCTATTGAATTCTATTTATAATAGATTTTTGAATTATTAAAGTGAATTATTAAAGTATGAATTATTAAAGTAAATTATTAAAATATGAATTATTAAAGTAAATTATTAAAGTGAATTATTAAAGTATGAATTATTAAAGTGAATTATTAAAGTATGAATTATTAAAGTGAATTATTAAAGTATGAATTATTAAAGTGAATTATTAAAGTATGAATTATTAAAGTGAATTATTAAAGTTAAAGTAAAGTAAAAATAAAGTAAAGGTAAAGTTTAAGTATAGTAAAGGTATAAAACTATGTACGTATAATACGCATATAAATATATATAATATTAATTTAAATCGTTATATATATTTAATAAAATAAAATATAAATATCGTTATCTTTATCATACTAGTTAAGTAATGAGTTGTCAAAAGTGGTTCTAGATATTTATAAAAGTTATATACGTTTTAATAATAAAGTTCTTTTTAAACTGAAAACGTTTTTTGTACGTTTGAAACTAAATAGATCAATCGAGTCTTTATGAGATTCAATCTTCCACTATCCTTTGTCTAGTTCTCAATGATTGAAAATTTGTTCTTATTTATAAATCACTTTACCATTTTCCGAATATTGTTAAAATTGAAAGATTTCTCAAATCAACGTGGGCCTTTCAACAGAGACTTGTAATCATAATTCAATATATCTGATAATTCAATCATTTGATCTTATCTTCTAATTCCATTGATAAACATTTTGAAACAGATATAATCATATAAAGTATTTAATCTAATATTTTGTTTACGTTTCAAGTTATAATATATATACACATATACATATATAATCATATTCGTTTAATAGTTCGTGAATCGTTGGAACTTGGTCGAGGTTGAATGAATGTATGAACATAGTTTAAAATTCTTGAAATTTAACTTAACAAATATTGCTTATCGTGTCGGAAACATATAAAGATTAAAGTTTAAATTTGGTTGGAAATTTCCGGGTTGTCACAGTACCTACCCGTTAAAGAAATTTCGTCCCGAAATTTGAGTGGAAAGGTCGTGAATGATAATAAGTATGTTTTCATGATGCATACGGGCTGAAAATTAGAGTTTTATCATCAGCGAATAATTTAGATAAACAATCCATTTATATGAAGAGTACGAATGAAGTTAACATAGAAGAGTGAAATGAGTAAGTGTAGATTCATCTTATCATTTGACGTAGATATGATTGATTCCCAGATTTCAAGGGATTTGATGAAAATCTTCTTAATAAGATTTGACTCTCCGGTAATCAAGGGAATTAGGATCCGCTTTAAATGCGATCGTCCATTTTAATTGTTCTGTAGGAGATTTTCTTATAAATTCACCTCCTTCGTTTCCTTACAACTCACACCTTCTGTTGATGCATTTTATGCAAGTCCCTAGACATCTACCCACGTCCATTGTAGGTACAACAATTTACAGGCCACCATGATTGCTCGTTATTATCCTATCCGTATTTGTATGTGGTTACAGGAACTGCAGGAATGAGATTTAGATGTTTGACTATGTTAGACTTAGTCAGACGTACGAGTGAAGCCTCACTAGTACGGCTGATAGGCTCATACGCACGGTTGATGCTGAGCTAAATTACAATTACAACCTAAATGAGAAGACACGAGTGAGTGATCACCCGTACGGCTGATGAAGCCAACTCATACGTGTGATGAATGAATCGTATGGGTAAGTCAACAGCAGGGGTATATAAAGTCTTATGTTCTTCATTTTAGGTTAAGCCTCTCATTTGTTACACACACTCAGATCTAGTGAGCTCCTCCGATTCTCTCTCAGTCCAAATCACCCAGGTGGTGAATAATAGCTCTAGGTGTTGATCTAATCACACTTGATTTAGTTGTGGTTTAACTAAATTAATCAAAAAAAAAACTTAACCTATTCACTAGAGGGTTTGATTCACTTATTCCGCCATTGTGTGAGTTAAATCTGTTGATTTCTAAGTTCCTAGTCATGTTTCATCACCTTCTATTCTTTCCCCTTCAACTCATATTTTAAAGTATTCATCAATATGCTCCATCCAGTTCTGATTCTCGATATACTTCTAACTTTCATATCGGTCATTCTTCTTTTTCATCTACCGCCGAAAGAATCTATTTACTTCTACTATACTCTTGGGTTTATAGTGTTTCTAGTTTTTCTAGTTCTCCCGTGTCTTTATATTGCTATATGCATCGATATATATGGTTTATAATTTCTGGTTTGTCGTTGGGCTTTATATGTTCCCTTATATTTCAAAGTCTCTGCTTCTGTCTTCTATAATCATTATCATTCACAGTTAATGCTCTCTTTTATTTGCTGCAATTTATACCCCAATTTCTATTTCGGAGTTTTGTCCTTTCGTTTCTTCTTCTTGCGATTAAGCACCGCTTGTAATGGTCCAGAATTCACAGATATGAATTTCGGAATGAACATTGTTAATGTTCTAGGAAGGAAATTGTGATGGCACGATCTTGACTTGTCAAATTTTTAGAATACCTTGGAAAAGGCCGAATCATCAAGAAATATTTTCTTGATATTTTAGAGGTTAAATAAAATACAAGAGTCGTATAACATGGCACATGATGATGTTATGATCTGTGAATCATCACGTTCCATTTAGAAACTCATCATGACTTACCGTAATATAATCACATTGATCAAGTGTCATTATATTATACTAATTCATGCTTCAGTTCCCAACACTACTTCAAAATATTCCTATTTTAAACTTGAATGTTTCAAAATTTAGAAACTAAAATAGTTTCTTTTATGATGTAATACAGATAGCGCGAAGAGGTAAATGATTTCAAATAAGAAAAATTAAGAAAATAACTTCAGAAATATGGAGGATATTTATAATGAAAGATATGATGATATTTTAGAATTTCTAATATCAGAGGATGATGAAGAACATTGTCCGCAGGGGTTTTAGAGTCAGGATCAAGGTATTCGTTAATGACTTCAGCAGGTACTGAATCATTTGGATCCTTTGAAGTCAGGTTCAGTCTTTGTAATTTGTCCACAGCCTCCTTCCTACTTTGCTCAATCTGTTTTCCAGTTCCAAAACTTCTCTTTTTCTGCGCTTTGCCAGCACACTTCATCATTATCATCCAGCTTTTACCGTTTAAAGTCGTTTATAGTTTTTGCTGCTTCATCAGCAATTTTTCCATTTTCGGAGAACCAATTCGTAGTTCGGAGTGTTTTTCAGAAACTTCACATTCAAATTAAGTCCAGAAGATAGACGTTATATATACACATATGACTGTTGGCGTAGACATGCTGCGAGATTTCAAAATACTGATTGCTAATTCCCAATGATTCGTATGGCAATTCTCATTACAAGATGCGAATGAGTAAATGATGGGGTTTCAATGAATAATTATAATGACTTTTTGGAGAGGCTAAAGTCAAAGGGTAATGAAGTTGTTGGTACATCTGCTAATAATGTGGTGGAATGTAAAAGGTTCCCTGGTAACGATGGTGTATATCTCAAGGTTATAATAAGGTTAGTCTGACTGAAAAGTCGAAGTTGACTTGATGGAGCTGTGACAAAACTGGCTACTTTGAATATGAGTCGCAAAGTTATTTTTGCTAATAAATGTCAAAGAATCTGACGCGGATACGTTGTTTAAACTTTTACTTTGGTTTCAAGAGTTTTTCGGGTACATAACTGTGGGTAACATGTGGTTGGATCATCATCACGATTGCTCATCATTCGAAGTGTCTTCAGAAATTTTTGAAGGGTTTGAACACAAATTGTAATCGTTAACATACATTTGATGTTCTAACACAGTTTTGAAGTTAAAATATAGCTTGTGAAAGATGTAAGGATCTAAGAGTGATGATTTTGGTCATATCTCAAGTTGAATTTTGAGATTTCAAAATCAGAATATGTAATTAAATTTTGAATGAGTATGGTTGTTTTGATTTCTATAAAAGAATGTATATTGTTGTGAAAGTAGGGAGTATAATGGATGATTTGCTGAATCAGATTCGAAGAATGTAACATATTAATTGTGAATTTATATATCTCTCGGGTATTACCTACCCGTTAAAAAAAATTTCACAATTAATATTTTGTACAAAAGAATTTTATTACAGTCTTTATGAAAATATATATATGTATATTTTCTTCAGATGTAACATAGATTTAATGAGTTAATGTTAAATTAAACTCATTTGATTTACAGTTGAAACTAGAATTGAATAATCCCTAAAGGCTTTAAAAAAGTACATAACTTTTACGCAGTATTTCTTTAATGACATTGAAATTATGAATCAATACCTCATTATTTGTTGATGTATGATGTTCGGTTCGTGGAATTCTTGTGAATTTCTCAAAGTACGAATGATGTTATCTGAAAAGTTTCGGGTGCATCGATGATGAAAGTGTAAAATCAAATATATACTTGATTTATTATGAATTGGAATTTGTTGAATTGCGATAGAGATTGTAGTTAACGCTGGTTAAGTTGCGGTCGAAGGATGTACATTATTGCATATTTGTAATATGAATTAACCGAGTAGTTAAGATTCACACACAATAGCTTAGCACGGAAAGATTTATTTAAAATATATATATATATATATATATATATATATATATATATATATAATATACATATAATTTCTTCAGAGGGAATGAGTTAATTCTTCATAACTCGTTGATACAATATACACGTTATTGATTCCTAATGATATCCACAGTGATTCTTGAACTGACGGAGTTTGTGATATTATCGGTGTTGTTGATTCAGATGTTGACTGTACTGACGATGCTGGTAACGCTGACGGTACTGTTGATGCTGTTGGTAAAGCAAGTTTAGCTTGTTAATCACACACCATTTTTGTCAGGGTTTCTACTCTTCCTTCTATCATTTTGGTTCGCTTAACTAATTTATGGTTAGGGCTAGATTAGATAATCTCTAAGACTTTAGAGATTACATAATCGCCGCGGAATGTTTCTCCAATGAAGTTATGAATTAATACTTCGTCAGTTATTGTTGTTGGTACTCCTTGGTATCTATGGTGCGTATGACGTTGATGCTCGTGGGACAGATTGTGAAGTTGAGGTTTACGACGCGGTTTTGGTTGGAGGTGGTAATGGTATTGTTGGCGTTGATGATGGTGGTACTGGTTATGCTGCTGATGCTGCTGCTGGTGTTTGTAATCTCTGCACCATATTCTCCAAAGTCACTACCCGAGCGCGAAGCTCGTTGACTTCTTCTATTACACCGGGGTGATTGTCGGTTCGGACGAGCGAATAAATAAAATCTAAAATTTGATGTAATATATAATCGTGACGAGATACTCTGGAAATGAGCGAGAAAATGGTGTTTCGGACATGTTCTCCGGTAAGTGCTTCAGGTTCTTCGTCAAGAGGGCAATGTGGTGGATGGAAGGGATCACCTTCTTCTTGTCTCCAATGATTGAAGAGGCTACGAACTCATCCCTAATTCATCCAGAATAGGTGATGACTGATTGGTTGATCTATTCCGGTCACACTGCTTTCGGAGCTTGAATGGGATTCCATTTCGGAATCTGAGTGACTTGAACTGATGACGAATTCCATTTCGTACGATTGGATAAAGGATTTTTTTTTTTTTGATATGAAATGATTTTGGCTAACGGATGGTATTCTAATTACATAGAATATATATATATATATATATATATATATATATATATATATAAAAGATTTCGTAGATTACGGAGGACTTTGCGGGATATGTCAGGAAAAGTTTAAAGTAACAGATACGATAAGATATGATTTAGCAGATATGCTAAGATATGAATTTTTGTCTATACACTATTCAAGCAATCAATGCAGCAAGACGTGTCTTAGACTAAAAATGATAAGCAGGTAATTTCCCGAGGATGATAAGTAGTTAATTTTTTACACAAAATGATAAGCAAAACTTTTGACATGCAGACACTGTCGAAGTCCAGACTCACTAATGCATCCTATCGACTTATCAGTTACACACACTAATGCAGACCTGGTTCGCTAAGACCACCGCTCTGATACCAACTGAAAGGACCCATTCATATACATTATAAACGATTCACAATAGTTGATTACATTGCGAGGTATTTGTCCTCTATATGATACATTTTACAAACATTGCATTCGTTTTTAAAAGACAAACTTTCTTTACATCGAAAATTGACAGGCATGCATACCATTTCATAGTATCCACTATCCAACTATAAATTGATTTAATAATAATCTTTGATGAACTCAATGACTCGAATGCAACGTTCTTCGAAATATGCTATGAAAGACTCCAAGTAATATCTTTAAAATGAGCAAATGCACAGCGGAAGATTTCTTTAACACCTGAGAATAAACATGCTTTAAAGTGTCAACCAAAAGGTTGGTGAGTTCATTAGTTTATCACAATCATTTATTTCCATCATTTTAATAGACCACAAGAATTTCATTTCCAGTTCTCATAAATATACGTCCCATGCATAGAGACAAAAATAATCATTCATATGGTGAACACCTGGTAACCGACATTAACTAGATACATATAAGAATATCCCCTATCATTTCGGGATCCTCCTTCGGACATGATATAAATTTTGAAGTACTAAAGCATCCGGTACTTTGGATGGGGTTTGTTAGGCCCAATAGATCTATCTTTAGGATTCGCGTCAATTAGGGTGTCTGTTCCCTAATTCTTAGATTACCAGACTTTAATAAAAAAGGGTATATTCGATTTCAATAATTCAACCATAGAATGTAGTTTCAATTACTTGTGTCTATTTCGTCAAACATTTATAAAAGCGCATGTATTCTCAGTCCCAAAAATATAAAGGGTAAAAAGGCAAATGAAACTCACCATACTGTATTTCGTAGTAAAAATACATATAACGTCATTGAACAAGTGCAAGGTTGGCCTCGGATTCACGAATCTAAATTAATTATATATATTTATGTGTTGGTCAATATTTGTCTAACAAATTAGGTCAAGTCATAGTGTACCACAATCCTAATGCTCGAGACTAATATGCAAAAGTCAATAAAAGTAAATTTGACTCAAAATAATTTCCAAAAATCTATACATGATTAATATATAGTTTAAATATCGTCGTTTTATATTTTTAAATATTTTTTAAAAGATTTATTAGAGTAAATAATATAATTTATTTATTAATAAATAAAATTTTATATTAAATTTATATAATATAATATACTTTTATATATATTAAGTAATAAAATTTATAGGGTTCATTTAATATCATAAAGATAATATGATAGGTATTATTAAAGTAAGTTATTACACGTAGTAAAATATGTTTGTATCACATATTTATTTGATAAAATAATATCTATAATGATAGTAAGTAAAAGTTGTATTATTTTGTAATAATAATTATTATTATAAAAATATCAATATTTATAATTACTAAGATGACATTATGATAAAACGATAATTCTAATTATGATAACTTTAATATTTACGATAATTTTTAATATTATCTTTAAAATAATAATTCTATTTAAAATAATAATAATAATGATATTTTATAGTAACAATGACATTTCTATTAAAATGATAATTGTTGTTAAAATGATAGTTTTAATTCTAACGATACTTTTAATAATAATAGTAATGATAAAAATAATAAGAACGATAATTTTATCTAAATCAATATCTTATAATATTTTAATTTCATCATGATACTCTTACTCATTATTTCCTAATCGTTTCGTTTAATAGCTTTTAATCGTCTTTTATATCGTGTTCATAATAATGATAATAATAGTAATCAAAATAATTAGGTGTTATAAATATTTTTTTTAATTACACTAATATTAATAATGATAGTTACTATAACATTATTAACGATAATACTAATAATTATCTTAATGATAATGTAGTAATAATAATAATAACAATAACAATAACTTTTTTTAAATAATGATATATATATTAATAATGATAATGATAATAATAATAATAATAATAATAATAATAATAATAATAATAATAATAATAATAATAATAATAATAATTATTATTATTATTATTATTATTATTATCTAACATCATAACTACATCATTATGATCATAACCGCCTTTCATCAATATCATATTATCATCATCATCTTATTACCTGAAACTAATTCATAACTATATCGTTATCCTATCTTAATCGTGATCTTCCTTATTACGAATCTTCAACATCAATTTTCACTCTCGTACACCCATAACCTTCGGTCATTAACTAACATCACGATCATAATTATCATAATCATAATCTAAACCATATCGTCAATCATCATCATGTCATGATTAATTATAACAAAATCATAATCATATCATAATTTTATCATGATCATATCATACCATCATCTAAACATCATTATCGTAGTCACCTTAGCGATCTACCATCATCCTCGTCATACGATTATCATAATCATTATCATTATCAACGATTTTGTCATAGTTTTTGAGCCTAAACCAATTTTCAGTCCATTAACAAAACCAAAACCATGTAATCAAGTTCACAAACCCAATTAGTCTAGATGGTTTTAATTGGCCCATTAGAAGTAACTAGGATTTTGTGGCCAGTTTATTTATTTGATAGAAATAAGAATACATATGGCTTGTTCTTTGATAAACTGCACAACGATCGATTGTAACAAAAGCAGTTTGAGGATGAGGGTTCATGACATAATGGTGGGGTTCGATGGTGGACTGTTTTGGTGATTTGTTTGAGTGTATTACTACTAAAAGCAACAATAATGTTCGTGTTATGGTTTACGGTAAAGTAATGGTGTTTGGTTTAAAAAATTTAATAATAAACGGTTATTGCTTCAACAAGAACACAGAAATCTTGGCACATGTTTCGACCCAAGAACAACATAGTCCAAGAAATTGTAACTCGGCCCATAGAGGAAATAGGTTTATGACAGTTCCAGCAACAATACCGTACCCATTTTGAATTCGTTGTACCCACTACCCTATCGCTATCCCTAATAACTTTACAGCATAAATAAAATGCACTGTCAACCTCATCTTACTCCCAATTTGTCGGCCACCATGTTTATTTATTTCCACTTGCAATATAATTGTCTTAAAAATTAATAAAGAGAACACAACTAGCACAAGTGATTACCTCTTTTGGGTACTTTTCGGTAAAAAAAATATAAAGAGGAGAAGAGTACGTTTTCATCATCATTGTACCCATCCTCATTGTTAGTCACCATAATCAATTTTCATATTCACCATCCTTGCATACTGTTTACACCATCATCATCATCATCATGTTAACAGAAATTAGCAGCTGCAGTTGCAGTGACGGTCGAGTAGATGGGGTTTTCGAAGGTGGTGAGGATTGAGAAGGTGGTTCTTGGTGACGTGTTAAAACATGAAACAAACAGAAGTTGCAGCCATTATCTTTCATTGTTTGTCAACGATTTGAATATATGGTTTTGTGTTCTGTCTGAATGAAGTGGAGGTGTTTTGAAGGTGTGGTGATTTCAAAGGTGACCGAAGGTTCCAAAGTTGGTTGATGATAAAGGTGTTGAGATCATGGTGGTTTAGTGATGAGTTTGAAAGTGATGGCAATTTGAAGGTGGCGTGAGTGGTGATGGACTCATGGTGATCGAATTGGGTGGTTCGTATATGTGTGTCACAACGATGATGGAATGAGTGAAGGTGTCGATCAAGTAAATAAGAAAAGAAAGAAAAAAAAATGTCGGGTTTGTTTTTGTGATGATCAAGGATGAAAATGGGTTTATTTTTGGTGTTAGTGACTAATCAGAGTGGTAGGATTGTTTTGGGGTGTTCGATAGTAATAACTGAAAAATACCTCTAAGTTGTGACATGGTTTTAAATGTTTGAGGAGAAGGTGAAGGCCGGTGGTGGTTGTCATGATCGAAAGAGGTTTGAGAGGTGGTGAAGTGGTAGCAGGGAGTAACCTAAGCAAAAATGGTGGTGATGGTTTGAAATAGGTGGTTACCTATGGTGAACCATTGTGGTGGAGGTGTATGGTGTTGTGGTGGCAGCAAGCTTGGGTCGACGGTAACATGGAGGAAGAAGTGGTTGTCGAGTGTTAGAATGTATAAGTGTGTGGGTGATATCAATATGTAATTTGTATACATATATACTTTATTTATATATATAGATATATTTTAAATAATAATTATTATAATATCTTATTTTTATTTTATTTTACATAATTAAATTTTAATAGCATTAACATATAATATTTCAAATTATATTTTCAATTACCATCTATATATATATATATATACACACATATCTATTTACAATTAATGGTTCGTGAATTGTCGAAACTGGTCGAAGGTCAAATGCATCAATGTAAACAGTTCCAAAATTTTAAGACTCAATATTACAGACTTTGCTTATCGTGTCGAGTTCACATTAAGATTAAGTTTAAATTTGATCGGAAAATTCCGGGTCGTCACAGTACCTACCCGTTAAAGAAATTTCGTCCCGAAATTTGAGTGAGGTGGTCATGGCTAACAATGAAAATGTTTTCATGACGAATATGAGTTGATAAATAGTGTTTTATCATTATTGAGCAATGTGGATAAAGCAATTCGATTATTCGAAGAGTACGAATGAAGCTATCACAAAAGGGTGAAATGAATAAATGCAAATTCGTCTTGTCTGGTGACGTAGTCACGGTTGATTTTTGAAATTTAAGGAATTTAAAGAAAATCTTTGTAATAAGATTTGATTCTTTGGAATTTAAAGAAATTAGGATCCTCTTTGATTAAATGCGATGATCTGTCTCGATTTCTTTGTCTGATATTTCACTATAAATCCACCCTCTTCGTTTCCTTTATATTTTAGAGTTCCATCCTTTTGTTTTCCCTTCCCGACTTTAAGTCAAGCGAATAATGGTCCAGAATTTGTAGGTATGAAGTTTCAAATGAACATGACTAATGTTTTAAGATAGATTGTAATAGCACGATCTTGATTAATTAAATTACCAGGATTCAAGAAAGGGGATAGAACTATCAAGAAAATATGTTCTTGATATGTTTTTAGATTAGATAGAATGTAAGAGTCGTGTGTCATGGCACATGATGACAGTATGTCTGTGAATCATCATGTTTCATTAGAAACTCAGCATAACTTACTGTAATATAATCACGTTGATCAAGTGTCATTATATTATACTAACTCATGCATCAATTTCCAACACTACTTCAAAATCATTCATAATTTAAATTCAAATTTTTTTCAGAATTTAGAACTAAAATAGTTTCCTTTTATGATATATCACAGATAGCGCGGAGAGATAATTAATATCGGACGAGAATATTTATGAAGATATCTTCAGAAATATTGAGGATATTTATAATGAAAGATACCATGATATCTTATAATTTTAGAATCAAATTGTGATGAAGAAATTCATTCATGATGATTTAGAACGGTTAAGGAGTAAGGTATTCGCTAAAGATTTCATTAGAAATAGAATCATCAGGATTCTTTAAATACAGGGTTTGGTCCTTGTATTTGTCCTTGATCTCCTTCATGGTTTGCTCGATTCATTTTTCAGAACTCAAAGATCTGATTCGTAAGCTAAAATGCTTTTCAGAATTTCAGAATGAAAGTTCATAATTCTATGAGATATAGGTTATATGTATACATATAACTGTTGATGTAGAAATGCTATGAGATTCAAAATACTGATTGCTGATTTCCTGTAATTGGTATGGCAATTCTTGTTAAAGGATGCGGATGAGTATATGATAAGACTTCAATAGATAAATATAGTGATTTTTCGGAGAGATTTAAGCTAAGGAGCAACGAGGTTGCTGGTACATCTACTGATAACATGGTGGGATATAAAAGGATCCCGGAAACAATAAAAGAGCACGCATATATATCAAGATTATAATAAGGCTAATCCGAATGAAAATCAAAGTTGACTTGCTGGAGCTGTGACAAAATTTGCTACTTTGAAAGGGATCGCAAAGTTATTTTCGGTAATAACAATACCAAAGGAGCTAGCACAGATACGTGTTAAACGTTTACTCAAGTTCCGAGTGTTTTCAGGTGCATAACTATATGCGTCAATCTCTTCTTCCGTAGATGAAGTGCGGTTGGTTCATCCTCTCCATTGAGGTGTTTTCAAGAATCATGAAAGCTTTGAACGTAGATTGTAATCGCCAAGATACAAATAAGGTTTAAGATGAAATCAAGTGGTAAACTTAAAGAATTGTTTAGTTTCATATGTTATAAGCAATATTTTAATTCATTTTAATTGTCCAATATTATTAGTCCACAGTCGATAGTCCACAGTTAACAGTCCAATAATTCATATATAGTTTAATATATAATATTCGAATTAATTAATACATATCCTGACCCGTGTACATGTCTCAGACTCGATCACAACTCAAAGTATATATATTATTATAGAATAAACCTCAACCCTATATAGCTAACTCGATCATTACTGCATATAGAGTGTCTATGGTTATTCCAAATAATATATATAGATGCGTCGATATGATATGTCAAAACCTTGTATATGTGTCCCGATATTTAAAGTACGTAAAATAAATAACAGAACTTAAATGACGATAAATAAAATTGCGAGAATATAAATTGCGATAAATAAAATGTAATCAGTTAGCTAGGAACAGTTAGCTTAGATTCTTAACAATTTTTTTTCTCATAGTTAATTTGTTTGTTTCTAACAAATTTTATTTTGTCCAATGTTTTCTTCATTATGCCACTTGTTGGATTCTGTTAAGTCAAAATCCAAATATGAAATTGAATGAAAATGGTTATTCTGTGGTGAACAGATTCGTATATCTGTGGATGTAAGTAGGATAGTAAATGACTTTTGAATCAGATTCGAAGAATGTACAATGTAACTTATTAATGTGAAATCTAAATATTCATCGGGTATTACCTACCCGTTAAAATATTTTCACCATTAATAGTGTGTACAAAGGAATTTTTAATTACAATCTTTATGAAAACATATATACATATATATTTTGTTCAGATATAATTATGGATTTAATGAGTCAATATGATATTAAACTCATTTGATTTACCGTTAGAACAGAATATCTAATCTCTAAAACATTAGAGATTACATAATCAACATGTCGAACGGAGATAAATGATGTAGATCGATTCGTAGAACGATGATTATGATCGAGGTACATATTGAGATGTTGAGGCATGGATTGTTGATGGTACTGTTGGTGCCGATGATGTTGCTGAAGCTGGTACGTTTTGCACCATATTTTTCCAAGGCTATAACTCGGGCGCGAAGCTCGTTGACTTCTACTATTAATCCGAGATGATTGTCGGTTCGGACGAGTGGATGAATAAGGTTTAGAATTTTAGATAGAATATAATTGTGGCGAGATATTCGGAAAATGAGAGTGAAAATGGTATTTCGGATTGGTTCGTCGGTGAATGCTTCAGGTTCTTCGCCCAGAGGACAATATGGTGGATGAAAGGGATTGCTTCTTCTTGTCTCTAATGATTAAGTAGACTACGAACTCATCAGATGAATTGGAGATGGATGATTGGTTGATTCATTCTGGTGACACTGCTTTTGGAGCTTAGGTGAAACTCCATATCGGAATAGCTGTCGGAATCTGAGGGACTCAAACTGGTTGAGGGATTCATCTGGTATGATCAGATGAAGTATTTTCGATAAGAAATAGATTATAGGATGTAGATTAGTACCCTATAATACATAATTTACATATGCATATATAATATTAAAATCCCATAAGTTACAGAGGAATCTACGGAAGCTGTCGGGTAAAGGTAACAATAACATATACGCTAAGATATGAATTTATCTATACACTGTCTATGCAATAGAGGCAGTAAGATGTGTCTAGACTTTATGGATGATAAGCAAATAATTTTTTTTCGACACTAAATGATAAGCAAAACTTTTGACATGAAGACACGGTCGAAGTCCAGACTCACTAATGTATCTAAACAACTATCAGTTAGACACACTAATGCAAGACCTGGTTTGCTAAGACCACCGCTCTGATACCAACTGAAAAGACCCGTCCTAATCTATCAGAACGAATACATTACATTTGGTTACATCGCGAGGTACTTGACCTCTATATGATACATTTTACAAACATTTCATTCGTTTTTAAAAGACAAACTTTCATTACATCGAAAGTTGATGGCATGCATACCATTTCATAATACCTCCAACTATAATTGACTTAATAATAATCTTGATGAACTCGACGACTCGAATGCAACGTCTTTTGAAATATGTCATGAATGACTCTAAGTAATATCTCTAATATGAGCAAATGCACAGCGGAAGATTTCTTTCATACCTGAGAATAAACATGCTTTCAAGTGTCAACCAAAAGGTTGGTGAGTTCATAGGTTTATCATAAAACAATAAAATTCATCATTTTGATAGACCACAAGATTTAAATATTGCATGGTACAAATGAGCCCGAATCCTATACCCACCTGTAATGTACATGCGATATCTTTTAAATACAGTACACATTTCTCGTGTACGAAATCCATTTTTCATAAATCATAGTAACCGTACACATATTCCGTGCACAAAAATAACATACACATAACCTGTGTATAAAATCATTCTCTCGATACATAACATTCACTTTACTTTCATTGCTTGGCTTGGTAACCGACCTTAACATATAATGCGCATAATAATATCCCCAAAACAGAACATCTCGTCTGTATAATAATCATATAAACTTCGAAGTACTAAACACCACGCCCACTAGCCCTTCCGTCTAGTGAACATTCTGGGTGGGGGTGTTAAACCCGGTAGCTACCTTTAGGATTCACGTCAATTAGGCGTGCACTAATTCTCAAAATTAGTGATGTTCCCTAATTCTTAGGTTACCAAGCAATAATAATCAGGGGAAAAAATATTCATATCAATTGTGGCAATTATCACGTCCACATAATTCAATGGTGGCAATTATCACGTCCACATAATTCATTCGAGGAATGTTTTGCTTGTGTCTATCTCGTCAAACATTTATAAAAGCATTTCATGTATTCGCAGTTCAAAATGTATTTCAAAAGCATTTAATAAAGCAGTTGTAAAAGTAGCGCATGTATTCTCAGTCCCAAAAATGTAAAGAGTAAAAGGGAATCAAATGAACTCATAATACGATATTTTGTAGTAAAAATATGCATACGACGGAACTGAACAATGCCGGGTTGGCCTCGGATTCACGAACCTATACCAGTTATATATATTAAAACACATAATAACAATTAACAGGTTTATATTAATATTAATAATATACTTCTTATATTCATAATTTATATGTTATTTTGGTAAATAAATTAATAATTAATATTTATATATAACAGATTCCTATTAAAGTATTTTAATTAGGATATAATATATGTTATTATATATAAATGCTTAAAATGTATTAGAATTGATATTTATATATATGATTTAACTTAAAAAATATATTTATATTTATATATTATTTGTAACATAATTATAATAACATTTTATTAGAACAAAATATTACCTAGTAATATTAATATAGATGTAAAAATATATTTTTATATAAATGTCTTTTAGTTTGTAAAGATTATAATAATAATGATAATAATGATAATAATAATAATAATAATAATAATAATAATAATAATAATAATAATAATAATAATAATAATAATAATAATAATAATAATAATAATAATAATAATAATAATAATGGTAATAGTGGTACTACCTCAAAGGAGTAGCCCTTAAAAATAATGCCCAAGTCCGGGTTTGAACCCGCGACGTCCCGCTAACCCGATAACACCTTAACCATTCTTCCATTTCATTTTATCTGATTTAATACCCCGAATAAATTTTATAACCCAAATCTATCTGTTATCCATTTTTCTTTTCTTTACATTTCATTATCATCATTATTATCTAACATCATAACTACATCATTATGATCATAACCGCCTTTCATCAATATCATATTATCATCATCATCTTATTACCCGAAACTAATTCATAACTATATCGTTATCCTATCTTAATCGTGATCTTCCTTATTACGAATCTTCAACATCATTTTTCACTCTCGTACACCCATAACCTTCGGTCATCAACTAACATCACGATCATAATTATCATAATCATAATCTAAACCATATCGTCAATCATCATCATGTCATGATTAATTATAACAAAATCATAATCATATCATAATTATATCATGATCATATCATACCATCATCTAAACATCATTATCGTAGTCACCTTAGTGATCTACCATCATCCTCGTCATACGATTATCATAATCATTATCATTATCAACGATTTTGTCACAGTTTTTGAGCCTAAACCAATTTTCAGTCCATTAACAAAACAAAACCCATGTAATCAAGTTCACAAACTCAATTAGTCTAGATGGTTTTAATTGGCCCATTATAAGCAACTAGGATTTTGTGGCCGGTTTATTTATTTGATAGAAATAAGAATACATATGGCTTGTTCTTTGATAAACTGCACAACGATCGATTGTAACAAAAGCATTTTGAGGATGAGGGTTCATGACATAATGGTGGGGTTCGATGGTGGACTGTTTTGGTAATTTGTTTGATTGTATTACTACTAAAAGCAACAATAATGTTCGTGTTATGGTTTATGGTAAAGAAATGGTGTTTGGTTTAAAAAAAATAATAATAAACGGTTATTGCTTCAACAAGAACACAGAAATCTTGGCACATGTTTCGACCCAAGAACAACATAGTCCAGGAAATTATAACTCGGCCCATAGAGGAAACAGGTTTATGGCAGTTCCAGCAACAATACCGTACCCATTTTGAATTCGTTGTACCCACTATCCTATCGCTATCCCTAATAACTTTACAGCATAAATAAAATGCACTGTCAACCTCATCTTACACCCAATTTGTCGGCCACCATGTTTATTTATTTCCACTTGCAATATAATTGTCTTAAAAATTAATAAAGAGAACACAACTAGCACAAGTGATTACCTCTTTTGGGTACTTTCGGTAAAAAAAAAAAATATAAAGAGGAGAAGAGTACGTTTTCATCATCATTGTACCCATCCTCATTGTTAGTCACCATAATCAATTTTCATATTCACCATCCTTGCATACCGTTTACACCATCATCATCATGTTAACAGAATTAGCAGCTGCAGTTGCAGTGACGGTCGAGTAGATGGGGTTTTCGAAGGTGGTGAGGATTGAGAAGGTGGTTCTTGGTGACGTGTTAAAACAGGAAACACAGAAGTTGCAGCCATTATCTTTCATTCTTTGTCAACGATTTCAATATATGTTTGTGGGTTCTGTCCGAATGAAGTGGAGGTGTTTTGAAGGTGTGGTGATTTTAAAGGTGACCGAAGGTTCCAAAGTTGGTTGATGATAAAGGTGTCGAGATCATGGTGGTTTAGTGATGATTTTGAAAGTGATGGCGATTTGAAGGTGGCTTGAGTGGTGATGGACTCATGGTGATCGAATTGGGTGGTTCGTATATGTGTGTCACAAAGATGATGGAATGAATGAAGGTGTCGATCAAGTAAATAAGAAAAGAAAGAAAAAAAATGTCGGGTTTATTTTTGTGATGATCAAGGATGAAAATGGGTTTGTTTTTGGTGTTAGTGACTAATCAGAGTGGTAGGATTGTTTTGGGGTGTTCGATAGTAATAACTGAAAAATACCTCTAAGTTGTGACATGGTTTTAAAGGTTTGATGAGAAGGTGAAGGCCGGTGGTGGTTGTCATGATCGAAAGAGGTTTGAGAGGTGGTGAAGTGGTAACAGGGAGTAACCTAAGCAAAAATGGTGGTGATGGTTTGAAATAGGTGGTTACCTGTGGTGAACCATTGTGGTGGAGGTGTATGGTGTTGTGGTGGCAGCAAGCTTGGGTCGACGGTAACATGGAGGAAGAAGTGGTTGTCGAGTGTTAGAATGTATAAGTGTGTGGGTGATATCAATATGTAATTTGTATACATATATAGATTTGATAGATGGTTAGTTAAGATTGATCAACACAACACACAAGGAATACAGTAAAGTTAATAATTCTAATTACATGTAAAAATATCTCTGCCGACACTTTAATTATGAATTTAATCCCGTACTCTGTTGCTAATCAGTGGCGGATAAAATAATTCAGAAAAATCCTAAATTTTTAAATTAAATTCCTTTATTTATTTTGGTCATTATGGTATATAATTCAGTCACTAACTATTAAATAAGAATTACATTAATTATTTACTCCCAACCCTAAGTAAAATATAAAAGGTTTTAAAATTTGACAAACAACTACTAAATATATTATTAATAAGCCTAAAATTTATAAAACTCATTTTCGGATTACCGTTTATTTTAAAATCACATAAGTTTGAATTAAACTTGTTTAATATTAATCGGAACATCAACGAATATTACAATCGTTTAATATTTATTTTTAATATACTTTATTTATATATATAGATATATTTTAAATAATAATTATTATAATATCTTATTTTTATTTTATTTTACATAATTAAATTTTAATAGCATTAACATATAATATTTCAAATTATATTTTCAATTACCATCTATATATATATACACACATATCTATTTACAATTAATGGTTCGTGAATCGTCAAAACTGGTCGAAGGTCAAATGCATCAATGTAAACAGTTCCAAAATTTTAAGACTCAATTTACAGACTTTGCTTATCGTGTCGAGTTCACATTAAGATTAAGTTTAAATTTGATCAGAAAATTCCGGGTCGTCACAAAGACTTTGTTGTTTCCAGATATTGTTTATCCCTATCACACACAATTTTAGACAAAATTATAAACCCTAAATTAGTTATTTATTACTCCATAGTTAATAAAAAATTACCAGTAATATAGAAAATCAACAATCGGGGGATAAAAGTAATACCAGAGAAAAGGAGGTTTGTAACATCTTTCCTTTTGAGTAATAAAATTAGGAAAATTGAAGTAGAAAATAGACAGAAGAAAAAATACGTATTTATTAATTACGTTACCGTAATAAAATTGAAAGAAATGAATGAATTATTACCAAAACAATTAGAGAAAGTCCACAGAAATAATCCCTGGCAAAACGAAGATAATGATGGTGAATTCGGATTCAAATTGGAAGACGAACTTACCCAATAAATCACCTAACTCATCTTCTACCAAATTACTCGCCATCCATCTTCCAAATTCGCCGCCTCCATCAACCCCGTTGGCCTGCAGTGCCACCACCGCATACACCACAGCTCCTACAAATCGGATTGCTCGACATGGTGATGACGACCGTTTCCGCCACCGTCTCAATTGATACTGGTATGCACATATGTTTGCTACTGTGTAATTGTAATTTATGAAACTCATCTGCAGATTGGGGTTTGAAGCTTTAAGCGTTGGTGGAGCACTTGAGGGATGTGATTGAGTGGGAAAATACGTGATAACGTGAATTAGTATATGGTGTAAATGTCGGCGAGGGTGGCGTTGGTGTGGACGGCGGCGAAGATGGTGGCGAAGGTGATGTTAGAGAAGAGGGTGGATAGGATGGAGAGGAAGAGCCTGAATTAGTTAAAAAAAAAAAAAAAAAAAGGAAAAACCCTGCTACAGTATAACAGTAAAGTGAGTGTATTGTTATACTGTAGCGGGCAATTACGCAAATTAGTATATTGTTAAATTAAATTATAATTATATTTTAATATATATAGATACAGATATTTAAATTTAAAAGAAGACAAAAAGGATTTAAATGTATTGAATTATTTAACTCTCCAGATATATTGTTTTTATACTTTAACTTTTGTCGTATATATATATATATATATATATATATATATATATATATATATATATATATATATATATATATATATATATATATATATATATAATACACACACATACATATATATTTAGATATTCTGAGTGATATTTTTAGTCACATATCAATGTTTTTGATAAAGATTACTTTAAATAATAAAGTACATCAAGAAATTAAATTTCAAATTTAAATTACATTTATTTATTTAATATACTAATTACTAATAAAAAAAAATATTTTTGATAAATTACATGTTTGACTTTCATTTCATTTCAAAACAAATACTTAATTCCAATAAATGCTTTGTTGACACTTTGACCCTTTTTCCGCCTTTAAATACATACTATGTTCAACCAATTTCTCAATTCCAAATTCACCAAACAAAACAATGAACCATCAACTCCATAACTCAACCGCACCTTCAACCCTCCATATCACCAACGACCCAGCCCAAAAGAACTTTGACGACGATGGTCGTGAAAAACGAACCGGTAACCTATTATTTTTTATTTTATTTTTGAAATTAAATACATTAATTCACATAACCTTTTCAATTTTACATGTTTTATGTCAATTTTTTCAATAATGTGGCTAAGTGGTTTGTTAACTAGGTACTTGGGTGACGGCTAGTGCACACATTATCACTGCTGTGATCGGGTCCGGTGTGTTGTCTCTTGCATGGGCCATAGCTCAATTGGGCTGGATCGCGGGCCCAGCTGTTCTCATGACGTTCTCGTTCATCACGTACTTCACCTCGACCCTATTAGCCGATGCGTACCGTGCACCGGACCCGGTTACTGGGAAGCGTAACTACACCTATATGGATGTGGTTCAAGCCAGTTTAGGTACAAAATATGATCTAATATTAGAAATGTTATGTTTTTACATGTTTTGTCTATTTAGGGTCAATTTGTTTTTTTTTTTTTTTGTTTTTTGTTTTGTTTTCAAACAGGAGGAAGAAAAGTACAACTATGTGGGATAGCTCAGTATGTGAATCTTATTGGGGTTACAATTGGATACACAATTACTGCTTCTATTAGCATAGTGTAAGTAAATACTTTAATAATCAAGAATATTTGATTTTATTCATAGCTATAATTCAAACCTTAAATTGCATATGTTTATTCAAAAATTGATTAGTTAAAAAAGGCTATAATTTAGTTATCAAAATGATCTGTACACAACTAATTTATAACTATACATAATTGAATATGCTTCATAATTATAATGTATGTGGTACAATACTTAAAAAGCATAAAAAATATGTTTCATGAATTTTACAAATAAAATTTGATGGTGTACTCCAATACCACCCTTTATTATATGCAAGTGTATTTAATTTGATCATTTATATTTAAATGATAGTTAGTTTGAGTCATTTATTTTAATCAGACTTTGTTTACTACTCGTATCAAATTACGTTTCTAATAATGGTAATTAGTAAATTAATACTTAATACTATGTAGTAATCAATAATATAATATTTATTAGTAGTAAGTAGTAATTACTCGTAATAATTAAGTTTTCTTTTAACATCTTACTAAATTTCATATGTTTTTGTTTTATTAATTTATTTATTTATAGGGCTATTAATAGATCGAATTGTTTTCACGACAAGGGGCATGAAGCACATTGTTCGCCATCAAATTATCCATATATGATTCTGTTCGCAGTTATTCAAATCGTGTTAAGTCAAATACCAAATTTTCATAAGCTATCATGGCTATCAATATTAGCCGCCGTGATGTCTTTTGCTTATTCCCTTATTGGACTCGGCTTATCTGTGGCTACAGTCGTAGGTAAAACTATTTTATACGCTTACTTTATGCATGTAGAACAAAAAGTTAAGTAAAAAGTAATTGGTAAAAGTATAAAGTAAAGAACAAATACACGTGACAGTGATATTTTCTAAAGCTGTGTATTTTTTGTCAACAATTAAATTGGAACGGATACAGTATTTATTTAATGTATTTTTTAGTTACTGTTTGATTAACAATAATTATTATATAGGAGGTGCTCATGTAAAAACAACAATAACGGGTACGGAAGTAGGAAAAGATGTATCAGGAATGGAAAAAGTGTGGCATACATTTCAAGCGATTGGAGACATTGCTTTTGCATATGCTTATTCGACTGTTCTAATCGAAATTCAGGTATTTATTTTTCTAATATTTAATTATTAATATTTTATTTTATATAGGATCCAGAATATATTCTACCAGTATTATTTATTTATAATTTAATCAGTAGGAATGAAGTAGTGACTCACTGGAATTTAGTATGGTAAAAATGAGGAAATTATTAGACACATGCAACAAAATATGCATGTCAACATTTGATATGAAACATAAATTGTAAAAATATATAATAATATAATTTAATGATGAAATAATAAATGCTAACACTTCTCAAAAATAATAATAAATGCTTATGGACGGTTCAATATTTACCAAAAACATGAACTTTTATGTTCACTTCAGATATTTTCGTGTTTATGTAGTTAGTGCAAATGTTACTTTAAATGAAATGTGATAAAAAGAAAAGATAAAATTACGCCGTGATACATGTGGTTTGTTTACATTATTATTACAACATATAAACTTTATTTTTTGCATCGTTAGTACCTAGATTTTGCTTAACTTTTATGGTTAGTACCACAACTTAACGTCCGTCATATTTTTAAGGTTAACCCCTCGCATGTGCCACACATGTGAGGGTAATGTCGTCAGTTTAATTAATTTATTCCATTAAATGGACGATATTACCCCACATGTGTGGCACATGTTAGAGGTTAACTTTAAAAACATGACGGACGTTAAGTTGGGGTACCAACCACGAAAGTTAACTAAAATCTAGGTACCAGCGATGCAAAAATTAAAGTTTAAGTGTTGTCATAATAATATAAACAAACCATAGGTAACAACGGCGTAATTTTTCACAAGAAAATGATGCTCCGTGATAAATCACACCTAAACGGTCGGTTATTAATAAAAAAAAATTCAGTAAAAAACTTGAAAATGATCTTACGTTTAATCTGACGCAAACATTTACTTTTAATTTTGTTTTGAAAGGCTTCACCAAAACATTATTCTTTTGATTGATATGATTCTTATTAATCAATTATTATTAAATTATAAATTATCTTGTTTTTTA
Source organism: Rutidosis leptorrhynchoides (assembly GCF_046630445.1). Lineage (NCBI taxonomy): Eukaryota > Viridiplantae > Streptophyta > Magnoliopsida > Asterales > Asteraceae > Rutidosis > Rutidosis leptorrhynchoides. Next base: position 556,845,441 of record NC_092334.1, on the reverse strand, counting down.
TTTGTTATACATAGAGTATCATATAAAGACGTTTTTGTTAATAAGAATAAGAAAACATTTAAAAAAGAAAACGTAACTTTGACTCATAATACAAAAAAACAGAATATCAAAAAGAAATAATTTTATATAGGAGGGTAGTAATTATTTATAGAGTAAGACAGTGACACCAGTGTACGGTGATTGATCTTAGTTGACAGCTGTTACAATTTCTCTGTGTTCCTCGTATCCAAATTTCATATTTTAATCACATGACAAGTCCATTAGTATCTATGAATGTCATAATCACTCCAAAAAGTTGGAATAATGTTTTTATCAACTACAAATCCTAATTCCATGTGCATACTTCCTCCCACCACAAAAACACCAATACTTTTGACCAAACATTTTATTTTGTTGTTTAGTTTATTGTAGCATACAGAACTAACAACACATCGTTTATTCATTTGACATCACATATTCACATATGCTCTTTCTCGGTTAAAATTAACATAACTAACAAAAAATTACGTGTTATGCGATCATAGATGCACTTTTGAGATAGTATTGATTTATGAAACATTATAAAGATCATACAAAATTTTTCATTTTCAAAGGCGGAATTTAAATAAAGTTTTGTCTAATTTAGAACAAGAATTGTGAGAATGTAATGGATATTGTGTGTTAAGATTGTGAAAGGAAGGGTGTGATAGAAAAATCCCGTGAAATTGTTATATATGTAGGTTCCACCAAATTTAATAGAGACAAAAATTCTTTATATAACTAATAATAATTTAACTACTAAAAATTAGAAGAGAAATAAAAAAAACTTTAAAATTATTAACTTAAAAGCATCCTCTTATATACAACCGACATTTTAAAAAACGCCCGATTACAACGCCACATTAAAAAGTCATCAAAGATAAGATTCTTGTGGACGATTAATTGATGGACCTAAAAGGTTGATGATTATAGGCCATCAAATGTGTTGGATTTATCAAAGAATTTGAGAATAGGGTGGTGGCAAGGGTAAGGGGTAGGGGATGGATGGTTTGAAATGCCAACCTTTTTGGAAGATAATGGCATTTTAATATCAATATATTCTGTTTTACTACCTTTATTTAAACTTCTGCCAACCACTTATTTTTATTGTCACAATTCTCATCTTATAAAGATCTTGCTACATTTGTGCAACCTTTTCACTAAAAATAACTTACTATTTTCGATGTTATTCCTTACAATCAACCTAACTTAAGGACACACATGTCCGATTCTAGTTACATACCATTGTGTTTATCAAACAATCAATGTATATTGATGTAATAGTTCATCGAATCTGTGTCGAACAATGTTTGTTCAAAATATTTTAGGCATTGAAACTTTTGCATGCATGATCATACAGAAATTTGGTGGATATAGACATGTTACTCCGTATATGGTTTTACAAACTAAAGTCAATTTTATACTAGTAATCATGATTGATGGTTTTGATATAATCATATCAATAAGTTAATGTTGGTTTATATAATTAATAATTTAATATGTCATTAGAAAAAATAAGTTAATGTTGGTTTAGGTTTGGTCACACATCTCATAGGGTTCAAATCAATTTAAAAAGGACGGTGTTATATCCACTAACAAAATTGATTTGCCACTAAGTGCACTAAGTGCAGTTAAAGTAGATTTATAACTTATGAAAGTGAAAATATCAATGCCCATTTGAAGATGATATCCCTTTGAATGCAAGTTTGAAAGGAAACAAATAGTACAATTATTCAATATCAATATTATGCATAGAAGATTGTTTAAGAAAAAATAATTGCCGAAATAGTATATGTAAACTAAATGTTTGCTTGATAATAAAAATGGGCATTTTAAATACAATATTCAATACTAATAAATGAATTATTGTACAATATCTTAATATGATGTTAGAAAGCATTTGTTAAGAAACAAAATATTAATTTTATACCTAAATAGTTAAAGTTATTAATTAATTATTTTCAATACAGGACACACTAAAATCATATCCACCAGAAAACAAGATGATGAAAAGAGCATCACTTGTTGGAGTTTCAACAACAACTTTGTTTTACATGCTTTGTGGATGTCTCGGTTACGCGGCATTTGGGAACGACGCGCCAGGAAACTTCTTAACCGGCTTTGGATTCTATGAACCTTTTTGGCTCATCGACATCGCAAATATCTGCATTGCAGTCCATCTTATTGGTGCATACCAGGTACAAGCAACTGTGCAACATTAAGGTTTTTTTTTGTATGAAACAATTTTCTTAAATGGTATTAAAAGTTGTACAAAAATTCAGGTCTTTTGCCAACCGATATTTGGTTTTGTTGAGAAGAAATGTAAGGAACGATGGCCCGAGAGCAAGTTTATAACAAGCGATCATGCCGTTAACGTGCCGTGTTGTGGCGAGCTTTCCATTAATATGTTTAGGTTGGTGTGGAGAACAGCATATGTGACGTTGACTGCATTGATAGCGATGATTTTCCCGTTTTTCAATAGCTTTTTAGGGTTGATTGGCGCGGGTTCATTCTACCCTTTGACGGTTTATTTCCCAATAGAGATGTATATCGCGAGGGCTAAAGTACCAAAGTTTTCGTTCACATGGGTTTGGCTGAAGATCTTGAGTTGGGCTTGTTTGGTTGTGTCGTTGGTTGCAGCGGCTGGATCTGTGCAAGGACTGATTAGTGATCTCAGGAAGTATCAACCTTTTAAGACGGTAGATTAACTTGTCCTAATTAAATTAAAATATATAAAATATCACAAAGGTAGTAGTTTGTATAAGAAATTGCTTGGTACAAATGAGACTAGCAGTTTGAATTTTATGTTTTCTGTTGTGATTTGGACAAATTGTGTTGTGTTCATTATTTTGAATGGTTGTGTTTATTTCTGACTGCCAATGATGGTTAGAAGTAACCACTTTTCTTTACGCCAACTTCGCAATGATGATCGATTTGACCTCCTCTTTTGACAAAAAAGATATGATGATAGATCACTAAGAATATACAATTTCAACGTGCAAGACTTTTTTAACAGCAAATTTAATTAAAACAAATAGAAAGAAGTAAAACGCAAATTAAAGTTCAGTCAACATTGGGGACAATCTTGACATTAAAGCTTGACATATAGCAAGAGTTGCTAACCTTAAAAAAAGGGTAAACTAATATCAACACTTCAAACTTTCAAAGGTTGCCATGAAAAACCTGAACAGTTATTTTAAACCTAGTGATAATCTTCGAACAATATTTGTGATCATGCATATTTTGACCATAGGGTTAATATGCCTGTTCAACGCGTAAAGTGAGGTTTAAGGATTTTAGAACAAGGCTCTCTGGTCCAGCTACCGTGAATAACCCTGACCGACATGATGATGTCGGCGGGGTGGCCAAGTGATTAAGTCCACCTTCGATAACGATCGTCGATCAGAAGACCCCAAGTAAGGTCGTAGGTGCTAGTTAACGAGGAACTAACCTGTTGACCTTGAGAAGATGCTAGATGATGCTGGTCACGGAAGACGTGTAGTAGATGATGGTTACGTAACGTGATTGTGTGTTTAGAATGACAATAAGGGTTTGTATATATAGGCAAACCCTAATTCTAGAATCATCTAAGATAATGATAATCTCGTCCATAACTAACTCCCCCGAATCTCGGATATAATTATGGAAAAGATATTGACTTGATGACCAAATAACTGCCGTACCGGGAACAAAGGCATTCGATACATAACCGCATGCCGCATACCGCATACAAGTTATACGCATTCGTATGCTATCAAGGGCCCGCATACGAATGGAATACGCATGCGAGTTGCGGTATCATTAATTTGCACCATCAAATTTGAGAACTACGTATTAAAAAAATTGTAACTTTTAGAAGAATATAAAATGAAATTCAAATCGGCATACTAAGGTTATCTAAGCCATTATGCGCCTTCCATTTCTTAAGAGCATAGATTGCGAACGTGAGTTCTAGTCAACTTAGATATTGCACAACCACAATATAGTCATGACAATCATACATGTCATCTAAACACTTATAATTAACAAAATAAATTTTTGAAAAGTTTTAGATTATAAAAAACCAGCAAAATGCAAAATCTCATTCTAAATCTAAAATAACATCCTCTCATTGAGAAACTTTAACTAGGTATTGAAACATGAAAAAAAAAAAAAAAAAAAAAGGAACATTTTTCAGTTACAAAATCACACGACAACTGTTCCTTTGAAAATTGACCATTGGCAGGTTGTAGGTGAATAAAAAGATAACGAACGTTCGAAAAACTTCAGTCTCAGTGATCACGAAAGCTTGAATAAGAGACTGTACATGCAGCAAAAGACTGGTCTGGTGTGCCGGATATTTTTTTTTTTTAATTTTTTTTTTGGCGAAAAAAAAACGAAAACTTTATAAATACGGAAAACGTTTTCGAATAGAAAACGTCTCTCGTGTGCCGGATATTATAATCGAGGGTTTTGGGTCATTTATGGTGATTTTGGCATCAGATATCTGAAACAACCAAATCACAGCACATAAGATATATTTCCAAATAAACCCCTGCACACTTTTTGGCCAGGAAAAATAATGTAACGGCTTATAAACCAGATCATTCTTGGCATTTTATCATAAATCACAAAAATATATAAAAAGTCAACATTTCATCATAAATCACAACAATATATAAAAAGTCAATATTATTATCGCTTTGAGAAATCCATTACTAGGAATCTATCGATAATGGCCATATAATTTCATTCGCAACGTTAGAGTGTTCCCAGCGATCGAGCCCATGACTTGCGGGTCACAAATAATACGAGTTTGGTGTACAGAAAAAATAATAATAAATGAAGATTATTTGCATTACTTTCTAAAAGTTAAAAACAATTATGATTTGTCCAAACTCTTTCGAATAAACAGCATTTGTGTTTTAAAGCGGTAATAATTTGAATTTACAAGACCAATATACAATTTCCGAAAATTGAAAGATAAAGAACATCAAGTGCCAAAGACCAGCATTTATGTAAATATTGTACATTAATGACATGCAATGCACAAAAAAATGGAAAGTAAATAGTCAAAACAAAATCATGCTTTGTCATCTAAAATCAGATTTCTTCTTAAACTAGGCAAACTAGGGTTTATGATAGATATTTGATAGTTTGTAATCTGTAAGTGATGGATGTATAATAAAGAAGATGAATATTGAAAGATGGAAGGATTGATTTTATTGATGAAATGTAAAAGACTGAAATACAATAAACTCAGGAGATCCACACCATAGATTCTCTCTGCCCAAGCTCAAAGAGCTGATAACAAACTAAAATGAAAATGAAAACATGCCTCACAAAATTGGTAATGGCTGAAAAAGTCCGGCCGGGGCCAGGTTGATGATTTATACCATTGGCAAACATCACATAATTGAACATACTGTTTAACCGATTTTACCATACCGAACCAATAAACATGGGCTGCGAGGCGACGGTATGTACAGTAGAACCCAGAGTGGTAATCGCTTTTGTTGGGAACTTAATAATTGGTCCCACAAATCACGGTGATTTATGGTATTCTGAATCATGATTATTAACTCATGCAAGCAACAGCAAAATGCACCATCATCTCCATATACAGAAGGAATAACACCAAGCGTATATATAAGAATGATCTTTGATCGTAAATATGCTAACAATATCCTCTTTAACGGGAGCCACCAAACGAATGGGACGGCCCGCTATTACTGGCGGAAAAAGATACATTCTCGCAAGGTGAATTATATAAAAGCTGTTGTGAAACAGATTGAAGCACTTTCCGAAGTGCATTTATTTCTCCAGTAATCTATAGCACAAGTAGAAAGATTTAATAAAAGAATGACCTTTGATCATGATACATACCTCACGAATTTGTCTCAATACATCCACCATCATCACCATAAATAGAAGTAATAACAGAACGAGGAACAACCACTTCAACAGTAGTGTCCGTAATTACAGCTTGATGACTGCCGCTAAATTAACACGAATTGTATCATTCAGAAGGATACATTGATTTTGAAGGACTAATCAATTGACTAAAGAAGGTACACACACGCTTCAAATCCACCCATTCTTCTAGGTGGGCCCCCTTCAAACTCGAGAAAGCCAGGTCCACCACCTTCAATACCCTGCAATATAAATTGCATAGCTAAATATGTATAAAATTGAAATGGAAATTAAAAATATATTGTGCGTGCGTGTTGTGTGTCTATTTGAAATTACATATCTCTACAAACTATATTATGCATGCTATCTGTCTACTCCTATATGTGTCTTCTTTTTTATGGATACTTTTGGATGGTTGCATATATCTCTTAAGGTATGTACCATTTGCCCTCCCTATTTCGTTATGAGCATTTCTATTATTTACTGGCCGGAGGTCTTTTAGGAAGCAATATCTCTGCTCTCGAGTAGAGGGAGGGACGACCTTATCTAGTCGCGGGTTCTATACCCGCGGGTGGAGTAGCACTACTAGAAACGAGGTCTTCCCGGACGAAAAGTCGTCCCTTTTAATATTAAACTAATATTTATTTTATTCAATCATTAAACAATGCTGGAATAATGACGCATAATGCTTTTTCCGGATGACTAATCCCAGACGACTTATCGTCTGGAAAAGCCAGTATCTGCAGTTTTAGCAGATTTGGTTTCTGCATTTCCAGACTAATAAAACAGCACAAATTCTGCAGTTTTCAGCAAATTTACAAATTAAAAACCTGCTATATAATAACGATTACGAATTCACAAAATACCATAATAACACTAAACAAAAGTCTTGAAACATACACTTATCCAAACATGCATTACAATATCCGAAAAACTACAAAATAAAATATCGTTTACAAAACGTACCAACCATTTCATAATTGTCTTGACGCACACCAAACAAATTACAAACCGTCAAATCCATCATTATACAAATCGTTATCAAAGTCATCGTTCGAGCTCGGGTTACCGGAAGTGGAAGTACCGGTATTGGAAGTACCGGTAGTGGAAGTACCGGGAGGATAGCCAAATCTTGGTCGAACATCGTCAGGGATTTGCATATTATTAAAAGCAATTATTCGTTCAATGTCGGCCGCCGTGTAGTATGGTTGTGGTGGTATTTCGGGTTGACGACTCCGACCGGTAGACAATGAAGATTCAGAGGTAGTTACCGACTTTGGCATCTTCGGGCCCAATCCGCGTTGGTGTCCCGGTCGTTCGCCCAAAACTTGTTCCATGATAACTTCCTCGTCGGTGCCGGGAAATTGTTTTGACAACGTCTTCATTCGTTTCTACAAAGTTAAAAAAATATAAATATTACTAACATATCATTATTTATATATACATACATACGTATAAAAAAGTATCACTTACAAGACCATTATATATATATATATATATATATATATATATATATATATATATACAAAGTTAAAAAAATATAAATATTACTAACATATCATTATTTATATATACATACATACGTATAAAAATGTATCACTTACAAGACCATTATATATATATATATATATATATATATATATATATATATATATATATATATATATATATATATATATATATATATATATATATATATATATATATATATATATATATATATATATATATATATATATATATATCGGGAGTACACCAATTGACTTATACTTATATTTATAAGAAGTACACCATAATCTATAAAAATGTATCACTTACGTAATTAATTTTCGGTATGAACGAATCATTCCACTTGGTACGATCCTTGGGTTTGTGCAAGATCTTGTAATTTTTTATAGGACCGATTTCCGCATTCTTGGCTTGACGTTCGTTCTACAAACGCACAAATAAATAACTTAAATGTATAAAATCAAATAACCCATTTTCTTACATTTTATCATTTATATAAAACATTAAAACAAGTAGGTGTAAGTAATTTACCAAATGTTTAACTATCGATTTGGCACCATGCAAACTGTTGTATTTGACTTCAGCCCGATTTTTTTTTTTATTTTGAGCACAACGCTTTCGATATGCTTCGTCAAGCATCATGTCAACAAAAGGCTCCCACTCTCGGGCTTCACAATCCTCGGGTGGGTTCGCACGAATGAAATTTATATCATCCGGATGTTCTTCTTCGAGGAATTCGTAATAACCAATATACTCACTTTTTGCGTTTTTCCATCGTCCCGCCGCAATCTTGTTAATACCCGTTCGGATTTCAGCTGCATGCTCACCTTCTAGCCATGTATCAATTTGAAAGTAATTCTACTATAAAAAGTAATAAATATATTAAAAGGTTATATATAAGAAACGCATATATATATATATATATATATATATATATATATATATATATATATATATATATATATATATATAGATATAAGTGTGTATATATATATATAGTAATTAATTAAACTTACGCGTATATCAACCCAGACGTCGTCTTTGAAAGATGATGGCACATCCGCCCAACACTTGTAATATTTTGGGAAGCTTGGTTTCCGAACAACACTAGATATCAAATTAACAAACATTGAACTATTGTCGCCTATCGGATTAATGGTTTTCAACTTAATATCAAAGTCAATCGTGAGTTTTCCATGAGCATTCCTCAACTTTCGCAAACCTATGTTTTGTGTTTTTCCCCGTTTACCCCGATTATTTTGGCCCCCGCGCCCCCCGGGGCCCCCGCGCCCCCCCGACCATCCCGGCCATCATTAGGAAAAGCAGAGCAAATAAATTCATCTGCATAAATACAAAATAAAAGTTAATAGAACAATGATATATACATATACATTTATACAAAATAAAGTGAATAGAACAATGATATAGACAATGATATATATTCCTACATATAATGTATGTATATATATATGGTCGTGAAAAAAAAATACATAATTGAAAATTTACAACAACAAGCATAGAAATACTTATACTAATGCGGAAAATGATATATATTCATATATATATAATATATTTACAACAACAAGCATATATATATATACACACACACATATAAATATATGTGTATATATATACATATACTTATACTAATGCGGAAAATTTAAAAAGACGTTCATAGAAATATAAATCATTTGATTACAACAAGCATTTTTATATAAACGACAAGAATTACACATCAATATTCATCATCATCGCTAGAGAAAGCTTCATTTCGAGGAATTTGGGGATTTAGATCATCGTCAGCCACCACATCATCATCATCATCACATATGTCATGAGGAAGGACAAGAGGGTCTAATTCTACTATATCATCATCATCATCATCATCTTCATCATCATCATTAACTTCATGTATTGGTCGATTAAATTGAATTGGTGTTGCTTCTCCGGTACACTCATACTTGTATAAGTCATATTATCTAAATCAGCATCAAGGCTAAGATCGGATGAATTGGTGTCGTGTACAACATCCCCTATGGTGTCTTCGATAATGTCTCTATCCCAGATTTTTCGATGATTTACCTCATGAACGACCTTCCAGCTAGTAGAAGTTTTGGAAGGATCATCGATGTAAAAAACTTGTTGAGCTTGTGTTGCAAGAATGTGTTGATCATCTTGGTACCACTCATCTTTCGTGTCAATGCTAGTTATGTTATTGACTGTAACTAGGCGTTTATGTTTCCGGGTGTTCTCAGTGTTGAACCACCGGCATCTGAATAACACAACACTAAATGCACCGGCATAATGCAACTCAACAATATCTTCTAACCGACCATAATACTTAGAGACAGGACTACCTTCATCTGCGAGTGTCGAAATTCCACTATTTTGTGTGGTGCGTCGATCATCGTGATTGCTAACCACAAACCTGACACCATTCACATGGCAGGCACTGTAATGGTTTGAGCCACCCACCGGTCCTTCAGCTAGACAGATCAATTCATCGCTATACTTCGATCGGTCAACTGACCGTAGTTCACGTATCTATCAAAAAATAAAAAAATGTTAATAAAAGTTTGAATAAAAATAGTTATCATATGTAAGTCTAATATATATATATATATATATATATATATATATATATATATATATATATATATATATATATATATATATATATATATATAATGAGTTTACTTTGTTGGTGAACCAACTTGGAAAATTTGTTTTCATGTCCATATTGGGGTACTCTGTTTTAAATTGACTGTAAATGTTCAAAAAGAATTGTTAGTATGAGCAACGTTTACGTAGTTAAGTCATTATAAACTCATGTTTTAGTAAAATGACTTACTTTTTGTATTCGTCGATGTCAGAACAATTGTTGAGTACATACCAGTGAAGTTTATCATGAATATCCCGGGCCAGAGATTTGAACACACCTTTACTGATAAAATTACATAACGATTTGAAGACACGAAACTCACATGACCTAGATGGCCCGTCAGCATATCTGTCAGGACGATTAAATCTCGTTTGTATACCTTCAAGGGACATTGAACATGCAGTTAATGCTTCATCAGCAACGTACCCCTCAGCTATACAACCTTCAGGCTTAGCTTTATTTCTAACATAATTTTTTAGTTTTTTCATGTATCTCTCAATTGGATACATCCACCTCATGTAAACAGGCCCTCCCATTATAGCCTCTTCCGGTAAATGCATTACCAAATGAATCATTATGTCAAAAAAGCTAGAGGATAAATTAACTCGAAAGTACATAACAATTTAACCACTTGTTTTTGAGCTTTCAACATATCTGATACCATTAACTCTCGAGCACAAATTTGCTTAAAGAATGCACACAACTGCGTTATTGGTGTAGAAATAGTAGGGTGCAAAAACGCGTTAACTCCGACCGGTAATAATCGTTGCATCATGATATGGCAATCATGAGATTTCATGTTCGTAATGTTGTTATTATCCTTGTTCACTTTATGCCTGAAGTTTAATCCAAACTCATCTGGAAGTTTAACTTCTTTAATGAATTTACAAAAACTTACCATGTCTTCGGAATTTAAGGAGTATTGTGCATGAGGTTTCAAGAATTGCCCATCCTTTTTACCGGCGGTCTTAGGTTTGAGCCACAAATCTTCTCGAATTCCTAATTTTTCCAAGTCAACTCGTGCATTGTGAGTGTCTTTGGACTTGTCATTCATTAATAAGGTACCCAAAATAGCCTCCAACACATTCTTTTCAATATGCATGACATCTAAGTTGTGTTGTAGTGGAAGATATTTCCAATATTCAAGTTCCCGAAAAATAGAAATTTTAGTCCAGTTGTGAGGACACTTAGGGGGACGTTTTCTTTTTAGTCCATTTGTATGATTCTTTCCGGCATTACCAACTGGCAACAAATCTTCAAGTTGCTTTTCGATCTCATGCACTTTGAACTTTCTAGGTTTTGGGGTATTATCAACCTTACCATTGAATTGTAAGTTTTCTCTGAATGGGTGATTCGGTTCAAGTTTTTTTCTGTTACTGACATAAACAATTTTGTTTTCTACACGCATAGCAGGAGTGTCCTCGTTACATGTAGGGCATGCTTTATAGCCTTGGCCATTCCAACCGGACAAACTACCACGGGCAGGATAATCATTTATGGTCCAAATAAGCATTGCTTTCATTTGAAAATACGTGTTTGTAACTGAGTCATGCGCAACAACTCCTTCGGACCATAAAATCTTCAGTTCATCAACTAAAGGCCTCAAGTAAACATCAATATCTTTTCCAGGTGATTTAGGACCAGGAATTAACAGAGTCAACATGAGAGAACTTTCTTTCATACATATCCACGGCGGTGTATTGTACGTTGTCAATATTACTGGCCACATGCTGTAAGCATTATTCATGTTGCCAAATGGATTGAAACCATCAGCAGCCAACCCTAATCAAACATTTCTGGGTTCACGTGCAAAATCCGGATATCTTTTGTCAATTTCTCTCCAAGATCGACCATCTACCGGATGACGCATCTTACCATCTTCAGTGCACCGCCCAGTAGCATGCCAAATCATATCTTTTGCAGTGTATCTAGAACTATACAATCGTTTTAGTCTTGGAGTTACTGGAAAATAAAGCAAAACTTTATTAGGAACTTTCTTCCCCGATGTGCGTTCGTCTTTCCATCTACTCGCGTTACATATTGGACAGTTTTCCAAATCTTTGTATTCTTTATAAAACAAACAACAATCATTCTTACAAGCATGTATAGCTTCATACCCTAAACCGATCTTTCTCATCCACTTCTTGGTTTCGTAAAATGATTTCGGAATTGTGTTATCTGGAGGATGTGATTGTACGAGTAATTCTAACAATTGGTCGAATGAAGTATTCGTCCATCTATTCAAGACCTTAAGGTGTGTTAACTTGGCTAAAAACTCTAATGAGGACAACCTGCTACCAGCATATAGCTCGGTTTGGGTGGAGTCAATTAAATCCTCAAGAAGAGTTGCGGTCGTGTCATACATAGTCTCATCGTCATTCGGATCTTCAGCCGCATAATTAGGTTCTCGCTCCAACTCAATATCGTGCAAGAATTTTCTTAGAGGGTTCGTTGTGTTGTGTATTTCGGGTGGTTGTGGTAGTTCACCGTGATACCGCCACATAGTATAAGAGGGTTCAAACCCATTTAAAATAATATGTTCTTTTATATGTTTAGGTTTAAGAAAAACTGTATTACCACAATGTTTACACGGGCAACTACACTTACCGAGCGAATTCAAATTGTTTTCACACCTCTCAATAAATGCATCAAGACCACTGGTAAAGTCAGGATCAAATGGATGTCGTATTTTAATCCAACTCTTATCAATCGTCATAACAATTACCTAATTAAAGCAAGTTTAAAGCAACAAAAAACTTTAAAATTAATAACACTTATTATATTTTTAATCAAGGCCGGGTAGTCCAACTATGGAAAGCAACCTAACCCACTCTCTGAATGTTTTGTCTCAACTATGGATGAGTACAACTAATTTACTAGTTAGAAAAAATTCGGCAGCATTGCCCCTAAACTCCCCAAATATGTCGTATTAAACGCATATTTGTAGGAGTAAAGGGAAAATGTTTACCAAATTTTTCGTAACTAGTAACTTTGTAATACGCATCCACATCCTAAAAGAGACAAAACACACAGAAAGTGGTCCCAAAAAGGGGACCTTCCAAAGTTAATTTCTAATAAATTAACCTTGGACGGGTATTCTATAGGATTGGTTAATTTCGAACCTAAGGTAGAACTATTTTGAAATTAACCACTAAACCTAACAATAAGCATACAACAATAAGCATAAGCATAAACATAAACATAAACATAAACATAAAACATAAACATAAGCATAAATATAAACATAAACAATAACATTTATAATTATATACTTATACTTGTATACTTATAATTATATACTTATACTAATTTTTCTAATTAAAAATGTACATAACATTTTCTTCATCAAACCTATCAATTTACTAATTAAAATTGGATTTTAGGACCAATTATAATCAAAACTTAAGCAACTTAACAAACTAAGCATGAAATTCATGAACCTAAACATATTGTCATACAACAATTTCATGTTCTTGACAATTTCATCACAAAACCCACCACTTTACTAACTAAATTCGGATTTAAAGCCTCAAAATATTCAAGGAATCATCAAACATAAGCATAGTAACAAACTAAACATGAAAATCATAAGCTAAAACATATATAATCACAACAATTATCAAATGTTAACCCCAATTTTCGGATTTGGGGTTTTAACAAACTAAACATGAAAAAGAATCAAAATTAAAAAAGAAAAAAGTGAAGAACATACCTTGGTAGTGATTGGGATGAAAGATTGTTGGATTTGGTGTGGAAGAAGCGGGAAATCGCCGGAAATCGCTCCATATCACCGGAGTTGTGTGAGTTTTTTTGGTAGGTGAAAGTGAGAAAAAGGTAGCCAAGTTTCAGCTTTTCTGCCGAAACTTTTCCCGGACGACCCATTCCGGACGATAAATCATCCGGGAATCAAATGGAGGGAAACGAAATTTTAGGCGCGGCTGTGTGAGTTTTTTTATTTATTTTTCTTTATTAATTACTTATAAATTATAAAAAATTACTTAACAATAATTTTTAATTACTTAAATATTATTATTAATTACTTATAAATTATAAAATTATTTTAAATTTTAAATAAATTAATAATTTAAAAAACAATATAATTACGTAAGTAATTAATTAAAAATTACTTAATAATAATTTTTGCATAATTTAAAAAAATTATTTGTAAACAAGACTTGCTAACCTTTCTGAAGGAAAAAGTTCCGTGTGAATTCACGGCTGTTTACTTTTATAAAGACGATTGTGATGCGGATTTAAGGAGAAATGACTGGTGAACTCTACTTCGCAGATGATTAATATTTTGTGTTGTATTTTAGTTTAATTTGTTTCGAGTTTAAAAAAATGTAACCGTTTGTGTGATGAATAAAAGTGTTGTTTCGCAATCTTTCTAACGGATAAAAAATGAATTTTATAAATATTAATAATTATTTGATAATATAAAATATTTAAAAATAATAATAAATAAATGAAAGGAGGGGTGCAGTAGCTGAGTGCACTGTAAAGTAATTAAACCTTTATTTAAAGCATTGTACAATTTCAGAATAATGGCAAAAAGGTGCAGTAAAAAGTTAATTATACATCACCTCAAACAGGGAAGTAGGTGAGTGTGATAAAAGAAATGACATGTCGTCACTAAATATTAAACCCTAATTAAATTCAACCTACCCCTAAACGATCCGGTCTGACGGGAAACTTTAGGTGGGAAATTTTGGGCGGGAAAACGATAGATGGCTTTTGGGCGGGAAATTCTTTCTATATAATAACCCACTAATAACAACAATATGTGACTGCACAATATGAATCACCATTACCAGTATGGTCCAGAAGAAACTTTTGTTGTGAAATTTTGTCGAACATGTGGTTCAAAGATGGTTTGCTTATCGGATGAATACCAGTACGGTCGACGCTTTTATGGTTGTGGTGGTACGTCCCGGATCTTGATGATGTCTGAGCGTTGCAAAAGGCTGCAAATTTGGATTGATCCGCCCTACACTGAAAGGGGGCGTGAAGTAGTAATAGAATTGTTAAGGTCTAAAAGAGCTCTAGAACGTTCACTCAAAATCGCAAATCGTCAAGCAAAAATGTTGAAACTGATGTTAATTTGTAGTTTTGTAGCATTTGTGTTGTGTTTCATTTTCAAGTAATTGATGTAGTTTATTTTATAAGTATTGTGTTGTAGTTTGGAATGTATTGTACGTGTTGTAGTTTGGAAGTAACTGATGTATTTTCTTTTAATAAGCGTGTTTAAAATGACTAATAAGCGTGTTTAATACTCCTTCAACTAATAAAACATCAAGGCCACTGGAGAAAAGGATCCAGGTCATATGGGGAACACAACTGTTTCTTGAATTCATGAATTATCACTTGACTCAATTAATCTCAAATATTAAACCCTAAACACTAATGTTTACACCCTAATTAAGTACCAACATAACCATGAGCTCGTTATCTTGATGCATGGCCTACCAGTTTTGATAACTGAGCAAAGATGCTATCAGAAAACTGAAATGATTTGACATAGCCTAGCAACTTTAATTAAAGAGCCATGCATCAGAGATGCTTTAATGTAAGCTGATGAAGACAGAGATTCTTTGACTAAAGTCATGAATCAGATATGCTTTATTTAAAGTAATATTCAATAGCTGTATTCAATAAATGTGTTTATTGACACAACAACCTACCACCTACTACCTCTATAAATATCACCTCTCAATTATGGAGGGAAATCACCTTCTACTTATACCGAGTTTTCTTTCTTCTATTTCCACATTCACACATCACCTTCTTCTCTCCCTCCCACTATCACACAATGAATCCATCAGGAATCGTTAGACCTATTAGTGAAGGTCGTGAGGTCAATGTAGAAGACCTTCCAGAAATTGTCCAAGAATTCGAAAGAATGGACTGGCTTCCTTTCGTTCAGGTTGATGAGTACTTTTTTCCTCCACTCGTGCGTGAATTCTATAGAAACTTTCAGTTCATTAATGAAGATACAGTGAGGTTTCGACTCTATAACGCTCAACACGAGTATACTCTCCCACAATTCGGTGCACTATTGGGCATTCCATTTGATGGTAGAAAGATCTATCATCCCGGTTTTGAACTTCAAGGTCTTCCTGATTTTATTCCAAAATATGAAATTACCACACTTCTATGCCGTACTGTTGTTCAATACCGGACCATAGTAAATACGGGCATCATTGACGATTATCTTCGTCCTGAAGTTGTCACAAGAAATGCAATTATCACGAGTAACATGTACCACCGTGAACCAGATGTTGATAATTTATCAATGACTGAAGCTTGCATTCACTGGTGCATGACTCACAATATTAGAGTTAATATTGCTCATTTAGTCGCTTCCAGAATGAACGGGCTTTATAACTCAACAAGACCTCTTCCATATGGAGCGTTTCTGAATCGTTTATTTACTAATATTGGTGCAGTTAATGGTCGTTTAGGATCTCGTATGTTAAGTACGGTACCTATTACTGCTGAAACTACGACAACATCGAGCTCAGGTTCTGGAAATTCGTCCACTCGGTCGGATGCTCGTAGTCATCCTCGTCACCGTCGTTAGTAGTGTGATTTAATTTGTCATTCACAATCTTTGTATAATATTTAATTTCGTAGTGTGATTTAATTTCGTAGTGTGTTTTAATTTCGTTGTGTGATTTATTTCCGGTTTGTCTTCTGTAGTGATTAATTCACAGTCTTTGTATAATATTGAATTCGTGTGTGTTTACATGTGTGATTTATTTAATTTCGTTTGTCCAGTGTTAATTATAGTAAATTGAAATAAAACGACAATTTTATTTGATATGTTATAAAATGATACATGGCCTACCAGAAAACTAGAAAATGACAATAAAACAAACGATACAACATAAAAACGATACTAATATTACCAAACTTAACTAAACTTAACAGTTTAGTTGACCGAAATTAAAATACATTTCTTCATCTTCGAAAATCAAATAGAGAGAAATGCGATTGGAACGCCAGTTCAGTGTCTCTTTTATACCGTTCCACTGCTCTTCGGTACGGAGATACATAGCGGACAATTCCGGAACATAGTCATCTTCGTAATACAACACATCCGTGTATTCGAACGGAACCATTTCCTGCAAAAAGAAAAACAAGTCCTCTAAACTTGCGTGGCGAACGTCAATTTCTCTGAATATAGACTGAGAACTACGGGCATAATCGTAATCTCTCCTTTGATTACGGAATTCTCTTCCGTAATACACTTCCAACGAGACAATCATCGGCTCAAGGGTACGCATTTTCGATGTTAATTTCGTATTTATATGGATGAAAAATGATTTAGATATGTGTTTGTGTATAAAAATGGGGTGTATATATAGCAAAAATTGGACTGATGAAGCTTATCGTCCGGAAAGGTTTTCCTAGACGATTTATTGTCTGGAAAGAAAAAGGCGCCAAAATTGCCACATTTTGGAGCCAAATATTTTCCAGCCAAAAATAATAATAATTAAATAATATCTTCCGGGACGATTTGGGGTCGTCCGGGAAAGTGGGTCAAACATGCAGGTGCTAGTGGGTCCGTTTTTTGGCGTGTAGTAGCTCTTCCCGGACGATGGCCATCGTCCGGAAAAACCTCCGTCCATTAAAATCGATTTTCTAGTAGTGTAGTGACTAGTGATTTCCTTCTAATTTAGGGTACGAGGAATTATTATCTACACCTTACCTTCCCCGTACCCTACATTCGTGGGACTGAGTATTGTTGTTGTTGTATTAGATATATTCACAGATATAGGAATGATAAAGATAGGTACCGGAAGACGGTTAAAGGAGTATTTTCCTTGAGGTGAAAGTTCCCTTCTTCCCATGAATGGGGGAAATGGTGGGCCATGATTCCACAAACATGCGGTTATTTGTAAAAGACACCCGTGAACTGCATCATAGTTGCCATTTATCAGTTCATTAAAGTAATGTAAGCAACGTTAGCCAAGCAGTACTACAGTAGCTTAACCTATTCAAGTGTGAACCATTTGTATGTTACATTATTTTTTGAAATTTGTACATTTAAGAAGGTGTTTTAGCTTTTTGTTGTAGAACTGACTACTATAAATTCAAGTCGCGATTATCAGTTATATAAGCTTGGATAAACAGTTTCAGCTTCTAATCGTCAGCTTACTTACGTCATACTATCATTTTTAGATTACCTCTAACTGTCTGATTACTTGGAGGGCGTTCAGATTTATGCTACGATAAAGCAGATTATAGTGAAGTATAATAAATTGCCTAATTACACCTTTCTATAACCGATTTTGACGGGTTTTGAGTTAAACGTCAAATAAATTACCTACTAATTCTGACAAAATTGTCAAAAATGGCCAAACACGCAAACATCCAATTATCTATTTATCACAATTCACAACTTTAAACGGAAAAAGTATACAATCTTCAACGGACTGTTTATTAGACCTGGATTATCTGATTCTCATTATTCATAATCATACAATCACTTCCAAAACGCAAATCCAAACAACCCCTAAAACGCAGCATGAAACTTCAAACTAAGTTCCAAAACCAATCATTGGACATTTATAAAGTCAAAATTCAAAGCCACATACCTGAACTACTTCATTTTCAGCAGTTGACTTTCTCATTTCAGATATAACTGCGCCACCTTTTCCAAGAATACATCCAATCTGATGTGCCGATACTTTTTCAAGGACTCTAATGTCACATCCAGTTTCGTTCATAAATCATAAGTGCCTTTATAATAGTCCCCCCTTTTCCAATTACACCTCCCACTTTTTCATCAGATCATATTAAACGGTACGTTAGCATATCCGTGAAAGGACCAAAACGCCCACCAATACCACCACTTCCACTTTAACGGGAACCACCAAACGAATGGGACGGCCCCCTATTACTGGCTGAAAAAGATACATTCTCGTGAGGTGAATTATCTAAAATCTGTTGTGAAACAGATTGAAGCACTTTTCGAAGTGCATTTATTTCTCGAGTAACTATAGCACAAGTAGTAAGATTTAGTAGAAGACAAATTGTGATATAGAACAAATACCTTATTTAAAACTAGACGAATTGATAATTATACCTGAACCAATTTATCGGAAGATGATGCGCACGCAGGATGTTCGTCTTTAGAAAGAATCTGAAATTGAGCGCCATTTTCAGAAGCCATTTGTTTGATGACATCACCAGTTTTACCCAAAAGGCAACCCACTTGAGATTAAAATAAGAGCAGTCTTATCGTAAATGTTGTCATATCTTTGTTACGATGTTCATCTCCACCATTAATTTCCGATTCGGATTCCATCAATCGTTCAAACACGAGCATCAGAGCCTTGTGCACACAAAAGAAGCAACCTTTTCTGCATCATTAGTATCTTCAGCATCTTGAATCTCTTTACGCTGTTTTATTATCTTTTAATTTCTTTAGGTTTTTCATCAGCATCTTTATTTTGATCATTAGAAATTGCGTTATTGTTTTCAGATCCAACAATGACAATTACTCGCTCATTGCAACCAGGCGTAGTTTCCTCAACCATAACCGTTGCACCAGATTCTTGGCTTATTTGTGATATCTTAATTCCTTTGTTTCCAATAACACTTCCAAATTTTGAAGCGGGACAAAGCACTCGAAAAACAACGCTTTTTTGGAGTGATTTTGGATGATGTGTTTCATGATTTAAAATAAGTCGGCTTCGGCAGCTTCCCTTTTTCATTGGGATCAGAATCACTCTGGTCATGTGGCCTCTTGGAAGGCGTTAATTGAGATGACATGTTCAGAAAGACTATCAAAACCTACCAAAAAATGAGTTACTCATAATGAGTTTAGTAGGACTATCAAATATAGAAAGTAAACGGAAAACAATATATCTTTTCAAACTCATATATTGCAAAATTTAAATGGTAAGGGAATTTGCAGTGACACAAAATTAGAGCACAGGGTGTCGTGACGCGTCAGTTCAGTGTTAGTTCAGTGTCTTGCTGATGACTGGACGCTGACTGGACTGACATTGTAAACTGACATTGGTGAAAAAACAGGGGAATTGGAGAGATTGTCAGTTCAGTGTCTTGCAGAGAGAATATATTTATTTTTATTATATTTATTATTATTATTTATTATTATTATTATTATTATTATTTTAATTTATCATGAATATATTGAAACACTATTTGATGATATAAAAGAAAAATAATAAGTTACTGAAACTTCTTGCAAAGAATAAGTGAGTGTAAGATTTGAAAATGTCATGTAAGTTGAGGGTTATAATATATAAATTGAAAAAGATACTTCATCTTCTTCAAATTTCAGCCGCCATTCTCGTTCATCACCCGTTTCTTCGAATTTGTGACTATAACTTTCAAATATTTATCTATTAAAACACAAAAGAGAAAGGAAGAAATGGATGAAAAGGAACAAAAAAAAAAAAAAAAAAAAAAGAGAGAGCAACGGATCTAAAATTTGAATTGGGACCCCACAAAACCGATTGAAACCAACGTCGTGCAGGCGACTTTGAAGCTTGAGACGCCGGACCGACACTGAAAGGGTGTCGGCCGACCGTCGGTTGAAATGAAATGGGAAGCCGACGGTGGGGTAACATTTTCCACACCTAGAGCTCTTATGTTTACAATTAAAGTGGCAGTGTTTACATTTTTATGGACATATATCCCTACACGGTAAAGGTATTCATAGTAACAATAAGATAATTATATTATATTATATTATTATATTATATTATACCTTTATCTAAATGGCAGTCTTATGAACAGTAGATGTTCCCAACTTCCTAATGCATTTATTATAAGTTCCTAATGCACATACAATACACAAGTAACACACTTCCTTTTATACACCAGTTGGTACTATTTTTAATGCGACAACTTCCTAATGCATTTATTACAAGTTCCTAATGCACATACAATACACAAGTAACACACTTCCTTTTATACACCAGTTGTTACTATTTTTAATGCGATGAGTATAACTTCTTAATGTAAATACAAAAACCATAAACTAACAAATCCTAATATCTAATTAACAATATCCTTAATCAAAAACTAATATGACTCACAAACTACAAAATCCTTTCATCTAATTAACAAGATCCTTAAACAAAAACTAATATGATTAACAAGATCTTCAAACAAAAAATTATACCTCTTCAGACACAAAGAGAGGGCACCCGACACAATTTTGTCTATTACATTTAGCAAACGTTTTTCCGACACAACGAGAGGGCACCCGACGCAACGCGAGGGCACTTACACTAGTTATGATTTATCACTAATGATGAACAGAGCATATCAAGAAAGCTTTAGCCCACAAACATGGTATAGAGATCCATTTACATTAAATATAGATAAAAAGCAGCCTCTTTACCTTTGTTTAAACTTATGACTGTCTAGATCAAGACAACTTATTATTTCCTTTCCATCGTCGAAAACAAGTTCTTTAACTGGTAAAATAGGAGATTAATCACTTGTAATATTGTTAAAAAAAACCGCTACACAAATCCACTGCATTGCTTTAATTCACAACGTTCCACGCACAAAATGAGTATGAAATACATTCTATATCAGCTCATATAATTGTATAATAAGATGTCAACAAAGAGGAACTAGTGTTCATGATAATATACTAGACCTAAAATATTGTAACTTACAATATGCAAGCATTTCACACTCACCGACCTTATAAACACACGATTAATTACCTTGTGATTAATCACTATTGTTCAATAAAAAACCCTAATTCTAAACTTACAGCGACAAATAAACAAATTTTTTTTTAATAAAAGCTAATACGATTAACCTTCTAGAGAGTATCAATTTGAAGAAAAGCATGTAAATTTGAAAGAAACAAAAACACGTGAAAGGGACAACACATGCGATAGCGTGCTAGGGTTTAAATATACCTTTTTGGGGGATCTAGATAACGAAGATTGAGTAGGAAAAAATGTAATCGGAGTTTGGGATAGTTACCGTACTACGGCGTAAGAGTGGTTTTCAAGCGGTGGCAGCGCCCAGGTTTTTATTTTTTTATTTTTTTTTTTATTTCTAAAATAACGATAACTAATAGAGATAGAAGAGTGTAACATTTTAAAGTTTTTTATGAAATTAATGTTGAGCCAAAACTAATAAAAAAATTGCGAAGATAAAAGAAAAAAGAAAGCACAAAGACTCGAACTTAGAGTGTTTCTCTTACAAACTCATGAGCTTACTGCTTGTTGTATCAATCCTCTCGTTATAATAAGTTGATTTTATTTATAGAGTTTTTAACATATATACTCTTCGTAATCTTTAAAATCACATATATATCCACTAAAATGAATTAATATCATATATGTCCATTAATAATCTTTAAAATAACATATTTATCCACCTAAAAATAATAATATCATAAATATCATTTTAAACACTTAAATTCATCATATATATATATATATATAGTGGTAGGATCAAGAAGGAAGTAACCATTTGGGGGAAAGCGGGGGGAAGCAAAAATTTTTTTTTTCATTTTTTGAAAAAACTTTGTTCACGAACATTATAGATGAGATGAAAATATGAACATTTAGTAGAGACACTTTGTGATAAATGTTTTTATTTTGGAGGGAAAACGCTCGAAGAAGTAATATATAACAATTATCGTGTTTTTCGAGCGTATTTTGAGGTTTTAGCTATTGGGGTTTAGATATTAGGGTTTAGATATTAGGGTTTAGATATTAGGGTTTAGATTTAGGATTTAGATTGAGTTTTTAACACGAACGGTTTAGAGTTTAGGGTTTAGGGTTTAGGGTTTGGTGTTTTGGGTTTATGGAATAAACCCAAAACACCAAAACCAAAACCCTAAACCCTAAACTCTAAATCGGGCTAAATTTTACTTCACAAAACATGAAGAAAAAAAGACGTTCATATTCTTCACGAACAATATTATCTTGAATGTTATTTTTGTCGATCGTTTGCCCTCCTAAATAATAACATTCATCACGAAGTGTCTCTTCTAAATGTTCATATTTTCGTGTGATCTTGATTCCGGAAAAAAAAAAAATTCAAAAAAACAAAAAAAAAAAAAAATTTTGCTTCCCCCGCTTCCCCCCGATTGGTTACTTCCCCATTGATCCTGCCCCTATATATATATAAGCCTTTAAGAGCTCGTGCGTTGCACGGCGACTCTTAATCAAACAAATTGGAAATGTATAATGTTATATAAATTAACGGTATCATGACAATTTGTTTTACACAAAAACATAAATTAAAGAATGGCAAAAACCGCTTAATTGTTATACAAACGTAAGTAGCGTAAAGATAAAATACAAATAAATTAGGGAAAAAAATACTAACCATAAAGAATGACTAAAGATGTTGCAAGACTTCCTTGCAACGACGTTTTTTTGTTGAATTCCATAAGTGGTATATATCAACAAATTACATAGCATCATATAAACTATTACATTTAAAGTAATATAAATAAAAACAGGACAAAATAAATAGTTATACTACAATGGGTCATTCAGACCCAAATACAAAAACAGGAGCTAATACATAACTAAAACCTAAAGCCACTTTAGTATTAAATAAACCTTGGTTACTAATAGATTGTTGACTACGATTACCTTGTTGCATGGAACCTCTTTGAGCTAATTGTCCAGAAGACATGGACGACACAACAAATCTTATTCACCAGAACCACCTAACAAAGCAGATGAAGCAGGATTCGACAAAATTTACCTACGCCTTTTTTAGGCGGAATTGTACAAACTTATTTCTTTAAGGAACAACAAATTCAAAAGACAAACTATACATAGGAACACACAATTGATTACTGCAACCTTAAACACCCAAAACATTATATAGCCAACAATTTGAACTTATATATGAAAGTGATAATAAAGTTCAATAATAAAACAAATAAGTAAAAAAGAGCAAGAAAAATACCACAAACGATTACTAATTACTAACCCTCCAAAATCTGCAATGAGAAAACATATAACGAAAATCAGCAACTTTGAGTCGTGACCTGGCGTTAAGAACCAAAAACAAACCTACCTGTGAACTCAACGGAAGCAAACGCAAAGGAAGAAGGTTTGTCGGTCATAAACATAAAAACTAAAGGAGTAAATTATTCTCTATTCCTTCATCTGGGTCAGCATCATAAATCTCGTCATACATAAGTTAGAATCTACTAAAGGAGTGAATTATGTACCTTTAAGTATGTTTAGCCATAACAATACTCAATAGTCAATAGTCACCCCATCAGGTTAATGCTTTAATAAAGAAGGAAATTTGGAAAAAATTAGATACAAAATACAAATTAGCTTTCAAGAAGAAAAAAATACAGCTTAAACTTACGGAAGCGGGTGTAAGTACCCATCTGAGCAGTTTGTCGGGTTCGGTAATCAGGTCAAACCCTAGGTTTGACTTGAGTTTTTCTTCAGCACATAGGAATGCTTCTTTGAAATCCCTGTGTCTCTTCCATAATGATTTTCCTGTATGGACACAAATAAGCATTTGTACATCTAAAGCAAAAATTATTTAATTAACGAACAATGTTTTGTATAGCAATGTGTACCTCTGCTCTAACAGCAAAGTTGTCGCACAAAAACATGCCCATATGTCTTCTGTAGTATCTAAACTTCAACCGATCATCCTAATTGAATTTTGATCAATATGCAGTCACATCACAAAGTAAGAGTGTAGACGATGTAAGTCAGAATTTTTGCTTTTGGTTTCCATTGAACACAAATAAAGCAGACCGGTAAGCCGCTTGTCAGCAATAATTATCAAGTCATCCAAACTAATTAAAAAGATTATTATCAAAACAACCAAACTTTTGCATATAAAATTGACCTGCTAATGGTATTTTATATAAATTAAATTCTGGTGGAAAGTGTTTCAGGTCAACTCAAGATGACCCAGTTTGACTGAACAAAAAATCATAACCAAAACTTCTTGAATCGTCACCTAACCCACCCACTTTGACACTACTATATGAACACAAGTTTGACATAGAAACATACATATTGGTACATTCTGTGTACCTGAAAGTTACTATCACATTGATGATAATCAATGAAAGTGAAAACAAAACAAAAAATCGTTTCGATCTTCAAAATGAAATAATCGTATACAAATTATAATATGGATGGTAACCAAATACGAAATTAGACCATGAACAATTTAGTAAATAGCAATTTTTTTATCATAGAGCTTACACACCCTTTTTGAAGTATGTCCACCAACCAAAGCATTTATGAAATGTCCCGTTCTTATTGATTAAAAGCGTTCCATATTAATTGATTTCGTTGCGAGGTTTTGACCTCTATATGAGACGTTTTTCAAAGACTGCATTCATTTTAAAACAAACCATAACCTTTATTTCATCAATAAAGGTTTAAAAAGCTTTACGTAGATTATCAAATAATGATAATCTAAAATATCCTGTTTACACACAACCATTACATAATGGTTTACAATACAAATATGTTACAACAAAATAAGTTTCTTGAATGCAGTTTTTACACAATATCATACAAGCATGGACTCCAAATCTCGTCCTTATTTAAGTATGCGACAGCGGAAGCTCTTAATAATCACCTGAGAATAAACATGCTTAAAACGTCAACAAAAATGTTGGTGAGTTATAGGTTTAACCTATATATATCAAATCATAATAATAGACCACAAGATTTCATATTTCAATACACATCCCATACATAGAGATAAAAATCATTCATATGGTGAACACCTGGTAACCGACATTAACAAGATGCATATATAAGAATATCCCCATCATTCCGGGACACCCTTCGGATATGATATAAATTTCGAAGTACTAAAGCATCCGGTACTTTGGATGGGGCTTGTTGGGCCCGATAGATCTATCTTTAGGATTCGCGTCAATTAGGGTGTCTGTTCCCTAATTCTTAGATTACCAGACTTAATAAAAAGGGGCATATTCGATTTCGATAATTCAACCATAGAATGTAGTTTCACGTACTTGTGTCTATTTTGTAAATCATTTATAAAACCTGCATGTATTCTCATCCCAAAAATATTAGATTTTAAAAGTGGGACTATAACTCACTTTCACAGATTTTTACTTCGTCGGGAAGTAAGACTTGGCCACTGGTTGATTCACGAACCTATAACAATATATACATATATATCAAAGTATGTTCAAAATATATTTACAACACTTTTAATATATTTTGATGTTTTAAGTTTATTAAGTCAGCTGTCCTCGTTAGTAACCTACAACTAGTTGTCCACAGTTAGATGTACAGAAATAAATCGATAAATATTATCTTGAATCAATCCACGACCCAGTGTATACGTATCTCAGTATTGATCACAACTCAAACTATATATATTTTGGAATCAACCTCAACCCTGTATAGCTAACTCCAACATTCACATATAGAGTGTCTATGGTTGTTCCGAAATATATATAGATGTGTCGACATGATAGGTCGAAACATTGTATACGTGTCTATGGTATCTCAAGATTACATAATATACAATACAAGTTGATTAAGTTATGGTTGGAATAGATTTGTTACCAATTTTCACGTAGCTAAAATGAGAAAAATTATCCAATCTTGTTTTACCCATAACTTCTTCATTTTAAATCCGTTTTGAGTGAATCAAATTGCTATGGTTTCATATTGAACTCTATTTTATGAATCTAAACAGAAAAAGTATAGGTTTATAGTCAGAAAAATAAGTTACAAGTCGTTTTTGTAAAGGTAGTCATTTCAGTCGAAAGAACGACGTCTAGATGACCATTTTAGAAAACATACTTCCACTTTGAGTTTAACCATAATTTTTGGATATAGTTTCATGTTCATAATAAAAATCATTTTCTCAGAATAACAACTTTTAAATCAAAGTTTATCATAGTTTTTAATTAACTAACCCAAAACAGCCCGCGGTGTTACTACGACGGCGTAAATCCGGTTTTACGGTATTTTTCGTGTCTCCAGGTTTTAAATCATTAAGTTAGCATATCATATAGATATAGAACATGTATTTAGTTGATTTTAAAAGTAAAGTTAGAAGGATTAACTTTTGTTTGCGAACAAGTTTAGAATTAACTAAACTATGTTCTAGTGATTACAAGTTTAAACCTTCGAATAAGATGGCTTTATATGTATGAATCGAATGATGTTATGAACATCATTACTACCTTAAGTTCCTTGGATAAACCTACTGGAAAAGAGAAAAATGGATCTAGCTTCAACCGATCCTTGGATGGCTCGAAGTTCTTGAAGCAGAATCATGACACGAAAACAAGTTCAAGTAAGATCATCACTTGAAATAAGATTGTTATAGTTATAGAAATTGAACCAAAGTTTGAATATGATTATTACCTTGTATTAGAATGATAACCTACTATAAGAAACAAAGATTTCTTGAGGTTGGATGATCACCTTACAAGATTGGAAGTGAGCTAGCAAACTTGAAAGTATTCTTGATTTTATGTAACTAGAACTTGTAGAATATATGAAGAACACTTAGAACTTGAAGATAGAACTTGAGAGAGATCAATTAGATGAATAAAATTGAAGAATGAAAGTGTTTGTAGGTGTTTTTGGTCGTTGGTGTATGGATTAGACATAAAGGATATGTAATTTTGTTTTCATGTAAATAAGTCATGAATGATTACTCATATTTTTGTAATTTTATGAGATATTTCATGCTAGTTGCCAAATGATGGTTCCCACATGTCTTAGGTGACTCACATGGGCTGCTAAGAGCTGATCATTGGAGTGTATATACCAATAGTACATACATCTAAAAGCTGTGTATTGTACGAGTACGAATACGAGTGCATACGAGTAGAATTGTTGATGAAACTGAACGAGGATGTAATTGTAAGCATTTTTGTTAAGTAGAAGTATTTTGATAAGTGTATTGAAGTCTTTCAAAAGTGTATAAATACATATTAAAACACTACATGTATATACATTTTAACTGAGTCGTTAAGTCATCGTTAGTCGTTACATGTAAGTGTTGTTTTGAAACCTTTAGGTTAACGATCTTGTTAAATGTTGTTAACCCAATGTTTATAATATCAAATGAGATTTTAAATTATTATATTATCATGATATTATCATATATGAATATCTCTTAATATGATATATATACATTAAATGTCTTTACAACGATAATCGTTACATATATGTCTCGTTTCAAAATCATTAAGTTAGTAGTCTTGTTTTTACATATGTAGTTCATTGTTAATATACTTAATGATATGTTTACTTATCATAATATCATGTTAACTATATATATAACCATATATATGTCATCATATAGTTTTTACAAGTTTTAACGTTCGTGAATCACCGGTCAACTTGGGTGGTCAATTGTCTATATGAAACCTATTTCAATTAATCAAGTCTTAACAAGTTTGATTTCTTAACATGTTGAAAATATTTAATCATGTAAATATCAATCTCAATTAATATATATAAACATGGAAAAGTTCGGGTCACTACAGTACCTACCCGTTAAATAAATTTCGTCCCGAAATTTTAAGCTGTTGAAGGTGTTGACGAATCTTCTGGAAATAGATGCGGGTATTTCTTCTTCATCTGATCTTCACGCTCTCAGGTGAACTCGGGTCCTCTACGAGCATTCCATCTAACCTTAACAATTGGTATCTTGTTTTGCTTAAGTCTTTTAACCTCACGATCCATTATTTCGACGGGTTCTTCGATGAATTGAAGTTTTTCGTTGATTTGGATTTCATCTAAGGGAATAGTGAGATCTTCTTTAGCAAAACATTTCTTCAAATTTGAGACGTGAAAAGTGTTATGTACAGCCGCGAGTTGTTGAGGTAACTCAAGTCGGTAAGCTATTGGTCCGACACGATCAATAATCTTGAATGGTCCAATATACCTTGGATTTAATTTCCCTCGTTTACCAAATTGAACAACGCCTTTCCAAGGTGCAACTTTAACCATGACCATCTCTCCAATTTCAAATTCTATATCTTTTCTTTTAATGTCAGCGTAGCTCTTTTGTCGACTTTGGGCGGTTTTCAACCGTTGTTGAATTTGGATGATCTTCTCGGTAGTTTCTTGTATAATCTTCGGACCCGTAATCTGTCTATCCCCCACTTCACTCCAACAAATCGGAGACCTGCACTTTCTACCATAAAGTGCTTCAAACGGCGCCATCTCAATGCTTGAATGGTAGCTGTTGTTGTAGGAAAATTCTGCTAACGGTAGATGTCGATCCCAACTGTTTCCGAAATCAATAACACAAGCTCGTAGCATGTCTTCAAGCATTTGTATCGTCCTTTCGCTCTGCCCATCAGTTTGTGGATGATAGGCAGTACTCATGTCTAGACGAGTTCCTAATGCCTGCTGTAATGTCTGCCAGAATCTTGAAATAAATCTGCCATCCCTATCAGAGATAATAGATATTGGTATTCCATGTCTGGAGACGACTTCCTTCAAATACAGTCGTGCTAATTTCTCCATCTTGTCATCTTCTCTTATTGGCAGGAAGTGTGCTGATTTGGTGAGACGATCAACTATTACCCAAATAGTATCAAAACCACTTGCAGTCCTTGGAAATTTAGTGATGAAATCCATGGTAATGTTTTCCCATTTCCATTCCGGGATTTCGGGTTGTTGAAGTAGACCTGATAGTTTCTGATGCTCAGCTTTGACTTTAGAACACGTCAAACATTCTCCTACGTATTTAGCAACATCGGCTTTCATACCCGGCCACCAAAAATGTTTCTTGAGATCCTTGTACATCTTCCCCGTTCCAGGATGTATTGAGTATCTGGTTTTATGAGCTTCTCTAAGTACCATTTCTCTCATATCTCCAAATTTTGGTACCCAAATCCTTTCAGCTCTATACCGGGTTCCGTCTTCCCGAATATTAAGATGCTTCTCCGATCCTTTGGGTATTTCATCCTTTAAATTTCCCTCTTTTAAAACTCCTTGTTGCGCCTCCTTTATTTGAGTAGTAAGGTTATTATGAATCATTATATTCATAGATTTTACTCGAATGGGTTCTCTGTCCTTCCTGCTCAAGGCATCGGCTACCACATTTGCCTTCCCCGGGTGGTAACGAATCTCAAAGTCGTAATCATTCAATAATTCAATCCACCTACGCTGCCTCATATTCAGTTGTTTCTGATTAAATATGTGTTGAAGACTTTTGTGGTCGGTATATATAATACTTTTGACCCCATATAAGTAGTGCCTCCAAGTCTTTAATGCAAAAACAACCGCGCCTAATTCCAAATCATGCGTCGTATAATTTTGTTCGTGAATCTTCATTTGTCTAGACGCATAAGCAATCACCTTCGTTCGTTGCATTAATACACAACCGAGGCCTTTCTTTGATGCGTCACAATAAATCACAAAATCATCATTCCCTTCAGGCAATGACAATATAGGTGCCGTAGTTAGCTTTTTCTTCAATAACTGAAACGCTTTCTCTTGTTCATCATTCCATTCAAATTTCTTCCCTTTATGCGTTAATGCAGTCAAGGGTTTTGCTATTCTGGAAAAGTCTTGGATGAACCTTCTGTAGTAACCAGCTAGTCCTAAAAATTGGCGTAAGTGTTTCGAAGTTTTTGGGGTTTCCCACTTTTCAACAGTTTCTATCTTTGCCGGATCCACCTTAATACCTTCTTTGTTCACTATGTGACCGAGGAATTGAACTTCTTCCAACCAAAATGCACACTTTGAAAACTTAGCGTACAATTCTTCCTTCCTCAATACTTCTAACACCTTTCTCAAATGTTCACCGTGTTCTTGGTCATTCTTTGAGTAAATAAGTATGTCATCAATGAAAACAATGACAAACTTGTCAAGGTATGGTCCACACACTCGGTTCATAAGGTCCATGAACATAGCTGGTGCATTAGTTAAACCAAACGGCATGACCATAAACTCGTAATGACCGTAACGTGTTCTGAAAGCAGTCTTTGGAATATCATCTTCTTTCACCCGCATTTGATGATACCCGGAACGTAAGTCAATCTTTGAATAAACAGACGAGCCTTGTAGTTGATCAAATAAGTCGTCGATTCTCGGTAGTGGGTAGCGGTTCTTGATGGTAAGTTTGTTCAACTCTCGGTAGTCGATACACAACCTGAATGTACCATCTTTCTTCTTGACAAACAAAACAGGAGCTCCCCACGGTGATGTGCTTTGTCGAATGAAACCACGCTCTAAAAGTTCTTGTAATTGGCTTTGCAGTTCTTTCATCTCGCTGGGTGCGAGTCTGTAAGGAGCACGAGCTATTGGTGCAGCTCCTGGTACAAGATCTATTTAAAATTCAACGGATCGATGTGGGGGTAATCCCGGTAATTCTTTCGGAAATACATCGGGAAATTCTTTTGCAATGGGAACATCATTGATGCTCTTTTCTTCAGTTTGTACTTTCTCGACGTGTGCTAGAACAGCATAGCAACCTTTTCTTATTAGTTTTTGTGCCTTCAAATTACTAATAAGATGTAGCTTCGTGTTGCCCTTTTCTCCGTACACCATTAAGGGTTTTCCTTTTTCTCGTATAATGCGAATTGCATTTTTGTAACAAACGATCTCTGCTTTCACTTCTTTCAACCAGTCCATACCGATTATCACATCAAAACTCCCTAACTCTACTGGAATCAAATCAATCTTAAATGTTTCGCTAACCAGTTTAATTTCTCGATTCCGACATATATTATCTGCTGAAATTAATTTACCATTTGCTAATTCGAGTAAAAATTTACTATCCAAAGGCGTCAATGGACAACTTAATTTAGCACAAAAATCTCTACTCATATAGCTTCTATCCGCACCCGAATCAAATAAAACGTAAGCAGATTTATTGTCAATAAGAAACGTACCCGTAACAAACTCTGGGTCTTCCTGTGCCTCTACCGCATTAATATTGAAAACTCTTCCGCGGCCTTGTCCATTCGTGTTCTCCTGGTTCGGACAATTTCTAATAATGTGGCCCAGTTTTCCACATTTATAACAAACTACATTGGCATAACTTGCTCCGACACTACTTGCTCCGCCATTACTCGTTCCGACACCATTTTTTCCTTTCGTTCTATTAACCCCTGGTCCGTAGACCTCACACTTCGCCGCGCTATGACCATTTCTTTATCACTTGTTGCAAAATTTGGTGCAGAACCCCGAGTGATACTTTTCACACCTTTGGCATAGCTGCTTCTGATTGTTGTTGTTGTTGCGGTTATTATTGTTGTTGGGATGATTGTTGTAGTTGCTGTTGTTGTTGTTGTTGTTGTTGTTGGGCCGTTTGTTGTAGTTGCGATTGATGTTGCGATTGTTGGGATAATTGTTGCGATTATTGTTGTAATTGCTATTGTTGTTGTATTGGTGATTCTTATCACCGTTTTCCTCCCACTTTCTTTTGACTTGCTTCACATTGGCCTCTTCAGCAGTCTGTTCTTTAATTCTTTCTTCAATCTGGTTCACTAGTTTGTGAGCCATTCTACATGCCTGTTGTATGGAGGCGGGCTCGTGTGAACTTATATCTTCTTGGATTCTTTCCGGTAATCCTTTCACAAACGCGTCGATCTTCTCTTCCTCATCTTCGAATGCTCCCGGACACAATAGGCACAATTCTGTGAATCGTCTTTCGTACGTGGTAATATCAAATCCTTGGGTTCGTAACCCTCTAAGTTCTGTCTTGAGCTTATTGACCTCGGTTCTGGGACGGTACTTCTCGTTCATCAAGTGCTTGAATGCTGACCACGGTAGTGCGTACGCATCGTCTTGTCCCACTTGCTCTAGATAGGTATTCCACCATGTTAACGCAGAACCTGTGAAGGTATGCGTAGCGTACTTCACTTTGTCCTCTTCAGTACACTTACTTATGGCAAACACCGATTCGACCTTCTCGGTCCACCGTTTCAATCCGATCGGTCCTTCGGTTCCATCAAATTCCAAAGGTTTGCAGGCAGTGAATTCTTTGTAGGTGCATCCTACACGATTTCCTGTACTGCTAGATCCAAGGTTATTGTTGGTATGTAGCGCAGCCTGTACTGCGGCTATGTTTGAAGCTAGAAAAGTACGGAATTCCTCTTCATTCATATTCACGGTGTGTCGAGTAGTCGGTGCCATTTCCTTCAAAATAATCAAATGGAACAAGTTAATCATACAGAATATTAAGAGTAGTTAATAGTATTTCGTAGCATAATATGAACTCATTTATAAAAGCTTTTTCTTCATATTAGCGTTTTATAAGTTTAAATTCGGGTAGTACCTACCCGTTAAGTTCATACTTAGTAGCTAATATACAATTCAACTACTACAATTCTATATGAAAAACTAATTATAATAATATTTCGCGTTCAAACTTTTACACAATATTTTACAAACTTACAATACCGCTTATTTTACATATAGCATGAAATATAGCACACAATAAATTTGATACAAGATGGTTGTGAAGATAATTCTAGCTAGTACACAAGTCGTTCAGCAAAGGCAATAAAGACACTTAATTCATACGTCCAGAAACATGTCATGCATTCTGGTTTTACTAGGATTACTTCCCATCCTTGATCTTGTGGAACATAACCGTTATGGCCGTTGATAAGACAGCGTGTTGTAACGTCGTCAAAGGGACGAGGGTTACGTAATGTCCAACAGTCCCGTAACAATCTAAAAACCTCATTTCTTACCCTAATTACCGACTCTGTCACTTGTGGGAACGTTTTGTTTAATAGTTGTAGCCCGATGTTCTTGTTCTCACTTTGGTGAGAAGCGAACATTACTAATCCGTAAGCATAACATGCTTCTTTATGTTGCATGTTAGCCGCTTTTTCTAAATCACGAAGTCCAATATTCGGATATATTGAGTCAAAATAATTTCTTAACCCATTGCGTAAAATAGCATTTGGGTTCCCCGCAATATACGCGTCAAAGTAAACACATCGTAACTTATGGATTTCCCAATGTGATATCCCCCATATTTCGAACGAAAGCCTTTTATAAACCAAGGCATTCTTAGAACGTTCTTCGAATGTCTTACAAACTGATCTCGCCTTAAATAGTTGTGCCGAAGAATTCTGACCGACTCTAGACAAGATTTCATCAATCATGTCTCCGGGTAGGTCTCTTAAAATATTGGGTTGTCTATCCATTTTGTGTTTTTATACTGTAAAATAGACAAGAGTTAGATTCATAAAAAAAAATACTTATTAATACAAGCAATTTTTACATATATTATAAAGCATAAGCACACTATATTACATATATTACACCACACGAATACAACTATCTTATTCCGACCCGCTTGTTTCTTCTTCTTCGGTTTTGGTTCGTTTTGCCAAGTTTCTAGGGATATATGATGTTCCCCTAATACGAGCCGTCGTTTTCCACATTGGTTTAGAAAAACCTGGTGGTTTAGAGGTTCCCGGGTCATTGTTACAACTTAAGGACTTCGGGGGTTGACGATACATATAAAGTTCATCGGGGTTGGAATTAGATTTCTCTATTTTTATGCCCTTTCCCTTATTATTTTCTTTTGCCTTTTTAAATTCAGTTGGGGTAATTTCTATAACATCATCGGAATTCTCGTCGGAATCCGATTCATCGGAGAATTGGTAATCCTCCCAATATTTTGCTTCCTTGGCGGAAACACCATTGACCATAATTAACCTTAGTCGGTTGGTTGAGGATTTTCTTTTACTTAACCGTTTTATTATTTCCCCCACCGGTTCTATTTCTTCATCCGGTTCCGATTCTTCTTCCGGTTCCGATTCTTCTTCCGGTTCCGACTCTTCTTCCGGTTCCTCTTCGGGAACTTGTGAATCAGTCCACGAATCATTCCAATTTATATTTGACTCTTCATTATTATTAGGTGAGTCAATGGGACTTGTTCTAGAGGTAGACATCTATCACATAATATCAAACGCGTTAAGAGATTAATATATCACAGAATATTCACATGTTAAAAATATATAGTTTCCAACAAAATTTGTTAAGCAATCATTTTTCAAGTAAACACGGTCGAAGTCCAGACTCACTAATGCATCCTAACAAACTCGATAAGACACACTAATGCAAAATTCTGGTTCTCTAAGACCAACGCTCTGATACCAACTGAAATGTCCCGTTCTTATTGATTAAAAACGTTCCATATTAATTGATTTCGTTGCGAGGTTTTGACCTCTATATGAGACGTTTTTCAAAGACTGCATTCATTTTAAAACAAACCATAACCTTTATTTCATCAATAAAGGTTTAAAAAGCTTTACGTAGATTATCAAATAATGATAATCTAAAATATCCTGTTTACACACAACCATTACATAATGGTTTACAATACAAATATGTTACAACAAAATAAGTTTCTTGAATGCAGTTTTTACACAATATCATACAAGCATGGACTCTAAATCTCGTCCTTATTTAAGTATGCGACAGCGGAAGGTCTTAATAATCACCTGAGAATAAACATGCTTAAAACGTCAACAAAAATGTTGGTGAGTTATAGGTTTAACCTATATATATCAAATCATAATAATAGACCACAAGATTTCATATTTCAATACACATCCCATACATAGAGATAAAAATTATTCATATGGTGAACACCTGGTAACAGACATTAACAAGATGTATATATAAGAATATCCTCATCATTCCGGGACACCCTTCGGATATGATATAAATTTCGAAGTACTAAAGCATCCGGTACTTTGGATGGGGCTTGTTGGGCCCGATAGATCTATCTTTAGGATTCGCGTCAATTAGGGTGTCTGTTCCCTAATTCTTAGATTACCAGACTTAATAAAAAGGGGCATATTCGATTTCGATAATTCAACCATAGAATGTAGTTTCACGTACTTGTGTCTATTTTGTAAATCATTTATAAAACCTGCATGTATTCTCATCCCAAAAATATTAGATTTTAAAAGTGGGACTATAACTCACTTTCACAGATTTTTACTTCGTCGGGAAGTAAGACTTGGCCACTGGTTGATTCACGAACCTATAACAATATATACATATATATCAAAGTATGTTCAAAATATATTTACAACACTTTTAATATATTTTGATGTTTTAAGTTTATTAAGTCAGCTGTCCTCGTTAGTAACCTACAACTAGTTGTCCACAGTTAGATGTACAGAAATAAATCGATAAATATTATCTTGAATCAATCCACGACCCAGTGTATACGTATCTCAGTATTGATCACAACTCAAACTATATATATTTTGGAATCAACCTCAACCCTGTATAGCTAACTCCAACATTCACATATAGAGTGTCTATGGTTGTTCCGAAATATATATAGATGTGTCGACATGATAGGTCGAAACATTGTATACGTGTCTATGGTATCTCAAGATTACATAATATACAATACAAGTTGATTAAGTTATGGTTGGAATAGATTTGTTACCAATTTTCACGTAGCTAAAATGAGAAAAATTATCCAATCTTGTTTTACCCATAACTTTTTCATTTTAAATCCGTTTTGAGTGAATCAAATTTCTATAGTTTCATATTGAACTCTATTTTATAAATCTAAACAGAAAAAGTATAGGTTTATAGTCGGAAAAATAAGTTACAAGTTGTTTTTGTAAAGGTAGTCATTTCAGTCAAAAGAACGACGTCTAGATGACCATTTTAGAAAACATACTTCCACTTTGAGTTTAACCATAATTTTTGGATATAGTTTCATGTTCATAATAAAAATCATTTTCTCAGAATAACAACTTTTAAATCAAAGTTTATCATAGTTTTTAATTAACTAACCCAAAACAGCCCGCGGTGTTACTACGACGGCGTAAATCCGGTTTTACGGTGTTTTTCGTGTCTCCAGGTTTTAAATCATTAAGTTAGCATATCATATAGATATATAACATGTATTTAGTTGATTTTAAAAGTAAAGTTAGAAGGATTAACTTTTGTTTGCGAACAAGTTTAGAATTAACTAAACTATGTTCTAGTGATTACAAGTTTAAACCTTCGAATAAGATGGCTTTATATGTATGAATCGAATGATGTTATGAACATCATTACTACCTTAAGTTCCTTGGATAAACCTACTGGAAAATAGAAAAATGGATCTAGCTTCAACGGATCCTTGGATGGCTCGAAGTTCTTGAAGCAGAATCATGACACGAAAACAAGTTCAAGTAAGATCATCACTTGAAATAAGATTGTTATAGTTATAGAAATTGAACCAAAGTTTGAATATGATTATTACCTTGTATTAGAATGATAACCTACTGTAAGAAACAAAGATTTCTTGAGGTTGGATGATCACCTTACAAGATTGGAAGTGAGCTAGCAAACTTGAAAGTATTCTTGATTTTATGTAACTAGAACTTGTAGAATATATGAAGAACACTTAGAACTTGAAGATAGAACTTGAGAGAGATCAATTAGATGAAGAAAATTGAAGAATGAAAGTGTTTGTAGGTGTTTTTAGTCGTTGGTGTATGGATTAGATATAAAGGATATGTAATTTTATTTTCATATAAATAAGTCATGAATGATTACTCATATTTTTGTAATTTTATGAGATATTTCATGCTAGTTGCCAAATGATGGTTCCCACATGTCTTAGGTGACTCACATGGGCTGCTAAGAGCTGACCATTGGAGTGTATATACCAATAGTACATACATATAAAAGCTGTGTGTTGTACGAGTACGAATACGAGTGCATACGAGTAGAATTGTTGATGAAACTGAACGAGGATGTAATTGTAAGCATTTTTGTTAAGTAGAAGTATTTTGATAAGTGTATTGAAGTCTTTCAAAAGTGTATAAATACATATTAAAACACTACATGTATATACATTTTAACTGAGTCGTTAAGTCATCGTTAGTCGTTACATGTAAGTGTTGTTTTGAAACCTTTAGGTTAACGATCTTGTTAAATGTTGTTAACCCAATGTTTATAATATCAAATGAGATTTTAAATTATTATATTATCATGATATTATCATGATATTATCATATATGAATATCTCTTAATATGATATATATACATTAAATGTATTTACAACGATAATCGTTACATATATGTCTCGTTTCAAAATCATTAAGTTAGTAGTCTTGTTTTTACATATGTAGTTCATTGTTAATATACTTAATGATATGTTTACTTATCATAATATCATGTTAACTATATATATAACCATATATATGTCATCATATAGTTTTTACAAGTTTTAACGTTCGTGAATCACCGGTCAACTTGGGTGGTCAATTGTCTATATGAAACCTATTTCAATTAATCAAGTCTTAACAAGTTTGATTTCTTAAAATGTTGAAAATATTTAATCATGTAAATATCAATCTCAATTAATATATATAAACATGGAAAAGTTCGGGTCACTACAATTTAGGTGCCAAGTTTGAAGGATTCATAGAACTCAATGACAGCACACTTCATATATTCATCACCACATATGCGCTTTGAGAGATCATTATCCTTGGACCGAAACTGAACAACCTTTGATAATGCTAAAAACGAACATATATTTCATAGCATTATTCCTCAAGAAAGACAAGATTTTAGTTGGTATTGTTCGATTTACAAGCAATATTCGTTTAAATTTTAAAAAGAGAAGATAAAAGGCAGATTCGACAAATTGAAGACAAAAAGGTCCAAAGAGCTAAAAAGTACAAGATACAATTAAAAAGGTTCAAAATATTGATGAGGAACGTCTCAAAATGACAAGAGTACAAGTTACAAGACGCAAAGTACACGATATAAAATAATACGCGAAGACGTCCGAAAATCCGGAACCGGGACCTGAGCCAAGAAGAAACGCCCGACGCAACGGACCAAAAATATCTAGTCTACTATGCACAAGAATATAATATAATATATATATAATTATATATTATATTATATATTATTATTATATTACGTCGGCAAGAAGAAAACAAACCAATTTGGCTGAATCCAGGGTGGCCATGCGACTCGCATGGCCAGAGGCACAAAATCCATGCGAGTCGCATGGAGTGAAAATGCTGGTCAGGTCCTATATAAAGCCAGTTTTCTGCCGAGTTTTAAACAGATAATTTCAATATCTCTCTCAATATATACGATATATATATATATATAATTTATATTTTAATTTAAATTTTAATTATAATTCTAATAATAAGGGTATGTTAGCGAATGTTGTAAGGGTGTAAGTCGAAATTCTGTCCGTGTAACGCTACGCTATTTTTAATCATTGTAAGTTATGTTCAACCTTTTTATATTAATGTCTCGTAGCTAAGTTATTATTATGCTTATTTAAAACGAAGTAATCATGATGTTGGGCTAATTACTAAAATTGGGTAATTGGGCTTTGTACCATAATTGGGGTTTGGACAAAAGAACGACACTTGTGGAAATTAGACTATGGGCTATTAATGGGCTTTATATTTGTTTAACTAAATGAAAGTTTGTTAATGTTAATATAAAGATTTACAATTGGGCGTCCCTATAAATTACCATATACACTCGATCGGACACGATGGGCGGGGTATTTATATGTACGAATAATCGTTCATTTAACCGGACACGGGAATGGATTAATAGCCACTA
Organism: Rutidosis leptorrhynchoides; assembly: GCF_046630445.1. NCBI lineage: Eukaryota > Viridiplantae > Streptophyta > Magnoliopsida > Asterales > Asteraceae > Rutidosis > Rutidosis leptorrhynchoides. Next base: position 556,805,796 of record NC_092334.1, on the reverse strand, counting down.
GAATAATTAAAACAGGAGTGAAATTACATTCAAGGGTAATTGGTGTAATTGTTAACAAAGTAGTAAAACCTTGGTTTACACGCAGTCGATAACCTGGTGTATTCATTAAACAAAGTATTAAAACCTTGTTACAATTCGAATCCCCAATTAGTTGGAATATTTAACTTCGGGTATAATAATAATTTGACAAGGACACTTGCAATTTATATTTATGACTGATGGACTGTTATGGACAAAAACCAGACGGACATATTGAATAATCCAGGACAAAGGACAATTAACCCATGGGCATAAAACTAAAATCAACACGTCAAACATCATGATTACGGAAGTTTAAATAAGCATAATTCTTTTATTTCATATTTAATTTCCTTTATTTTATATTTAATTGCACTTCTAATTATCGCATTTTTATTTATTGTTATCGCACTTTTAATTATCGTACTTTTTAATTATCGCAATTTTATTTTATCGCACTTTTATTATTCGCAATTTCATTATCGTTATTTACTTTACGCTTTAATTTAAGTCTTGTATTTATTTTATATTTTACATTAGGTTTTAACTGCGACTAAAGTTTTAAAATCGACAAACCGGTCATTAAACGGTAAAAACCCCCCTTTATAATAATAATATTACATATATATATATTTGTATTTTTATAAAAGTAAACTAATATAGCGTTGAGCTTTGTTTAAAGATTTCCCTGTGGAACGAACCGGACTTACTAAAAACTACACTACTGAACGATTAGGTACACTGCCTATAAGTGTTGTAGCAAGGTTTAAGTATATCCATTCTATAAATAAATAAATATCTTGTATAAAATTGTATCGTATTTAATAGTGTTTTCCGCTAAAATTAATAACTATTTTATATACACCTCGCATGACACCAAGTATTTTTGGCGCCGCTGCCGGGGAACACCGAAGTGAAACGTCAATAAAAAAAAAAAATATTTTTAAGTTTTAATTAGTTTTTGTTATATATATATTTTTGTTTAAAAATTATAAAAATTTAAAAAGATATAAAAAATTAAAAAAATCTTTTAAAACCGAAAAAAAAAAAAGTATTTTAAGTATATTTTTAAGTTTTTCTTTTATTTTTACAAAATTATAAAGTATTTTAAGTTTATTTTTAAGTTTTTATTTTAATTATATATATATATTTTATTTAAATTTAAAACAGAAAAAAAGAAAATAAAATATTAAATATTACGTGACCTGTCATTTGAACCAGTCCAATTGAACCAGTTCAGGGTGTCCATGCGACTCGCATGACCCACCCCCTTATTCCATGCGACTCGCATGAGGGGTCTGACAAGACCACAACCGAACCCTAATTCCGCATTTATTACGGATATTAATTTATTATTATTAATTAAACCCTAATCTTATTATTATTATTATAATTAAGTTTTTAGTTTATTTTATTACTTTTAAACTAGTTTTATTTATTATAAACTTAATACTTTTATTATAAAATATAAAAATAATATTTTTATAAAAATTATACTTTTTACAACTTTGTGTATATTTTTATATTTTGTCCCTTTTTAATCGTTGTAGCGTAATATTTGTATTTTTAGCTCATATTTAATTTTAAACTTAGTTTTTGCTATAGTTATTTTTACTCCTAGATTTTTAGGCTTTGCCGTAGAATTCCTTAAGTGCTTTTTCTTTAGACTAAGATTTAGGTGCTTTAGAATTTTGCGACGCCTTTTTAAGTTTTAGTTTCTTTTTAAGTTATTTCTATTTGGGATTTAGTTTTTCCTGTAAGCTTTAATATTTTTAGACAACTTTTACTATGTACCAATTATCATTCCAATTAGTAATTTCAATTTGCGATTATAATTTTAAGTTAGTTGTAGTAATAAGGTTAGGTTAGTCAAGTATTTTTAAGTTTTTATAAGTTTCTTTTATTTTTCCGTCACCTTTTATTTTTCAACCATTTTTCGTTTTTCGACCTTTTTCGACGAACTCTTTTTCTCTCTTATTTCTCGCTATTCTAGTTTTTAGGACTTAGAATTTTTTCTACTTCTTATCTAAATTTCTTAAAATAACGAAAATTTATTTTAAGTGGTTAAATTAATAGACATCAAAATTTTCTGGTTCGTAGTAATAGTTGGATTTGTACGTGGACCGGGTTATTGGAGCCAAACAGTCCTCAATTATATTGAGACCAAACGAATCCTGCCCCTCTGCTGCATCTTTTGGCTATTCGAAACGTGGGCAAAATCAGAAAAGTCTATTGATTGGATAACTTATTATAATTTTTCTTTCCTTTTAAAAACTAATAGGATATTCAGTGAATGCACCGAGCAAGACGTTCACCACCTTTTGTACGTTCACCACCTGTAACTCGATCAAGACATCATTTAACAAATATAATCGCCGTTGATTTTTCTTTAGAATCGTCATCCAGTCAACCAAGTACTTCAGTTCAAATTTCCGATAATCCATTTTTTGAACCCAACCTCACAATTGAGAATCCGGAGAATATTCAGGAACGGTTCGTAGATCCTGAACCACTAAACTTTCCTCCGGAACCACCAATCATTCAAACAGAGATTGTTGAGGAACGAACCATTAAATCAGAATCATCTAGTGATACCGATTCAACAAATTCAATTATGGAGAATCTGGAACCTTTAAGTATGGAAGACCGAATGAGAGCTAAACGCACTGGCCAAGGTCACGCAATTACTCATCCAGACATTAATGCGCCAGATTATGAAATCAAAGGACAAATTCTACACATGGTGACTAATCAATGCCAATTTAGTGGTGCGCCGAAGGAAGATCCAAATGAACATCTACGTACCTTTAATAGGATCTGCACACTATTTAAAATACGAGAAGTGGAGGATGAACAGATATATCTCATGTTATTTCCCTGGACTTTAAAGGGAGAAGCCAAAGATTGGTTGGAATCGTTACCTGAAGGGGCGATCGATACATGGGACGTTTTAATTGACAAATTTCTTAAACAATTCTTTCCTGCATCTAAAGCCGTAAGACTTCAAGCAGAAATTGTTACGTTCACACAGAAACCAAATGAAACTCTATATGAGGCGTGGACAAGATATGGAAAGTTATTAAGAGGATGTCCGCAACATGGTTTAGACACCTGTCAAATAGTACAAATATTATACCGAGGATGCGACATCACTACAAGGAAAGATATAGATATAGCAGCTGGTGGTTCTATTATGAAGAAAACCGAAACTGATGCTTACAAAATTATTGATAATACTGCTTCCCACTCGCATGAGTGGCACCAAGAAAAAGATATCATTAGATCATCTAAAGCAGCTAGAGCCGATTCTAGCCATGACTTAGATTCCATTTCCGCAAAGATAGATGCTTTCGAGAGACGAATGGAAAAGATGACTAAAGATATTCACTCAATACGAATTAGTTGTGAGCAGTGTGGAGGACCACATTTGACAAAAGATTGTCTCAGTATTGAATTAACAATGGAACAAAGAGAGAATATTTCATACATAAACCAAAGGCCTGGAAATAATTATCAGAATAATTATCAACTGCCAAGACCGATTTACAATCAAAACCAGAATTATAACCGAAATATTCCATACAACAACCAACAAGGTCCTAGCAATCAACAAGTATCCAATAATACTTACAATCAGCAAAGACCGAATTTTCAAAACAAACCACCACAACAAACCGATGATAAAAAGCCGAATTTAGAAGATATGATGACGAAGCTAGTTGAAACTCAAACACAGTTTTTCACATCTCAGAAACAAACCAATGAACAAAATGCTCAAGCATTTAGAAATCAACAAGCTTCTATTCAAAATCTGGAACAAGAAGTAAGTAACCTAGCAAGGTTAATAGGTGAAAGAAAACCGGGAAGTCTACCTAGTGATACAAACGCTAACCCCCGGAATGAAACAGCTAAAGCTATTACCACAAGAAGTGGTACAACACTTAAACCACCTGAAATACCTGTAACTTCTGATGAAACCATTCCTACTCCACAAGAACCACAACCTGATCAAGATAAGGAAAAAGAACCGGTAGTTGAAAAGGTTAATGAAGATAACACAGTTAAGGATAAACCTTATGTTAAACCATACCAACCACCACTTCCTTACCCGAGTAAAATGAAGAAAGAAAAACTTGAAGCCGAGCAATCCAAATTCTTGGATATGTTTAAACAGATAAATGTAAATCTTCCTTTCATTGATGTGATTTCAGGAATGCCAAGATATGCTAAATTCTTGAAAGATCTAATCTCAAATAGAAAGAAAATGGAAGAACTCTCGGCTGTTACTATGAATGCTAATTGTTCAGCAGTGCTGTTGAATAAGATACCAGAAAAACTATCTGATCCAGGAAGTTTCACAATTCCATGTTTTCTGGGTAGTCTTAGTTCAATAGAAGCATTGGCAGACTTAGGTGCTAGTATAAATCTAATGCCGTATTCACTATACGCTAAACTAGACCTTGGAGAATTGAAACCAACCAGAATAAGCATACAACTAGCGGATAGATCAATAAAATATCCTAGAGGGATAATGGAGAACATGCTAGTTAAAGTTGGTACTTTAGTATTTCCAGTAGATTTTGTTGTTTTGGACATGGAAGAAGATTCTCAAGTTCCTCTCATATTAGGAAGACCATTCTTAAACACGGCTAAAGCAATGATAGACGTGTTCGGTAAGAAACTGACCCTAAGTATAGAGGATGAGAGTGTTACCTTTTCAGTTGATAGAGCAATGCAACAACCACAATCTACAGATGATACATGTTATTAAATTCAAACTATAGATGCACATGCAGAATTATTAGAAGAATTTCCAGAATTACAAGGAACAGGAGAATGTTCTTTAGGAGAAGGTAATGAACCAATTGATGAAGCTGAAATGTTAGCTACACTTATAGCTAATGGATATGAACCAACAACAGAAGAAATTCAAATGCTAAAAGAAGAAGACAGATATCGATATAAATCATCGATAGAAGAACCTCCGAAATTAGAGTTAAAGCCACTTCCAAACCATTTGGAATACGCTTATTTACATGGTGAATCTGAATTACCTGTAATAATATCGTCTTCTCTTACTGAAAATGAGAAATCACAACTCATTTCTGTGTTGAAAGCTCATAAACCAGCCATTGCATGGAAGATTCATGATATTAAAGGAATAAGTCCTTCGTATTGCACACATAAAATCCTTATGGAAGAAGGTCATAAAACGTATGTGCAACGCCAACGAAGACTAAATCCTAATATGCAAGATGTAGTTAAGAAAGAGATTATTAAACTGCTAGATGCAGGTTTAATTTATCCAATCTCTGATAGTCCATGGGTAAGCCCAGTTCAATGCGTGCCTAAGAAGGGTGGCATGACTGTCATTACAAATGAGAAAAATGAGCTTATTCCTACTAGGACTGTAACAGGATGGCGTGTATGTATTGATTATAGAAAATTAAATGACGCCACCAGAAAAGATCACTTTCCCTTACCTTTCATAGATCAAATGTTGGAAAGATTAGCCGGAAATAGTTACTATTGTTTTCTAGATGGATTTTCCGGATATTTTCAAATTCCAATAGCACCCGAGGACCAAGAGAAAACCACATTCACGTGCCCTTATGGTACTTTTGCTTACAAACGCATGCCATTTGGACTTTGTAACGCCCCTGCAACCTTTCAAAGGTGCATGATGGCGATTTTTCACGACATGATAGAAGAATGCATGGAAGTTTTCATGGATGACTTTTCAGTCTTCGGTGATACATTTAAATCATGTCTAGTTAATCTGGAACGAATGCTAATTAGATGCGAAAAATCAAATCTAGTACTTAATTGGGAGAAATGCCATTTCATGGTTAAAGAAGGCATCGTTCTTGGACATAAAATTTCAAAAGAAGGAATTGAAGTGGATAGAGCTAAAGTAGATGTAATTGCTAAACTTCCACATCCCACCAATGTTAGAGGAGTTAGGAGTTTTCTAGGGCATGCCGGTTTTTACCGACGTTTTATAAAAGATTTTTCTAAAATTGTCACTCCAATGAATAAACTCCTAGAAAAGGATGCGCCATTCATCTTTTCAGATGAGTGTATCAAATCTTTTAATATTCTTAAAGAGAAACTCACTAATGCACCGATCATGATAACACCAAATTGGAATCTACCATTTGAACTAATGTGCGATGCAAGTGATTTTGCAATGGGAGCCGTTTTAGGACAAAGGATTGAAAAACGATTTCAACCTATATATTATGCTAGTAAGACATTACAAGGAGCACAAACGAACTATACAACTACTGAAAAAGAACTCCTTGCTATTGTCTTTGCTTTTGACAAATTTCGATCATATCTCGTTCTAGCAAAAACGGTGGTCTATACCGACCATTCTGCTCTTAGATACCTATTTTCAAAACAAGATGCTAAACCAAGATTAATCCGTTGGATCTTACTCTTACAAGAGTTTGATATTGAAATCCGAGATAAAAGAGGAGCAGAAAATCTCGCCGCTGATCATCTTTCTCGTCTTGAAAATCCCGAATTAGAAGTTCTGAATGAATCGGCCATAAAAGACAACTTTCCTGATGAATATCTATTGAAGATAGATTATAAAGAAATCCCATGGTTTGCAGACTATGCAAACTACTTAGTTTGTGGATTCCTTGAAAAAGGATTATCGTACCAAAGACGAAAGAAGTTCTTCAGTGATATAAAACACTATTTCTGGGAAGATCCACATCTGTTTAAAAGTTGTCCCGATGGAATAATACGCCGATGTGTATTTGGAAATGAAGCTAGTAAAATATTAAACCATTGTCACACAGGACCAACAGGAGGGCATTATGGGCCTCAACTAACAGCAAGAAAAGTTTATGAAGCTGGATTCTATTGGCCTACAATTTACAAAGACGCACACCTTCTTTGCAAATCCTGTGATGCATGTCAAAGGGCCGGAAAAATAAGCCAACGTGATGAAATGCCACAAAATGTCATCCAAGTATGTGAAGTATTTGACATTTGGGGTATTGACTTTATGGGTCCATTTCCAAAATCTCATAATAATCTATATATACTCGTAGCCATTGATTATGTATCTAAATGGGCGGAAGCACAAGCTCTCCCAACTAACGATGCACGAGTTGTAGTCAACTTTTTAAAACGTCTTTTTGCAAGGTTTGGAACACCGAAAGCTTTAATAAGTGATCGGGGTACTCATTTCTGTAATAATCAACTTGAGAAAGTTCTTAAAAGATATGGAGTAACTCATAAAATCTCCACCGCATATCATCCACAAACAAGTGGACAAGTTGAAAATACCAACCGAGCTTTAAAACGTATTCTAGAGAAAACCGTAGGATCAAATCCGAAGGAATGGTCCATTAAATTGGAGGATGCACTCTGGGCTTTTAGAACAGCCTACAAAACTCCAATTGGAACCACACCTTTTAGACTTGTTTATGGAAAAGCATGTCATCTTCCAGTAGAAATTGAACACAAAGCATTTTGGGCTTTGAAGACATGTAATCTTGATTTACATGAAGCCGGACGTCTACGATTAAGTCAACTAAACGAATTAGAAGAATTAAGACATGAAGCATACGAAAATTCGTTAATCTATAAAGAAAGAACGAAGAAATGGCATGATAAAAGAATCAGAAGTTCAAAAGAATTTAAAGAAGGAGACAGAGTTCTTCTTTTCAATTCACGATTCAAGCTATTTCCTGGAAAATTGAAATCAAGATGGTCTGGACCATTCATAGTCAAAAGAGTTTTCCCATACGGAACGATAGAATTAATAAATTCAAATGGGATGGAATTTAAAGTTAATGGTCACAGAGTTAAACATTACATACATGGTCCAATGGAAGTCGACAGCGAAGTTAATCACAATTTCGACACCACAGCTAACTAAAGTGTGGGGAGAATCAAGTCTTTAAAGGATAATATGTATTTCTGTTAGAGTTAGATTGTCTGTTTTCGTGTAGTTCTCGAAAATGGAACACGTATGGTCTTTCCCTAGCAGACCCTAAAGAACTAGTCTTCTCCCCCCATTCTGAATTTTTATTTTTTTTAGGTTTTTACAAAATGAAGACTGCCTGTGAACTAAACCATGGTCTAATGCTACACGCTTTGATCACTAAACGTAATAATGACATACTACCGAGCGAATTAGTATCAGTAATCAGAGAAAGAATGGACGGAGTTAGAAAAGGATCCAGATGCGAAGATAATAAGTTACAATTTGGTAAAGGAAAATCAAAATCCGCAGCGAAAAGAAGAGCACGACACCTAGAACGATGTCACAAATGCGGAAAATGGTCACATGGAGGTAAATGTTCAAATAATCAAACCTATTCAAATACCGAATTTGTTACTTTATGCAGAGACGGACCGTTCATATGTTTAGAAGAAAAGACAATGAATGCTCGAGGTTACGCCTATGCAGCCATGGAAAATCAATTAAACCGACTATCTTATGAATGGAATAGATCATATAACTAAGAAATCTATTCCACAGGTATGTCTGTACAGTTTTTATTTTTATTTTTATTTTTAACCTTTTGATAATAAACGCTAATTTGTTCGCTAAAAAGTATTAAATTGGTATTGAATAAAATTAGGTTTGGCGACCGAAATTATTGATATCGTTCAAAAATTTATTACATCACTGCGAAATTTAACGTTTATTCTTAAGGTATAAATATCTTTAATCAATCAACCCAAAATATTTCAAAAATTCGTCATGAGTTAAATTAGGTCTTGGAACCGAAATTACTTTACCGAAAAGAGGGGCGCATATTTTTGATAATATTTGATTGATTAAAGTGGGATAAAAAGACAAAAAGATTTTTAATTTTATTTTTACCATGTTTTTAAAATTAATATAAATCTTAAATTAATATTGTAAACTTTGTAAAAACAATATATTGTAAATATTTGAAAAAAATTAATATAAGTTGATATAAATTTATAAATTTTTAAATTAAAGTTGGTGTGAATTTTTAATTTTTAAAATATGAATTTTTAATTTTATGCATTTCAAATTTTGAGTTTGGTGTGAATTTTTAATATTAATTTTGAATTTTATATTTAAGTTGTGTGAATTTAAAAACAAAAAAATTTACTTTATCTCATTAAGTTAAAAATATGATTTTTAAAATTCGTCGTAAGTTGAAGACTAGGTCTTTGAACCGAAATTGCTTTACCCGAGGGAGGGACGAGAACTTTTATTATCATTATTTTTAATCTTATTGATTTAAAGTATGCCAAAAAAATTAAAAAAAATCCAAAAATCTAAGCTTTTAAAACAATTGCTTGAAATTGACAAATTTTAAAATTTTGTCGAAGGACGGACTAGGGCATCGTCCCGAAACGACCTCGTCTTAAAAAGAAACAAAATTTTTAAAATTTTATTAAATTTTATGTTTTAAAAGTTTAAGGTAATAATAAAAAAAATAAAAAAAAAAATAAAAAAAAAAATAATAAAAAAAAAAAAAAATACCTGGAATTTAACCCCATGCGACTCGCATGGGGATGGGCAGGAAACCATGCGACTCGCATGGCTAAAGAAATCTGGTCAGAATCATTTATCCAGCGAATCTGCTTCTGTCTCTCACAATACACACACAAACACATACGAAAACCTCCCAAACTCTCTCAATTTTTCACCAATTTTCACCAAATTTCTTGCAAAAATTTCACAATAATCATGCCTAGATTCAGTAGTCTCAACCCCTTCAGGAGAAAGGTAAAGATTTCACCCCTAATCTCTTTAAATTCGAATTTTTGTGTTCTTGAGCTAGAAATTTTATATTTTGATTTTGTTAAATTTAGGTGTAATTAGAGCTAAATTGTTGTTATATTATGCATGTATATCCTAGATAGAAGCTATTTAACATGAATTGAAGCTAAAAACTTCAAATTTTGAATAATCTAGGGTTTGTGTTCTTGAGCAATTTGGGGCTTTTTGATATAAACAGGTTATGGCCGATTTTTGTCATGAATTGTTGCTAAATTAAGTAGTGTAACATGTTTAGGTAGTTAATTGATCCAAACTTTGAGCCTAAACATGTTTTTGAGAATTAAAGTGGACTTTTTAAGTCTAAAAATTCATGAACTTGGATAATTTGATATAAAGGCCATTTGAAACTTGTTTCATTGCTAGTAGTGATTATTTTGGCATGTTATTTGAGATAAATGCTTATGAACTTGATGTACATTTTTCGTATATGCTTATTTGACAAAGTGTAGACTTGACAAAAATATGAAAATGAGCACTAGTTTGATTTGAATGCCATGTAACAAGTGTTTAATTGCTATAATGATTATTGTTGACATGTTTAAGAGTTTAAATGTGATAAAACATTGTACACATTTTCGTATGTAAAAGTGTAGAATTGTTATTGTTAAGAAAATGTGTATAAAATGTGTTATGAATTGAACATGTCATCATAATTGTTTCAAGTTATTATTTTGCTAACACTAATGCATATTTGGATGCACAAATTTTGTGTTTAATGTGTTTTGCAGAGAAATACAGATACGGACGGTGCATCATCGTCCAGACAACCAGAGCCCGAACCGGAAATGTTTCATGAACAAGAACAACATATGCAACAAGAAGAAGAAGAACATGAAGAGCAACATATTCCATATCACGATCAAGATCAATTATTCGTGAATCAGTTTCGTCAATTCGCTCCACATCAAATGATTCTGAGCTTAGACATTAATGAAGATCAGTTACACCCAAATCTGAGATTTGATCGATGTTGGATAGAGTATCCAGATTATCAAAAGAACATGCACATTCTCTACTTTAAGGTTGTTGAAATGCCAAGGGCAATTGACTGGGTACCTTTGGAAACAGTTGACCTTGCCGAACCGATTCGGGAATTATTGGTGCAAAGGTATGGTAATTCTCAGTTTAACGATTGGATGCGCCTATTTTCAATTCGTAGAACCATATATAGGGAATGGTGTATAGAATTACTTAGTACTATTAAGTTAAACAGTGATGTTAGGAGGATAGATGATAGAAGCTTTATTAGATTTCTGTTAGGTGGACGCATGTACAGAATGTCCATGATAGATTTAGCCAGGGCCTTACAGATTTACACCCCTGCTGAACTTTTGAGCCCCGACTGTAATAGCCTGATTGCCCAAGGAGAAAGGATAGATAGGGAATTTGATATTAACGCCGTCTGGAGGCGTATGTCCCACTTTAATGAATTTCACGCCAGTGGAAATCATACATACTTAGATATAGACAGAGCTGAACTCCGGGTGATTCATAGATTCTTAGCAAACACAATTACACAAAGGGGTAAGAATAAAGAGAAATTGACCGTAAACGATTTGTTCTACCTCAAGTGTATTAGAGACCCGAGGAGTTTCGTTAACATTCCCTATTGTGTTGGTTATTATCTCGCTAATGTAGTTTCGCGGATGAAATCGGGGAGTATTATAGGTGGTGGTATTTTCATTACTCTCATTGGAGAGTATTTAGGTGTGGATAAGCACCAAGGGGGTCCAATGAACGAAATAGAGGACGAAGGTGAAACTATAAGTTCAAACCTTTATCACGGTGCAAGGGTATTATTGATGAGACGTGGTCGGGTATATCGATACGAGGGACCTCAGCGACAGGTAGAAAGAGGTTCGGATGACGAGATGGAGGAGGCGAACAACATTATAGGAGTTGTTCGGGAGACTGCTCTTGATTTAGGCGTTCGTATGGAGGATGAATACATGACAAACTATGATAGGCATATGCAGTACGAGGCATGGCAACGTCGGAATGACTACGAGTATTCCCGGCAACGAGAGCATGGCCGATGGGATTATCATCAGCGCCAAATTATAAGCCAGTTGCAGCCTGGCGAGATGTATTATCCGACCCGACCCGCATACTATCCCGCACATCAGCCAGAAATGAGACCACCCTATGATTCATATGATTATGACGCAGCATACCAGTTCACCTATAATCAGCCATGGAACCCGGACGCGAACATGAATTGGGATCCATATCCTAATTTTCCTCCTAACCCACCTCCTGATCAGTAGAGATAAGTTGGTAATTTATATTTTTATTATTTTAAACACTTAACATTTTTATTACGTTTATGTAATGTTTGATATTCTTATTATTATTGTGAACTAATATTTTTCTTATAGTTTGAAAGTGGGATGCCAAAGTTCCATTTCAAATTGCATGTATGATTATATTTGTATTGTATGTATTCTATTTTATGCACAAAACAGGGTAAAACAACGCGTTTTCAAAGACTGGCATTAAGTTCAGTAAAAGCAAGTAATTTTTGGCGACAAGATGCAAAATATATGTGAAATAACAACAAGACGGAATGAACAAATGATGTGCACCATTTATCATTCAGCAAACAAACGCCAATATATTTGGAAACTTTGGTAAAAATTTAATCATTTTCACACAAATCACCCTCAATAATTTAAATTGTTACTGATTTCTTGCAAATGAGGACATTGCAAGATCTTAAGTGTGGGAAGGGGTTAAATTCTTTCGGATTTTAAAATTTTTTTTTTACTTTATACACTTGGATTACCATTAAAAATACTAGTAAAGCAGTAGTTGTATTAGAATCTAGTGCTCTCTGATAATAAAGAACAGCCCTAGTCTTATATACTAACTACCCAATTCTAGTAAAATTTTACAAAATTTTCAATTAAATGAACTCAAAATCATGTTTATACATATTTATGAACGATAAAACTAGGTTTTAACACCGAAATTATTGTTACCTCGGAAAGGACATAAATTAAGAAACAAACTAAAATGTTAAAATTCATTTAAAATGGAATAGAGGACGATAAAAAGGAAAATAAAAGCCAAGTGTGGGAAAATTTACCAAGTTATTTTAAACATATGTCACATATATCTGTAACAAATAACTGAAAATACTTTTGTTTTGGACTAAACTAAACTGTTTTACCCGATAAAAGAAAAGAAGAGAGATGGATCTACACGATGAATCAATTCCATCATTTAAAAGGAAGTAAAGTCTTCCGAAAAAGACACGCGCTTCTTGATTTAGGTCATGAAGTTGTCGTCCAGACCAGCTGTAGGTTGACAAAAAATCTAGAAAAGTCATCACTAAAATCAGCTGGAAATCCACGGACCTCAGCATCAAACAGGGTCGCCAAGTGGTCAGATTTATCCTAACCATGAGAAGGATTTATCTCGTACAATGGGGAGGCACCGTGCAAATTAGCTGGATAAGACTAATGAATCAGATCCCCAGAAAGGATAATCTCCTTAAAGATTAAAAATCAGCTTTTAAGACTGATATTACTCAATCCTAGAGATTGACCTTAAAGATTGAGAATTCAAACTCATGGAATTCAATGATATCTAAACTCGAGCTTAAACGAGAAAATATTTTGATCAAAATTATAAACCGATTTGTTTTCTGAAAACCCTATTTTCAATGCGTTCATTACCATTGAACGTAAAATCCTAGGAATTCACCTGGAATTCATTAGGTCACCTGAACTAAATCGGGTGTCAACCGTAAGAACGGTGGTTGCATAACATGGTCAAAGACAGGACTTTGTGCCAAACCGACAAATTATAAGGGTGAGCTTTACTATTGCTCCTACCAAGGATAGTAATTGCGTCTGACACGTTATAGACCATAATCAAAAGCATGTCACGGGACATTGCCTTAACAGTTGCTTGTTCAACGCTTTCCTTTACAACCGGACGGTAGTTTGCCGAAAGGTAATATACAGGACAAGTAAACTGGACGTGTTGCTTTCCAAATACAAGGTTAGCAAGTGGGTGACACAAAACCGCAAGTTTTGAGCTAAAATTTTCAAATCTGAAACCCACCAAACCCACAAAAATATTTTGCAAACACCGGTAAAGGGTTATTCCGGAAAACTTATCTAGGGTAAAAACTAGATTTCAAAAGATCAAATGTTTTCATAAAGATCCAATTTCCTTAATGGATCTAAATTTTTATAGTCATGTGGGACTGTAAACCATATCGTTACTACCATTGTTTATACCGCCGTATAGAAATCACTGATGTACAAAGTGTGAAGAATAAAGAAGTGATTCTAGTATTTCAAGACAATATTGCTTGAGGACAAGCAACGCTCAAGTGTGGGAATATTTGATAATGCTAAAAACGAACATATATTTCATAGCATTATTCCTCAAGAAAGACAAGATTTTAGTTGGTATTGTTCGATTTACAAGCAATATTCGTTTAAATTTTAAAAAGAGAAGATAAAAGGCAGATTCGACAAATTGAAGACAAAAAGGTCCAAAGAGCTAAAAAGTACAAGATACAATTAAAAAGGTTCAAAATATTGATGAGGAACGTCTCAAAATGACAAGAGTACAAGTTACAAGACGCAAAGTACACGATATAAAATAATACGCGAAGACGTCCGAAAATCCGGAACCGGGACCTGAGCCAAGAAGAAACGCCCGACGCAACGGACCAAAAATATCTAGTCTACTATGCACAAGAATATAATATAATATATATATAATTATATATAATTATATATTATATTATATATTATTATTATATTACGTCGGCAAGAAGAAAACAAACCAATTTGGCTGAATCCAGGGTGGCCATGCGACTCGCATGGCCAGAGGCACAAAATCCATGCGAGTCGCATGGAGTGAAAATGCTGGTCAGGTCCTATATAAAGCCAGTTTTCTGCCGAGTTTTAAACAGATAATTTCAATATCTCTCTCAATATATACGATATATATATATATAATTTATATTTTAATTTTAATTTTAATTATAATTCTAATAATAAGGGTATGTTAGCGAATGTTGTAAGGGTGTAAGTCGAAATTCTGTCCGTGTAACGCTACGCTATTTTTAATCATTGTAAGTTATGTTCAACCTTTTTATATTAATGTCTCGTAGCTAAGTTATTATTATGCTTATTTAAAACGAAGTAATCATGATGTTGGGCTAATTACTAAAATTGGGTAATTGGGCTTTGTACCATAATTGGGGTTTGGACAAAAGAACGACACTTGTGGAAATTAGACTATGGGCTATTAATGGGCTTTATATTTGTTTAACTAAATGAAAGTTTGTTAATGTTAATATAAAGATTTACAATTGGGCGTCCCTATAAATTACCATATACACTCGATCGGACACGATGGGCGGGGTATTTATATGTACGAATAATCGTTCATTTAACCGGACACGGGAATGGATTAATAGCCACTAGAATAATTAAAACAGGAGTGAAATTACATTCAAGGGTAATTGGTGTAATTGTTAACAAAGTAGTAAAACCTTGGTTTACACGCAGTCGATAACCTGGTGTATTCATTAAACAAAGTATTAAAACCTTGTTACAATTCGAATCCCCAATTAGTTGGAATATTTAACTTCGGGTATAATAATAATTTGACAAGGACACTTGCAATTTATATTTATGACTGATGGACTGTTATGGACAAAAACCAGACGGACATATTGAATAATCCAGGACAAAGGACAATTAACCCATGGGCATAAAACTAAAATCAACACGTCAAACATCATGATTACGGAAGTTTAAATAAGCATAATTCTTTTATTTCATATTTAATTTCCTTTATTTTATATTTAATTGCACTTCTAACTATCGCATTTTTATTTATTGTTATCGCACTTTTAATTATCGTACTTTTTAATTATCGCAATTTTATTTTATCGCACTTTTATTATTCGCAATTTCATTATCGTTATTTACTTTACGCTTTAATTTAAGTCTTGTATTTATTTTATATTTTACATTAGGTTTTAACTGCGACTAAAGTTTTAAAATCGACAAACCGGTCATTAAACGGTAAAAACCCCCCTTTATAATAATAATATTACATATATATATATTTGTATTTTTATAAAAGTAAACTAATATAGCGTTGAGCTTTGTTTAAAGATTTCCCTGTGGAACGAACCGGACTTACTAAAAACTACACTACTGAACGATTAGGTACACTGCCTATAAGTGTTGTAGCAAGGTTTAAGTATATCCATTCTATAAATAAATAAATATCTTGTGTAAAATTGTATCGTATTTAATAGTGTTTTCTAATAAAATTTAATAGTATTTTATACCCCTTAGCTTTAACATCAACCTTTATCTCTACAATTGGCATCTAAAGAACCTAACAAAAGACATATTGAGTGGGTCAGAACTCGCACAAAGTTCACAGTCCTACTAAGTCACTCTTTTAAGTTTATATAATAGCTAAATATTTTAATTTTAATCATATTTAAAACACCATTTTTCTATATAAAAATATGAAAACATGGAGATGTGTATTTTGACCTAAACTCAACCCAACAGAAACCACCCAACCCGCCCTTTTTACACGTATCGTTCGGATGTAATTTCGAAGTGTCTAAGAGAATGATTGATATTTGAGCTTCGAAAGCAATGTATCAACCGTCATGATATGGATGTCTGTTTCCTTAAGAATAATTTGCAGATTCTGAACTTATATAAAAGGTTAAATATTGTCAGTAACACAAAATGAGATACAAAACTTATCAATAAAATCATGTATAACCAACTTTAAAACAACAATATTTAAGTCCATTGTTCATATTGTTTTTCCCTTTTACACATGATCTTACAATAATGTTACTTAAAACAAAAATGGTCATAAAGTTATTAATTGATAAGTTAGTGCATGAGCATTACAAAGAGGTGAAAGACTTACTTTTTCTCTTTAATTAGCTTGAACAGCCCTGCAATTTCATGAATCATTTGATTATTATAAAAAACACAATTACCTAAAGTCTATGGTGAATCTATCACAATAATTATTATTGAATTAGTGTCTTGCAAATGTCAATCATAAATTAATGAAAAAAAATTACCTGCAAATTTGGTTGTGATTAACTCAAAACCCAACTTAAAGTTCACGTTAAGAGAAATGTAGAGATAAAAGTCATCAGATGAAACCAAATACAGTATTCCGTCGCTTAAAACCATCGATTAAAACCATCGCTGTTGATGAATCGTGTTGATGAACAAACCTAATTCGTGGTCGATATTAACAAACCACAGATGAATCGCTGATCGATTTACTTGAATCTGTTGTGGTTGGTAGATAAACTGATTATTATTCCATCTAATTTCTGAAAGATTCGTAGTGAGGAAATTACTGTAGATATTCATAGAAGGTACGATGTCATAACCATCGTCGTTGAATCAAGAGAAAAAATTAGGGCAAAAAAATAAAAACAATCGGATCGGATGATTACAAAATTTATACAGCTAGGTGCGTAAAATTGCAATGGATAAATTAGTGGTAGTGGCGTGGTCGATTGAGGCAGTCTGCGGCCATCTTCTCCGGTAAAAAGGGTTAGGGTTTTTGAGTTTAGAAGAGAGAAGTGAAGAGAGAGGGACGAAGAGAGAGGGTGCACGGTTTCTTTATGTATTTGTGATAGATCTGGGACACGTGGTGTGTTCTAGATTTTTACGGGAAAAAAAATAAAATGAATGAAATTATGTGGAGTAGGACACGTGTTTGTTATGTAGGGGAGAACATTAGGGTCTGACACCTAGGATGTGATGTTACGCTTTATGTGATGTAGGGGATATATATATACATATATATATATATATATGTATATATATATATATATATATATATATATATATATATATGTATATATATATATATATATATATTTCTCATTCATTTCATTAAATCATTAATGTTGTCTTCTTCAAAGTGCATGGTTTTTTATTGTGATCACAATCGGCTCATTTTTGGGTGATTAACTAAATATAAAGGAAATGAACTCTTCTATCTCTATAATGACTAATATGTTCCAAGTACTCTCATTCATTCATTGTCAACATCATGATTTATCTATTTGTATTTGTATTTAGACCATATAAATATGAATAACAATTGTTACTTCCCGAAACATCGATCCCACATGAATTATTTGCTTCTTCATACTACTTAATTACTTCAACATCAAAAGCACTCTCCTTTTTGTACAATACATGAACGATTTACTTACAGATTTACAGTGTATATTCTATATTAATCCACAATTCAACACCGTTGATTTATTCTGCACTATTGTTGAAAATAAACATTGCGTGGTTTCGTCGTTATTATTTAATAAGCTTTGAGTATATTGATTACTTTGATTTTTTTTATTCGAAAGGCAAACATTTTATAGCACGAGAATAAAGAGTACAAAACGAACATAGAGCTCATTAAAATGACCTGAGCACTATGGAGAACTCGAAGAACAAGTTGCAAAGAGAGCAACATAACTATAAACTAAACAAAACTAATGTAAACAATAATAAAGAGGATCAGATAGCCACTGAAGACATTCGATCTTTTTATGTTTGAAGCGTGAAGAGTTCCAGTCAAAGGAGATTAATTGGATTTCCATTAGCCCACCCGGACCATCCAACAAGAATTTGAGAATATATTCTGATTTCGATTCTTTCATAACCGCACGTCCACTCCATTACTTGCCATATTTTTGAACCCGAGAATGAGAGCGTTTGGTTGCATTTACCATGGAAAGCCTCATTAACACTAAGATTGACAAACGACCCCAAATTCCACCATTTATATACCCTTTCCCATATTTCCATCGCATGCCGACAAAAAATCAATGAATGAACGACTGTTTCCACATTATCGTCACATAGAGGGCATCTAACGGTATCCAAATCAATACCTCTCTTGTCAAGTTCGGTACAGACCAGGATACGACGTTTTAAAACCCTCCATATGAAGATTTCAACTTTCGAAGGAACCAAGTTGTTTTTTAGAGTAGCATCACCCGAACCATACTGAGAATGAAGTTCCCTATCAATTAGCTACGTGAGTTTTTTAGTTGAGAATACCCCGTTCGTAGCCAACTGCCACGACCAATAATCGAAGTTTTGATTTCTTTTACGATACTCGTCCAATAATGATTGCAATTCATCGAATTCTCCACACGTTATGACTGAGATCTCTCGGTGCCAGTTCCATGTCGCCTGCAAAGTAGATTCTGACCATCGAACTCTATCCATAACACGAGTTCTATGATAATGTCAAATTTCATGTTTTTTGTAGGTTGTAACAAAAGCATTCGAAATCTAAAACAAATACTAAGTAACAGGTATCGTTAGAACGTTAAGTGTTTTAAATAAATAGGGTTTTTAATGATCAATCAATTTAAATATTTATAATGAGCATTTATGATATTATTTTTTAAAGTGAATAACTATGTTAGTTTAAAATTTAGTTATGGTCATATATAATATTATTTCATTTAAGTGGGTATATTGTGATTTAAAAGGTTATGAATATATATATATATATATATATATATATATATATATATATATATATATATATATATATATATATATATATATATATATATATATATATATATATATATATATATATATATGTTTTCCTTAAAAAAAGAAAAAAAAACTATTTTGAATATAGTTAGTTGCGATGTGTTCGTAAAATTATTTCGAGTTGAACGGTGATAACGGATAAACCTAACTTGCCGCGGGTAAAAAGATAATCCCGTCAAAAAAATTAGTGGATTTTTTTTGTTGGATATTATATTAATTTGAGAATTACATTTCATACTCTGGTTGAGGGAGTAAAGGTGTAAGTATTCCTGAAAAGTTGTGTTCGTACCTAAAGTTGAGATGGGTAAAATATAAATTTGGGATGGTGAGTGGGGTGTCGTTTGGATGATTGTGGAGGGGCAATACGACTAAAGTTGGGAGCTACTTATATGTTTTCCTTAAAAAAAGAAAAAAAAACTATTTTGAATATAGTTAGTTGCGATGTGTTCGTAAAATTATTTCGAGTTGAACGGTGATAACGGATAAACCTAACTTGCCGCGGGTAAAAAGATAATCCCGTCAAAAAAATTAGTGGATTTTTTTTTGTTGGATATTATATTAATTTGAGAATTACATTTCATACTCTGGTTGAAGGAGTAAAGGTGTAAGTATTCCTGAAAAGTTGTGTTCGTACCTAAAGTTGAGATGGGTAAAATATAAATTTGGGATGGTGAGTGGGGTGTCGTTTGGATGATTGTGGAGGGGCAATACGACTAAAGTTGGGAGCTACTTTAGTATATAAGGTAAATAGCGTAACAAATGTTAAAGAGATAAATACATTATTGTGTGTTACACCAATAATTATACCGACCTTTCTTATTAAGATTATACCGGTAGAACATATGGCTCTTTGAGTTGGTTGTAAAGTTGGTGAATTTTCATTTGCCTACCTTGGGATTTATCCGTCAGAATATGAATCGGGTGGAAAATTGGAAACCCATAATTGATAAATTCAAATCGAGACTCGCAGATTGGAAAGCAAAAACAATCTCATTTGGTGGAAGGTTAACGCTTGTAAATCGATCATTAATAGTTTACCGCTATACTATTTCTCTCTCTCTTTCGTGCACCTTGAGTGTTATTAAAAGTCTTGAGAGTATTCGGCAATTTTTTTTGGGTTGGGCGGGTGAGTATACTAAACTGGTTTGAGTTAAATGGGATGACGCTCTTTTACATCTGGTGAAGGAGGTCTTAACATTGGATCCCTTCGGCCGAAAAATCTTGCTCTTTAGGGAAATGGCTCTGGCGGGTCAAATACGAAACTAACTCTCTTTGGGTATCGGTTTTAAAAATTATCCATGGTGCTAATGCCCTACTCCTACCTTTAGGCCTTAACAAACCGCATGAAAGAGTGGTGTCTAGTTAAACATTTTGCGTGCATATCATGACATAGAAAAAGCAGTGATTAACTTTGGCAACTCTTTTGTAAAGAAGATAGGTGATGGTGCAGAAACTAGGTTTTAGGATGATCCTTGGTTGTGCGAATTTACACTAAAATTGTAATTCGTGAGGATCTGCTTATTGGAAACTGATCGACAGGTTGCGGTTCGCGACTGAATTCAATGGATTGAATTCTCTTAGAGAGCAACATGGTGCTGGTGTCGAGATTTAACTAGATCAACATGGAACGAAGTACTATCGACCTTTCTGCAGTCATATTTGAAACATGACTCAAACAAATATTTGTGGTATTCTAGGTTGGCTTCAAATGGTGCTTTCACTACATAAACTTTCGTGGATAATCAATGATCGTTTATTTATGGATAACACGATGCGAAAAGAAACATTGAGAAACTATCTAGTGCCTTCCAAATTCAAAATATTCATGTGGAGGGTATTAAAATGGCAGATTCCGGTACGTACCGAACTCGAGAAAAGACGTATAGCGACCTTGAGTCCATTAGGTGCACTTTATGTCGTGATGATGCTGAAACTATTTAACACTCAATGATCTTTTGTCGGCACTCTATGAACATATGGGAGAGAATCTACAAGTGGTGGAATTTGAGTTCGGTTGCAAATTTAAGTGTTAATGAAGCGTTATGTGGAAAATGTAACCGTTCACTATATCTTTTAGGTTCAAGCATTCAGCAAGCTTTGGAGTGAACATGTAGTTATTTAATTTAGAGAAATCATAATCTGAAAGTGTTCTCAAACAAATGTTGGAAGGGATCGGCGGTTTTAATAGAAATTCAACTTATTTCGTTCGACTTGATCTCTACGCGTACCAAAAAACAAGGAATTCGAATGGCTTGAGTGGCTATCAAATCCACTTATGTGTAGACTACTACATTTGTAACAAGTTGCTTACTTTTCAACTACATTAGGCAACTCACTATCGTTGCTAACACTATTCATTCTCTTAACTTTCACATTAGCGCCACATCAGCACTCAAATTCTATAACTAACTCATAAAATCCTATAACTAAACACTGCCTATTATGACTAAAACATCTTACCCTTAAGTGCCACGTCATTAATTGATTTATTTTTTAAATTTCGTTTACTAACGCAATATAATAATAACTAGTTTGGAGGTCCGTGCTTCGCTACGGAGACCAAATCCACATACACATATAATTTCAATACTTTTCTTAATCAATAATAAATAAACGGGTTATAAAATAAGGTAAATTATAAGTCGACTTCCAAAAATAGATAAAAATAATCATTACCTTTTGTATATAAGATAAAAATATAGGTAAAAAGTAAGTGGTTAAATGGTAAAGTAATTAAAAAGCATAATATAATGAATGTAATGTTTTAAACTATGTATTTTTACCTAAAGACTGTTAATATTGGACCGAGGAGTAACATATAATAATATTTTATAATACTTAAAAAAGTAAACAATTTTTCTATTTTGTATGTAATATTTGTATATGTTCGGTTTCATATTGGCCGGTGGTCTCCTTGGAAGCAATCTCTCAACCCGTCAAAGAGAGAGATGACTTTCTCTGCTTTTGTGAGTGTTTCACTTGGGGTTGAGAAACGACTTTTCTTTATTGAAGGATAAATGAAGGATTATCAACGTCTCACCTCTCCTATAACCCATACATGTGGGATTGAGTTTTGTTGTTGTGTACACCAAATTTTATATTTTAAAGAAAAATCAAAGAAATCATTTGTTCAATTACTCAACCAACGTTTTAACCTCCAAAACCCACCAATGGGCCTCAGGGCTGACCCGTCTACTAAAAATCCTAATCAGACTATATATTATACAAACAAAATCACTTTTTCATTAATTAACTTATTTCTCCAGTGTTCTTTCCCCCTTCTTTCATCCCATATACCACATTCTCCTTCTCATTCTTTTCTTGTTATTCTTTTACTTATCATCTACTAAATGTCTAATATCTAACATCTAATTTGGTAATTAAAATTAGTTCGTTATGAATACTTGAAATATTGAAGGTTTTTAGATCTGTTGTATAATTCTTTTAGCCACACGACTTCATTTTAGTTAATCTAGTTCGTTTAAAATTATGCTATGGTGTGTGTATATATATATATATATATATATATATATATATATATATATATATATATATAGTTTTTCGACTCAAATTTTTGTTTATATATCGATATACATAATATGTATATTTATAGTTGCAAAATACAGAGCAACTGTGTTTATCTATGGATTTATATTTTATACTTCATTGTGGTAAGAAAAAAAAATTCAGAGCAACTGCGTTTATCTATGGATTTATATCTTATACTCCATTGTAGTAAGAGAAAACCCAAAAGATAATTCAGAGCAACTTTGTTTCTGAATTTATATTTTTATACTCCATTGTGGTAAGGGAAAATTAAAAAAAAAAAAAAAAAAAAAAATTGCTACTGTAGCTACAGTAGCTACAGTGAAGTTAGGTGAGGTGGCGGAGTATGATTGGTGGGTTTTGTCCATATTTAATATATAGTATAATATAATATAATATAATAATAATAATAATAATAATAATAATAATGATGATGATGATGATGATGATGATGATGATGGGTGTACAAATGTACAATATAAATTATGGAGTAAACGGTTGTACAATATAGATGAAAACTTGTACAATGTTAGTGTAATAAAAGTTGTACAAAATGCATATGGATGAAAACTTGTATAATGTTAGTGATATGACATTTGCTTTAACTAAGGGTCATATGTTTGTTAAATTGATGGTGAATGTTGTATAATGAAGTTTACAAGGTCACTCTCTATCGTGAATAAACTATTCATTCTCTTAACCTGTCACATCAGTACCTAAATCCTATAACTAAGTCACAAAATTTTATAATTAAACACTGCCTATCATAATTAAAACAATTTCCTCTTAACTATCACATCATTAATTAATTTCTTTTTATATTTATCTTAACTAACACAAAAATAATTATTTTTTTAAACAACACTTATTTATAAACACAAATTGTTGTACAACATGCATTAAAGGTCATTATACATTATATGAATCATTATCAATTGTTAATAAATAAATATATCGATTTTTAGCTTTTCTAAAAAATGTTGTACAATATGAATGAATGCTTGTACAATACAGATTAATTCTTATACAATATGGATTAAATATAGATGAATGTTTGTACAATATTGATTAAATATTGATGAATTCTTGTACAATATGGATAAATTCTTGTACAATGTCAATCTAAAATTGGTTGTAAATTATGCATTAAAGTTCTATACATTTGTTGAAAGGGGTATTTTTTTTAAGGTACTAGCATGTAAGTGAGTGGGTTCCATTTTGGCCAAGAACCATTCGTTAAATCCATGGTGAATTACCTACAACTAATACCTATAATGAAACTCTGACTATGGCATTTGCGGGTAATGAACGGGTGCAGAGGTGTCTTCGAGCATTGGCAAGATAGGCAACCGTTTAGGGCCAAAAAATTTAAAAAGGCTCAAAATTTTGAATATGTATATATATATATATATATATATATATATATATATATATATATATATATATATATTTCTTAATATAATTAATTAAATTAAATAAAAAATTGTCAACTAAAGTTAAAATACTTTTTTTTAATAGTAAAATACAATGTAAGTAAATAAATAGATAAATTGGAGTGTTATTTTCTTATGCGTAGTAAAAAAATTTCACGTATATGTGAGCCCATTTTTATTTTCGTTTACGGCATTTAAATTGTTGAGACGACCCTGAACGGGTGACTATGGGTTCATAGGGAGTGATCATATGTTATTGTGTATTTAGTTATAGATCACAAGATCCTTGTAACTGGACTATAATATATATTGAGTTGTAACTGGGCCGACTTCATGTTTGGCACATTCTCTTGTGTTTTAATGAATTTTGCCGTTTGTAAAAAGAAGGAAAAAAATAATTTTAATTAAGCATAACATAACACTATTCTTTAAAATATGCTTAACGGTAAATTAGCATTTTGCGTAATCACCAAGCAGATACTCCGAAAGAAGTTACGCGGTGATAATTAGGGCAAATATGTAACGGTAATAATTACCCGGTACTAACACGCTGTATAAAAACACCCCAAACCCCACCTTAAACACCACACCCAAAACCCTCCGATCCAAAACCGGCGAAACACCACACCCAAAATCCTCCGATCAATAAATGGCGATGGTCTCCGGTAAGCCACTACTCTCCACCATAGTCCACGCAGGTTCTACTCCTCCATTGCCGTCAAAATCGTTCTAAACCACACTACCCAAAACCGTCAATCAAAATTAGGGCAAATATTTCTGGGGCACTGCACCTATTAGGTTCCACTTCTTCCGGTACTAATTTCCAATGTATATGTGTATATCTTTATTTTTGCGACATTTTGTTCTATTTTTCTTGAATCTTTAATTCTGTGTTGCTTGAATGTTTCGATTCCGAATTTCTTGAATGTTTGATTTTGAATTTCTTGAATGTGTGAATTGTGATTGAATTTATTGAATGTTTTGAGTCTGAATTTCTTGAATATTTGATTATGGCGTTCTTGTATGTTTGACTTTTACTTTCTTGAATGTTTGATTCTGACTTTAGTCAAAGTTGGTAAATGTTTGATTTACAAGATTTAGTATATTTTGTATGTCTATTAACTGATTGTTTCAGTAAAATGCTTACTATATTGTCTGTAACAATTGATATGGATGGAAACATATAGATGTTGAATTTACCATAGTTTTTGGTTTTAATTATTAATTACTGGACTATGGACTATGAGTATATAAATAAACATTGTTGTAATGGAAAGGGAAAGAGTAAATAATTTGAATGTAACACATACATATAGTTAGATTGAAATACATTGAAAAATCAAACTGGTATTTTGAAGTGATGTTTGTTTAATCTTTCTATTCCTTCACATGTTACTATTGGATGTATTTTCTGCTAGCATTTTATTGACCCATTTTTATTACAACTTCATAGTTAATAAAGAAAAAGCAAGAAGTGAGTTTTACTAATCCGTCATCTTATTTCTTAACCTGATATAAGCTCTCATTACCGAAGGAACATGCATCTATAGGGGACTTCGGTATTGATTCATCAACTGCAATTATTTCCTTTACATGTTCTCTTATCTTGATTGTACATTTTCATGTGAACAAATCTTTGGATGTTAAACAGAGCTTCAATAGTATGCTATAATAGTATGCTATATTTCTAATGTCTTTTTTGCATGATTAAGAAAATATGCCTTTAAATTTTTCCTTACTTGATTATTCAAGTTTAGGTATTTGAATTGGTTTACAGTCTTCTCAACTTGGTCGGTAATGTGTAGTATTTGTCTAGTTTCGAACTTTTTTTTTACAATATAGTTGTAGTATTAAAATGGTGGGCTTGAGGAAGGGTTGGATGACAAGTTAAAGGCACTACGCTTTTGTAACTTAATCTTTATATGATATTTTAAATCTCCATATATAATAATTGTGTATTATACATAGATTTATACATATATATTGAATTATATTAGTCATAAATATGATATATTGTTTTAATATGTATTAGGAAGTTATATACAGTTGAAAAGGAGCCTTGCCCATATCAATCCATTTGATTTGTTTATGAGTTAATTGCGTGTATTTTGATATGTTTATGCTTATGTGGTTGCTGATTTCTTGTGGTTCTGATAGAATTGTATAAGTTTGTTAATGTCTCATTTATTATATTGTTTGTTGCCTTCTCTCTTCTAAAATTGTTACGGTTTGTGAAAATTAGGGTATATATAGACCATATGACATTCTTTGTGAATGTTTGACTTATTGAATGTAATTTGATTTGTTGATGTTGTGTTATTGTTGTTTCAATACGGTGTTATGGTTTGTGAATATTATGGTTTATATGGATTCTTTGAGTCTTGGGAATTATTAATATACTGCATGAATTTTGGTTTGTTTACATGTCTTTTTTTGCCGATTATTTTTTATTTTATGAGATTGTTATTTCCGATTTTTCTTAGATTCTATGGATTTTGAATTGGTTTTTGTACTGTTTGTTGTATTCTCCTGTTTTTGATTCTAGGGATTTCTAAATTCTAGGATTTATAATGGTTGTATGACATTCTTTGTGAATTGTTTGATATGCTTAACCGAATTTGATTTGTTCAAAGGTCTTTGTTTGTTAATTTTCTATGCTTGCGATTATTAGCATTTTATGAGTTTTGTAACTTTGATTTCTGTAAGCATTTCAATTCGTTTATGATATCGATCTATTTGTTACTTTCTTATGTTGGTGTAATCGGTTTAATTAAGATGGTTTATGTTAAGTTTGGTTTAGTAATTTAGTTCGTACTTAGTATTTAATTAGTGTTAGCTATGCAGGGGCGGACCTATATAGAAGTGAGTGGTAGCACGGGACACCACTGAAATACGCGATGTAGTGGAAATTTTTTGGGGTTTTTAACTAGTGACACCAGTGGATAGTGTAAATATTTTTGTGTGATACCACTAAAATAAGTCATGTAGTAGAAAAAATTTTGGGTCTTTAACCAGTAACACCACTAACTACCATTCCTAGATCCACCACTGTAGCTATGGTTTTGTTTAATTAAATGAGTCAGATGTAGCTTGTGGAATTAGTATTGTGCTAGTAGGTTGAAATAGTAATAGTTGTTAGCTATTTTCAAGCACATGTACGTTGTGATCTCTTGGCTATATCTTTGGCAATAACCTGATGAATAAAAGTACATTAGCTTTGAAAATTTGAAGATTGTTATTTTAATCAGAGCTTCATGAGTATACACATTTCTCAGGTATGTATGTGAACTCTGAGTCCTAATTTAAACTTTTCCCAAATTGGCCTATGAATCCTAATACTTATTAACATCTTATTAAATGTTTGCATGGTAAATCATACTATATTTTATAGCCTTGTCTAGTTAATTGTACGATTATATAATTCATTATGTTATTTTTTTACTTGGATTGGCGTAATATTTAACTCTTGATTGCTTATGTCAATAGCTAGTATTGCTTTAAGATTTTGTAGATCGGAAAAATGGTTGACACTAAACACTTGCAAAGATGCTTCAACCGGAAGGTATGTTTCCTTTAAAAGCCGGAATTTGGTTGTACTTTTCAACAATGTTCAACTCTCAAAATTCATTAGTATGCTACAAGTCTAATGGCTTTCTAGCGTTATCTAGAGAATAGGCCTTTAAATTTTTCCCAATATATAATTTTTCTAAAAGGGACAAGTTTCTTTACTTGATTGTCCAAGTTTTGGAATTTGGATTGGTTTAGAGTCATTTGATTATGGTCGGCACGTGGACAAATTTAGAGAGAGGTAATGTAGTATCAAACGGTATCAAAATGGCGGGCTTGAGTAGGTTGGATGACAAGTTGAAGCGTTAAGTTTTCGTACAACTTAATTTTTTTCTAATACTTTTGAATCTCCATAGATATTAATTGTGTATTATACATTTATACGTAGATTTATATATATATATATATATATATATATATATATATATATATATATATATATATATATATATATATATATATATATAGAACTATATTGTTTTGTTGTCATATATATATTATATTACTGTTTTAATTTTATAGAATTACGAAGTTTTATGCAATTGAAAGGGGGAGCCTTACCATCAACCCTTTTGACTTTCTTATGAGCTACTCCGTAATTGTTTAGATTTTATTATGTTTATAGCTATGTGGTTGTTGATTTTTTTGTGGTTCTAATAGATAGCATTATATAAGTTTGTTAATATCTTAATTACTGTACGGATTTTGTATTGTTTGTTTAAGTTTAAAACTGTAACAGTTTGTGAAAATTAGGGTATATATAGATTATATGACACTGCGTTAATGTTGTATTGATGCGGCGATATGGTTTGCAAATATTATGGTTGCTATGTATTCTATTAGTCTCTGTAATTATCAACTATACTAATACTAATACTAATTCACGTAATAAAATATAATAAATTCCAACTACAGTATAACAGTAATATGCACAGTATAACAGTACCCTCACCTTTTTTTTTTCCCAAAATAATCCCGTCGTCACCTCCCTCCGCCCACCGCCCATCGCCATTATCGACCATCGCCACTGCCATCATCGACCATTGCCACCGCCATCATCGACCATCGCCTCCGCTCGCACCAACAATGTCCAGCGCTACCGCCGCCACCACCTCCGCTACCACCAACATCGATCACGCCCTCCATCTCCTTAAACCCTAATTTGATTTCTACTGTATGGGGGCTTACTAAAAGAAAATAAATTTCAATTCATATTTTCTTACATCGCCAGCAAACAGTTAGGTTTCTTATACTTTATTTTCTATACGTTTTTTTGTTTAAATCTCTAATTTATTTATTTGAATTCATGGATACCAGCGATTTCACATATATATTTTGAAATTGATGATTATTATTATTGATTGTCTCTTATGATCTTCTAATCGATTGTTAAGGTAACAAGTTATTTGTGCTTTTTGCATAATTATAATTAGGAATAGGAAATAGCTATACTAAGAAGTCAGACATATTTCGTTTGAATTTGGCCACATTCAATCTCTAACATCATGAATTTCATCACTCTGGGTACAATATTTATTTCAATTTTATCACTATAAAAATTTATTTGATTTATAGTGATAAAATTGATACATGATATTTTGATGGGTTAGCAAAACGTGATAAGTGGCAGAGAAAACGAACAAACAAGATAAATCACATTTAGGGAAAATGTTTTATCATTCAAGTCAACAACCCGTTGCTTATTAAATTGATGACTTCATGTAATTTTTTTTTATATTATATTATGACTAATTAAATTGGGTGTTGTAAGGTTTGAGATTGTTGCAGGTGAGGATGCAAAATAAAATAGTGATATAATATAAGATTCTGGAACATCCTCTATTAGCATTTAATTATTTGTATTATACAAACGTACAAGTATCTATTTGATAAACCCGACATTCTGTTTTCAGGAACAAATCTCCTACAATGATGCTAATTCCTTAATTCGTATGACCTGATGATTCAACAGGCCTGTTCAAGATAACATTAAATAGGTCTGTCATGGTAAGAATAATTCAATAGGCCTGTTCTTGGTAAGAACAACTAATACTTAGTTTCAATGTTAGGGTATTTTTTTTAATTAGCTAAAGAAATTATATTGTTGTATATGCACACTATTGTAGTAGTATCTTACAGCTTTAGTAATGATATATGCCCTGTGATCACATTCAAGTTTCCAGTTCATGGTAAGATCACTACATAATCAAGGTAATATTTATATTTGTTCACTTCATACGAATTTAAAATTATATCTTTGGTCAATTTTAGGAGACTTTCGTTTAACCCATCTCACCTGTTGTTTTTCTGCAGTCATGGCTCATTTATAAGGGTGTGTTGTCTTGAAGGATCTATCGGAAACATATAATATATAAACTTTTTTAATTGTAGTGTTAATGTGGAAATTAGGTTAAAATTTTAATTGTATGACATAATTGTAATTGGTAAACAGGATATAGTTTCAGCTCTCTACAATTGAAATGGGTCAAATGCTGATGTAGTTAGAGCTTCCATGTTTGACTTAAAACCAGGAGGATGAAAAGCTCCTGATGGGTAATGTTGGTGGCTTTGGTCTCGGATCAAACTCAAACCCGTTTGGTGCGTTTTCTGATGGCTTTGAGAGTAACAACAATCAAATTGGTGGTGGACAAAGGGTTTGGACAGCCTGCTCGGATTGTATCTGGCCAACAGGCTTTAGGGGCGGTTCTCGGCTTATTTGGATAATCGAGACAGTTTATGGCTGGTAAAACTTCTGGTGGATTTGCTATTGCTTCTTCAAGTGGTGGTGGGCTTGCTAATCTGGCTTCCATTATTGGTGGTTGCTTTGGTGGTGGTGCTACTGTAGCTGCCGGTAGATTTGCTAGAGGTAATATTAATATCTTATGGATATGTTACATGTAGAATTTTTAATCCATTTACTTACAAATGTGTCAACATGATTTTTTGCATTTCAAACTGGACAAATAAAGATGTTGGCTTAAAGTTAAGTTGGTCAAACCGTCCAACGGGTCAAACTAGACTTCATACTAACTGTTATGGGTTAATTATTAGTTACTTTAACCCATTTTAGTTGACATAAGTTGACTATTAATAATTATTTTTTTTTTTAAAAAGAGGTTAACTTAACAAAATTATAGTTATTAATGATTCTAACTATTAGGACACTTTACCTTTAACAAACAATCAAATTACAGTGAATGCAAGCATGTCTTATTTATCAATTTAAGCAAATTTAGTGACTTCAATAACTGTTATGGGTCATAATTTTAATCCATCTTAATATATAACAAAAGTCAACTATTACTTTCTTTGACCACTTTTTATTGACATAGGTTTAGTTGGTTGAAAATATCTGCATTCTCAGAAAGCAGTTTGACAAGCAGCTCGATGCATATAAAATGGATGGTTCCAGAAGATTCAAGAAGGGTGTAGGTTGAGTTTGACTTAAAGAATAAGCAAGCGAAAGAAGAGTTTGATTTACTTCCTAATTCGTTTGAGTTATTTTTGAATAAGGATTTCCATCCTTTATTTATTTCCTTTTCTAAATTATTCTAGTCCTATATATAAAGGACCCTATCTTTGTTTTATTTTTTAGTTTTTTGTTTTGATAAATATTGTTACGTGAAATAATAAGCCGCTGGCTTTTGTTCATTGTCGTGTTCTTTTCTATCCAATTGTTATTTCTGTTTGGCCACGATTTTGTTGCATTACAGCTTGACAGATAAATTAGTTGAAAACAATCAACTTCTTCTAATACAGGTATATTAAGCGTGTATACTTCTCATTTGAATAGTTTATTTAAATAAAAAAAAAAAAATTAGTTGATTTCGTATTTTGGTACCTTTGTTGTTAACCGTTTGTGATGATGTGCATTGTGACAGTATGTTTTGAATAAGTGTTTCTGGATTGTACATTTGTACCTCATTTAATAGCATGTTAATGGCATTGAGCTCTTATGTAACTACCGTTTTGTAAATATATTCTGTGGTTGGATTTTTTTCTTATGGTTGCCGCATATGAATAGGAGAATGGTTTTATCTTAATTGAGTTTTTCTACAGGTTTTTTACTTTACCTATGGGCTATTAGTCAGCTGCTTTTCATTTACAAAGAGAAGTTCTTTGGGATCTGGGATTTGTATTAAAGGGTTGTCCGAGAAAGAATTATCTGAGTGTATTTCGAGCCAAGGAATTCCTTAAATATAGGGTATTAAATGGAATATTCGAGGTGCCACATCATACAATTATGAATTCCTTACCTGTACATTTAGTATGTAAATTGTTGTTCTTTTTGTGTTATAAGTTGATATATTTAATATTTAATTGTTTCATGAAATTTAGGGCAAATGTCTCATGCATTGTGAAATTTTTTGGAACTCGGTATTATTAAGGTGAATGAAGGTAAAGTTGCTAAGTTTAGTTTACAAGTAGGGAAGCCGGTGACTTTGCACAACTATGTTTAGTTCATGCTTTTATGTATGAAATCACCGTTATACTATAGCAATTGCTGTAATTTTTTTTTTTTTGGAACCACCTAATTTGTGACTGCTTTGTTTTTAATAATAACAATCTGAAATTTTTATAATAAAATCCTTAAATTAGTTGTAACCACATAATTATACTAATTGGATAGTAATTTTTTTTAAAGTGACTGATGCTATTTTGATAAAAAAAAAAAAGAATAAAATAAGGTGGGTTCAGTTCAAATTAAAATAAAAATATAAACTAATACATAGTTGGAGTTTTAGACAAAAAAACAAAAAAAAAGGGTGGCGGTGTCGGAAGAGTGCGACGATTCAGAATTGTAAGGTTGGTGATAAGCGGCGGTTGGGTATGCAATTTAAAATAATGGTAAAATATTTATGCAAAATCGAATGCACTACAAATTTCATAGTCATTTTTCGAAATGGCATTGTAATTATATGAAATCGTAAACAAAAATTTTTTTGCACACCGCCGCGAAGCGCGGTTCACTTTACTAGTTTTTGATTTAATACATGGATTTTGGTTTGTTTACATGTCTTTGTTTTTTGCTTTCTGGTTGTTTTGACTATTATCATTTTATGAGATTGTGAATTTTGATTTATTGTATGGATTTTGAATTAGTATTTGCTATCGTCTGTTGTTATCTCGTGTTTTTTTATTGTAGGGGGTTGTGAAAAGTAGAATTTAAAATACTCCGTAGTTATTATATGACATCCTTTGTGAATTGTTTGATTTGATCAACCGAATTTGTTTTGTTTATAATTTACCTTTTCTTCTCTTGTGCTTCTGGTTCTTGGTTGTTAAAGTTTGTGAATATGGTTATAAATTGATCTTATGGATTTTTGAAACCTTTTTTTTTTTTTTTTTTTTTTTTTTTCTTTTTCAATCTATAGTACTATTTTGATTGATATTCTCATGGGTCATTGTTGGTTTCTTATGGTTATGATTGTTAGTATTCTATAATTATGTGACATATTAAATTATTGTGATATATGATTTTTTTTTATTTTGTTTGTTGTTTTATTATGGTTATGATCATTAGCATTTTATGATTTGTGTAACTTGGATCTTTGTAAGAATTTCAATTCGTTTATAATATCTATTTGTTTCTTTTGTGGAAAAGAAAAGTAGGGTTTAATGCGGGATTTGATGTATTGTTTGATTTGTGAAAATTTGATTAATTATACGAAATTTGATATGCTGTCCTTATATTTTGGTTGTGATGGCTGTAGTTTATATCATTTTTTTTTTTTTTTTTTTTGAACAAGTATATGTTAATTTGAATACAGAAATTTATAGCATATTTTTGTGCAATTGAATAGGAGACATTGCTTGTTCAATCCATTTGACATGTTTTTAGTGAGCTAAGGCCACTTGCTACGTCCGCCAGAGACCTTTGTCAAACCCGCCACTCAACTAACAACCATAGTGAGCAATTTGTCACTTCATCCGTTTGTTACCCTTTAACCCTTTAACAATTTGAGGTGGGCCACATACTTTTTTGGCTTGTAACTCATGCTTAATAAATTGTACATATTATATTTTAGGGGTATAACTGTGGGTAATATTTTAGTATGATAGGGAGTGATTTGTGAAAGGAATGTTAAAGGATTTGTGTTGATGTGCCGGGTAAAAGTAGTGTGAAATATGGGAACTATAGCAAGTGGCCTAAGTAACAAATTCATTAAGATCTCCTTTGAACTATCATAAGTTGGTTTTTTTTTTTTTTTTTTTTTTTTTTTTTTTTTTTTTTTTTTTGGTAACATGTTTGCTGCTGCTATGTGAAACAATTGGCTTGATAATTGCCAAATATAAATTCTAATGACAATATTGTTCGGACAAAGTTAATCCTACAATTTCAGGTTATGGTAAAATGTCGGAATATGAGCGCATATGTACCCACTTATTCTTGTGTTTGGTGCGAAGCAAGTTGAATATAAATTGTGCTACTAATGTATGCTGAACAACATATTGATATTGATATTGTATAATGAAAAGACAACTGAAACCAAACGTGAAAATACATCATTCGGTTTCTATCTTGACTTTGAGGGGAAATAGACTATTGTTCTCTCAAGTCATCGGTGAAGTGATGCGTGAACAAAGGAATAAAGAGATGGGGTAATATATCTATGATCTATCACCCGTCCTACCGTATCAGACTGTTTAATTTTCTTTAAGTGGATCTGCTTGTAAACTAAAGTCAACTAGTTTTTTTTTTTTTTTTTTTTTTTTTTGTTTGTACAACAATACGGGATTACCTACCACTCACGCATTCATCTCCCGCAATTGCATAACCCGCCCCCAACTGCTGTTCAGGAATAAACCTGGCCCAATCTGAGGGCATGAGCGGTAATACCCCTCCCCCACTGCCCCCGCAACGCGATGTGCGGAAGGCACCCTTGGGTGAAATTCGAGGGTAAAGGGGCACACCCCACGGAGTCGAACTCCTGACCTCTCGCTAAGAAAGGTAGGCCACTACCAGTGGCGGAGGCAGGATTTCTCTTTACCGGGGGCGAATTTTTTTTTTAAAACCGTAGCAACTTTTTTGGGCAAAATACGGAGTTTTTGGGACAAAAATTGGAGGTTTTTAGGCAAAATTTTGAAGTTTTTGGATAAAATTTGAAGGTTTGTGGGCAAAATTTGAAGGTTTTGGGGCAAAATTTAGAGAATTGTGGGCAAAATTTGAAGGTTTTGAGGCAAAATATATAGGTTTTGGGGCAAATGGCTTTTGGGTTTGGGGCAAATGGCTTTTGAGTTTGGGGCAAAATGAAAAAAATCCAAATTTTTACACTAAAATTTCGAAATCGACTGGAGGCGGGCGCCCCCCTGCCCCCCTCTAAATTCGCCCCTGGCCACTACCACATGAGCTACAACACAAGGTTAAAGTCAACCAGTTTGTATATCTTGTTTTAACTATTTTAGTATGGTTAGCTTGTTATGTTTACAATGTGATGAAACTGTGACACTTATGTTCGAAACGCAAGTTTGTATATCTTGTTTTAGCTATTTACTATTGGTTGGGTCGTTATGTTCATAATGTGATTTAACACTAGTTCCGTTTGTTGTTTTCTTCACATAAACACCCATCTGTTGGCTATATGTTTGTTTGTAGACGTATGACAATAGATCAATCATTTTAATGAGGTGTTGACCTGTTTGAATAGGTCAAATCAAATCGAGACTAGCGACAAGCCGGATACAGTGTAGAATAACTAGGGTCAACCACCTTGACGATTGAATTCTTTTTAGTGTATTTATATGTTAAAGTTCGACGCCTTTAATTGTTATATTATTTATTTCACTTCAACTAATGACAGACATCATGTCATACTTATAAACAATGGTATGATTATGTTTCAAGTATAAAATCAGGAAGGCATTGTAACACCGGCCATTTTTTTTTTTTTTAATTACACAGCGGAAGACTTTATTAACAAACACAATATAAGTCACGTCATTACGTTTAAGTTTACACAACGGTGTTACGTTATCACAAAACATTATTTATACAAAAGTCCACATCAGAGTTGGGTTGTCAAACATGTCTTCTGCAATAGCACCTTTCCCGACTAGCAGTACCTAAACCTACAAGGGGAGAATATGTGGAGGATTAGCGCACCGCTAAGTGAATGGAATCTATCTAACAGATATAGCTTAAGTCACACACAAGCTATATACTAACAACAACACATGCTAACTATCAACTAGCATACAATAAGACAATACGAGGATCGGCGGCTTGTACGAGCACACGACTCCTAGCTGATCGGACTTGAGTCTACCGATAGTCCCTGCTACTCAATTCACAGTATAGTTATCCAGATGCAGGGGATGCATCATTCACACTATACTCTACAATCAGTAGCCTATGGACCCAACCTCCCCTTGACACGGTTGACCTCATACGGACTCTAACCTCTCCTAGGCACGGTCTCGAGTCCCCAGTCTCCCTAGGCCCGACTGGTGCCATTCACACAGTGTACACATAATTCACATACAACATCAGGCATACTATATTATTCTAACATGACAATTTCTACACTATGCATGGTAAAAGAGTCAACCACAGTAGCATGATATGCTACTTAAACTCTATCCGGAGATAGACCCACTCACCAATTACCAGCAACTGCTCAGTTATTATTTCTGAGCTTCCTCCTTGTCCTTATAACCTGAGAACAACACAAACAAAGTTAATGTACATATCCAATAAATAATATAATCATTTCATACAATTAAGTAGGTCATAACACCATATATTCATAATTTTATGAGTCTACATCATGACTCCATTCAATAATGGCATACAGGTGCGTGCAAAACATGACATACACACTAAAACTCCTTTTCCGACCTAAAAACAGTTTGATCTAGTTTCTTAAAAGTTCACCATTGAAAAGTATTCTTTATTACGATTCTAACGATAGTTTATTCATAAAAAACGGAGTTACGTTTTGAAAGTTACGTCCGTTTCAATTTCATTAAAGTACCGTAGAAAATAGCGACACTGTAGCAACTCGGTACTGTAGCAAATAGTGACACTGTAGCAACTCGGGGGTACTGTAGCAACTCGGGGACTGTAGCAAATACTGGCACTGTAGCAACTCGGGCACTGTAGCAACTCGGGCACTGTAGCAACTCGGGTACTGTAGCAAAATACTGTAGCAACTGGTTCGAACACATTCGCTGATTTCGTGATTTTTTCTCCAAAAACTCGATTTTTGAACGATTTTGATCAAATTTTAAGCACATGGAAGCTACTAAACATATATACAACCTATTTCTAACATCAATTAAGCATAACAAACACCAAAAATGAAGATTCAAGCTTAAAATCACACTTTTATTCAAGAACACAAAACTCAATTAATCAAGAATCAAAGAAAGGATTCAAGTAAACAAACCTGATTAGATGATCACAAGGATACAAGAAATTAGTCACTTAAGCTACTTGATCCAATTTCTTACTTGGATTTGATTAGGGTTTTGAGAGTGAAAGAGTTTAGGTACGTTCTAGTTTTGGGAAATTAGGTGAAATGGATGGAAACATCCAGATATTACACTCTTATGTGTTAAAAAATAATACCCCATCACACACGGGTATTTACCAGTTATCTAAAATCTTTCGCACAAGATTAGGTAGCCCAAACGAGGTTCAAATTAAATAAACAAACTTGTTCTGGGACCCTTGTCACAAACTGGTCACAACACAATTATAATAAAATACTAATAAAATAATTAAAATAAAAGCACTTAAGACTAAGCATAAACCCTAAGGGCAAAATAGGCAACTTACAACTAGCCCGGGTTTCAGTCTGTTACAGGCATGGTGTAGGAACGATTAAACAGTATTAATCGACCAAATCTACAATATTGAGTGCGAAATAACTCAATATTGGGTTTTATATGAAAAACGATTTAATAACTTGTGATCTAATTAAGCAAATCGACTTTCAGATAGCGTAATAGATCAACTAAACTGAGTGCTAGACCTGCAAAGAAACAGAAATACAGCTAGGGTTAAGTTAAGGTTCGTAACCCTAACTTTGAACCCGAAATCAATATTAAATGGGGTCAGCACGTGTAACCATGCGGTTGCAGTATGCAATCGTGTGGTTGCACTTGTATCTGTACGGATGCATTCTGCATCCGTGCGGTTACACAAACAGTAAGTAACTTAACATTAAATGCATACAATTGATTATAAACGTAATAGAAAACGTAATAAACCAACAACCAATTGTCCGAGTACTTACAATATCCATAGAATTCGCGAATACACAATAACGAATATACATGCCAAATGGATCATGATATGCATTATTGTGTTGTATATATCATTTTTAAACCATTACCAATGGTTTCACTTGTGCTCATCTCCGCCCTCGAGGGCACCGTTGGTGATGGGTATGATATGCTCCACCTTCAAAAGCATAAACCCAACTCGTGCTGGAATATGTCATATTAGAGTATAAGTGAGCACGAGCTCCTCATTCTCTCTCCTTTTTTATGCAATATTTACTTGTACCATAGCATAAACAATTTGTACCTTAATTTATTTAATTAATTTTGTGGGATATGTGATTGGGAAGGAGTATATTATGGTTGGCAATAGTTTCTTATAAGAATGTTATGGAATGGAGTGGTGAGGAATTGAAAAGAAAAAACTGATGTGATGCTGAACTGAGTGTGAAAGTATCTGATAGTTGAAAATGGTCTTAGTGGTGGAAGTATCATTAATTCATTATCCTTCTTGAAAAGATACTATTATTTTCCCCATTGTTATTTTCACAAAGAAAAAACAAAGTAGTTCACTAGGTCCCATGAGAAATAAATACGAGTAGGTAACCTTGATAATTATCCAAAAGAGTAGCAGAATAGCAGAGTGCGAATAACCCGGTCATGTGCACAAAATCAATAGTAGTTGAGATCTTTTTGACCTAGTAAGAACTCACTTGTACTCATGCATTTTTTACTTGTCCTTCAATTCAATTTTAGCAGGACACCTTGAACTTATGAAAAAAAAAAAAAAAAAAAAAATTAAATATAATTGACAGCAAATAATATAATAAAATCTTGCAAGATATGTAAACCTGTAAAATAATCTGACACACACATGACCACCTTCTTCACCACAATTCTTTTGGTACTACACTTTACCCCACTTGTTCACTGTATATCATTCTTAGTAAAAAGCCAAACATTGGAAAAGGATAGAACAATATGTATTTTTAGAATTGTTTTAGAAAAGTAATATTTTAATCATGATTTTTGATAAATACATCATACGGAGTAACTATATATTAATGAGTTGCATTATACGTAGTACAATTTTTTTTACGAACGGGCTTTGAGTTCTAATCCGCAAAGTTGTAAAAACGATCTTCTCGTGGCTACATAGGTTCACTGCAATAACTCTGAGCTGCCGGCAAAGCAAGTAGTGAAATTAACCGGCTTGCAAAAAGAGACGAAAATCCAAATATATACAAAAAAAATTAACACAATATTAGAGTTTATGGAACGTTTTTAATAAAAATGTCAAACTTAACCAAGTTAAAAATGAAGTGATATGCTCAATTATATAAAATGATAATGCAATTTGCAATCAAACAAAAATCCCTCCAAGATCATACTTATATGAAAAACAATCTAATTAAAGATAAACTCTATAAACTACTTATGAAGTTGTATGAACATTTTGAAGAAGATTATGATGATTTCTTCTCATTCAAAAAAGAAAAAGGGATGAAAAAAAAAACATACTTGTATTGTGTATATATGTGATTCAAGGATTAAACATAAGATCCCCACATTTGCATTTCCAACACATGGGTTTGTAGTTAGAGATGTCATCATCTCTTAAGTCATATAAGCTTTTGGGAGTTGTACCCAATGCTAGTTGAGTTGTTCTAATGAATTTAAGTACAACTGGAACTTGAACTGCTTCACAATGATCACAATTTGTACAATATCTTTTCTCACATCTTGGTGGTCTTGATCCAATTAACATACTCCCCCTTTCCATCTAACATCAAAATCAATCAAAAGTTCACTTAAATTAGTCCCCTCTTGACCTTTTCATGTCAAAAATCTCAAATCCAATCCAAGTTAATATAATAAAATAATAATAATAATAATAATAATAATAATAATAATAATAATAATAATAATAATAATAATAATAATAATAATAATAATAATGCTAAATAAAAAAAATGACTTTAAGGATGAGATGACAAATTTCATTGATTAGAGACCACAATAAATTTATGTGTAGTGCCACTGCCCATGTTACATAAGATTTTTTGTGATGGAACAGGTCTTTGGTATACTTGAAATTCTACTTTTTGTCGGTCCAAAAAATGTAGGTTTGACTAACAATGACAAAAACAGTTCACAATATGCAAAATGGAAGATATAAATGAATTAACCTTTCAAAAAACCTTTGAATATCACAAGTTTCAGATATTAATACAAAAGTGAATGTGATTGGTTATTATTAGATTACAAAATCAAAACTTTTACTTGACATGAAGAACAAAATATGGTTCATTTGACTTTTTTGGTCAAAGGATATCATACCATCAACAAAACTGAGACATTATATGGATCTTGTCGTGTATGCATAACAATTAATACAATTGTTAAATGCTCTAGATCTTGTGTATGCATAACATTTAATACAATTGTTAAATGCTCTGGCTCAAATATGCTACTATCAACTTCTAAAGTTTTTAATGCTTTTCCTTATACATTTTAAAGAAGATTTCTATAACATTAAACTACATATCTGATAAGACATGGTATTAAGTCAATTCTTACACAATTACAACAAATCTAACACTTTTGGGCCTTTAAATTTTTTTTTAAGATATTGACTCAAAAATAAAGTCAAAACACATGCACTAGCACAAAAAAAAAAAGTTAGCCAAACCTTATTTAAAAACTCACCTGAGTGAGCTTTTCAGTTAGCTTTAAATTTGACTCAGCTGCAGTAACATTGAAACAAATAAATTTTAATTAGGTTGACCACAAACAAAAGCAGTAAAAACAGAATAATACATGTGTGTGTTTGCATGTGAAATTTGGTTAGAAAAAGATGACCCACAAACCTTTATGGATTAATCTTGAATGGGTAGTTGTTGAAATCAAGAAAAAGGTGAAGATGAGACTAAAATATTGAATCTTGATTGAAAAGGAACAGGTTTGAATGAATCCCATTTAAGAGATTGAAGAGAAAAGTAAGAAAGAGAGAAAAGAAAGGGCGATGATAATAATGAATTATGATTATGATTATGATTATGAAGAAAAGAGTGATGGGTAACAGAATTAAGTATCTTTTCTTAATTTCATTCTCATTCACTCAGAGTGCGATTTTGAGTGTGTTAATGTAGATGATGATGATGCAAGACAGAAAGACATGAAAGCAACGTATGGAAACACTCCTGAAAAGAGAGACGACAGGTTCTATTTGCACTCTTAAATGTAATATTTGCACGGATACTTGATTTTGATGGATTTTTTTTTTTTTCAAACTTTATTTTTTGAGAAAAACAGAATTTAAATTAATACGGAGAATAAACGATTACTCCATACAATTTAGAGTTTTAGACCCAACACGTTCGACCTACCTAACTTGTTTCAAACAAACTTGTTAGGATTTGACCCGACTCGTTTACCAAGTACTAGAGCTAACATACAATGACTTCCTACTTGAACAAAGACATAACAATTGCATTGAGCTAGTCTCTAAAACTAAACAATAACATTGCAAAATAAACACAATTGTTAGCCGATAATAAGTTAGCCCGTGTATTTAGTAGTTAGGCCTAGCCAAATCTTTAGTCTAACACTCCATCGCAGTCCGAACGGCAAAATCGTGAAAGTTCGGACTGGAAAAAACACTAAACATAAGAAAAATAGATAAAAACACAATTTTCTCTCTAATTTGTTGCATCAAATTGATTGATATCGCTGATTGGTTGCGTTGCTTGACTACGTTTCCTTTTCCGTAACGTCTTTTTTTCTTTACGTCGTGGCTTGCTTACCCAAGGATTGAGCAGAACTTGGGCTTTGAACTTTTATCGCCGATACAATCTTCTTCAACGCTGCAAAAAAAAAAGAAACTTTTTTTTTTTTGTATATATTCCTCTTTTTTTCAAAGTTTGGAACCTAGTCAAGCTAGGCGGGTCAGCCCCACGCCGATGTGACACTTCTTTATTTATCTATCGACATGGATGCGACATTGCTTACGTTCTCCTATATGTGGATGACATTGTTTTGACAGCATCCTCCACTAGTTTGCTTCAGCGGATTATTCAGTTTTTTAAATACATAATTTTCCATGACCGACTTAAGTTCGTTGAATCATTTTCTTGACATCTCAGCATCGCGTACTGCCACTGGTATGTTCTTGTCTCTGAAGCAGTATGCCATATAGATTCTTGAGCGAGCCGGTATGACTTCTTGTCAACCGTGTAGGACCCCTGTTGAGCCCGGCGCCAAGCTCACTGCCCGCGGTCCCTCTGTGCAGGACCCGACTTTATATCGTAGACTTGCAGGTGCATTACAGTATCTCACCTTCACTCGTCCAGACATCTCCCATGCAGTTCAGCAGATTTGTCTTTTCATGCACAACCCGCAGGAGCAACACTTACATGCTCTAAGCGGATTGTTCGTTATATTAAGGGGACTCTTGACATGGGATTACTGTTATATGCATCATCCCTACCACGTTGGTTGCTTACTCTGACGCTGACTGGGCCGGTTTCCCTACCACCAGATGCTTCACTTTTGGATATTGCGTCTTCCTTGGCAACAATCTACTTTCTTGGTCTTCAAAGCGGCAATTTACTCCTTCTCGCTCCAGTGCCGAGGCAGAATATCGAGGAGTTGCCAATGCTGTTGCTGAGACATGTTGGATACGTAATCTTCTTCATGAGCTTCACTGCCCTCTCACCTCTGCTACACTAGTTTATTGTGATAATGTTAGCTCCGTCTACCTTGCATTTAATCCGGTCCAACATCAACGGACCAAACACATTGAGATAGATATTCATTTTGTCGAAGATTTAGTTGCTCAGGGACATGTCCGGGTTCTGCATGTTCCATCCAGATATCAGTTTGCAGACATCTTTACCAAAGGTCTTCCATTTGCTCTATTCGATGAGTTCAGATCCAGTTTGAGCGTTCGTTGTACTCCCGCTCCAACTGCGGGGGTATGTTAGCCATAATAAGTTTGCCCGTGTATTTAGCAGTTAGGCCTAACCCATTTTCATTGTTAGGATTTTTCTCTTTATATATTCATGTATCATGTAATGCTACTGATTTAGAAATAATACGACGCATCTTCAATTTTAACAACACGTGAGTCACACAAGTAAAACTTTCTGATCTCCTAAGACTACTCTTATCCATGACATATGTATTCACAACCACACTATGTCATATCAGCGTCACCTCATCATTTCCTTTCTCACCACTAACTCATCACACTACACTAGTATCCATGACATACTTCTTCACAATCATATTCGAGCCACATAAAGTAATTAATTAATACACCGTATTAACTTTAATTCATAAGGTACAAAAAAAAAACAAATGCTCTATGGTTAATTGTGCTTGGTAACGGCTTGGGGTACCACATCTTGGCAAGGAAGCTCAATCGCACTTGCTAGTAGTGTGTGCTTGGAAACGGCGCTCCAAAGAAGATCTTTTGGCATTACCGTTGCAAGTAGTCTAACATAATCTAAAACGGTAATCCAACCTCGTAGCATTCCTAATCATTAGTCAACAAATACATAATTGAAACCAAGCACACCAACCTCTGCAAACCTAATATTGAGATTTATTTTAAACAATGAAACGGAAAGTAAGATATTAGTACATATTAAGAGTTATTGAAGAAAAATGAGGAGAAATGACAGATTTGCCATCCAAATTTGGGTACTGTTCATCATTTTTATCTTTTGAATAAAGGGGGAATATGGTATATCAGCTTCGCCTTCATTGTTGAATGTTTGGACGAAGCTAATGTGGAAAAACTTGTTATCGGATACCCTAAAGTGGACGATTTGCTCTTAGTTGAATATTTTCCAGTCGGGCCGAAGCTTTCTTTCGTTATATATGGATTGCCATCTCCGAGATACCGGTCAATTATTACTCCTCGGATAACATTAAAGAGATGGCTTCCTCTTTCGGTAAAGTTATCAAACTTTCTAAGCCTACTGCTGATTTAAAACAAATTGGAAATGCGTACGTGTTTGTTGAATTGGGTTATCCATCGTTGTTTGCTGACGTAATTAAGGAGGTTAAGAATAATTTAGGATCGAAATCCTATTCTATTCGGGCCAACGAGATCTTTGATCTTTCTGTTATTAATTGTGTCCAGCTCAATTGTTTTCAGTTGGTTCTACTCGCTAACGCTAATCGTGCGATGTAGAATGAAGAAAGAGTATCGATTGATGATGCTTTCAAAGCTAGGGGTGGCAACGAGTTTGTTCCCTTAAGTGTGGTGTTAATGTTTACTCGACTCATTATAATGAGGTGGATCAATCTTTGAGGTCCCATGGTTTTGGCGTTGGCCCTCGAAATGTGGATGATGAGGCAGTTGTCATTGAGCTGCCTGATATTGCTTTAAACATACATATATTTCGACGCAATATCATTTATATTTCATCAGCTTTTACCGATTACGAAGACATTCAAATGCATAATTCACGAGAAAAACGACAAAAGTAAACACGAGCTTGAAGTTTGAAGAAACGACGATAAAACAACGGATTTAAACTAAATATATATCGAGATAACGTTACTCGAATGCAAGTTAAAAGTGATCGAAGAAAAAGAGTTCAAATGAAAGTTCCAAGTCAATATACGTCAACACGGGATCAACAAAGAAAAAAATAAAAAAAATAAAAAAAATAAAATATATGTTTTAACTTACGCGGATCGTGTAAGTATTCACGCGAAACGCGTAAGTTACTTTATAAATGCAGATTCAAATTT
Source organism: Rutidosis leptorrhynchoides (assembly GCF_046630445.1). NCBI lineage: Eukaryota > Viridiplantae > Streptophyta > Magnoliopsida > Asterales > Asteraceae > Rutidosis > Rutidosis leptorrhynchoides. The sequence continues at coordinate 556,760,830 of NC_092334.1, read as the reverse complement.
GTTCTTACGCGAAACGTGTGGTTCTATACGCGAACCGCGTAATGTTCTGTCCAGATTCAGATCGAAAATTGCAAATGGGACGGTGGCTTTTTATGTTTAATATTATTTCCTTTTCAGCTTTACAGAATTAAAAGAGGAGTATACACTCAAGTCCACCTACTACTTCAAGAGATATATGTTAAATACGAGTACTATTTTAAGGAGAGAGTACACAAAGTAATACACAGAGAAAGTAATACAGAGAGAGAGTAGAGCAGAGAGAGAGATATATATCAATTTTATTTTCACTAGTACCCAAGTACTCTGTATAATTTTATTTTCAGTTCGAATTAATTCTCAAGTTCAATTTTTAGGATAGTTTCAATATTAAGGGTGTATTGTTCGTGATTAAGGGTATTATTGTGCGAGTGCAAGTGTGTTGTTATTGTAATTTTTTTTCTACCATTTGAAGTTAATGAAAGTGAAGATTTTCGTAAGTTTATTCTATTAAAATTATCGTTATCAATTTTTATCGTTATTATTATGTTTGTATATTTATATTTTTATATTTGCTCTGGTATAATGAGTAGCTAAGTTCCATAGTGTTTACCTAAATGTAGAGCCCTAGTGAAATGGATTGTTATCATTTGTAATTATTAAAATGTAACTTAAGTATTTTTAACATTGTGCCTAGCTAAAAGAACCATTATTATGTAACTAGATATTTAATCCTTATCACTTAATTTGTTAGATATAAATAGCGAAGGTTATTTCTATTAATATAAATTAAGCTTCAACACTAAAAGTGATTTAGACGAACTTATAGATAAGTTATTTACACTAATTTAGAAATAAAGTTCGGTGGTTTGGGTAATATCATTAGTTATATAATCGTGAAATTGCAAAAAGGGGAACCGTTACGATTTAGGTTTTGGCGAAAGTCAAAACTAGGATAGGTCTCAATTTAAATACTTGGGGATAGTTAACTATCTAAATAAGATCCGATGAAAATTAGATTTAATTTGGTTAGTTGAAACTTTATATATTCGAGAGAAAATATAAAGTTTTATATATAAACATTTTAGTAGAGCTTAATCTCAAAACAATCCATGGATCTAGAGGTGAAACAATTAAGTGAACACTCCAATTTATATATTGCAAATAATTATTATTATTATTTATGCGTATTATTATTCAGCTAAAATTAAAATTATACTTAAACCTCATTCAGTTTAAACACTACTGTTTTGTCACATCGAACATAACATACGCGGATCGTGTAGACAATCACACGAAACGCGTATCTTCAAAAATATACGCGGCACGCGTATAAATACACGCGAAATACGTATGTATTAATACAGTACTGTTACGTATTTTATTAAATTCCAAGTTTTAATTAAATCTTTTATTATTACTTTTTAAGTATTTAATTTATAATTAGTATAATTAATATAATTTCCTTTCATTCATCTTTAATTTAATTAAAACTTATTATTTAGTTAATTTAAGTAAATTTGTATTTTATTTTATTGTTTAAAACAAAATTCCTAAACATTTAGTTTTATTAAAAATTATTGTTTTACTTATTACCATTTAGTAATAAAACTGTTCTATCATAAATAATATAGTTTCAATTAGTTCACTTTTAAGTTAATGATTATAAATCATGTAATCGTGTAATTTTAATTAATAAGTAGTTCAATTAAATTAAGATTAAGTTATATTTTATTATTATTATGCTAAATATAAATTCCTAATCCAAAACCCCCTTTAAATAAGTTTAACTTCAAAGACTATTAAAAACCATTAAACACTCCATCTCCCTGTGGAACGAATCGGATTTACCTATAAAACTAAACTACGCGGATAGGACTAGTTGCCTATATATGTGTGAAATCAACCCGAATTCACTAAAACACCATATATATAATAAAACAATTCGTGTAACAAAATCGCTCAAATCCGTTCATAAATAAAGGTATAGTTTCACCACATCAACTTTTTGGCGCCGCTGCCCGGGAGTTGGCAGTTAAATAAATAGATAATTTTTCTGATTCGTAGTAGTAGTTGGATTTGTACGTGGACTGGATTATTGGAGCCAAACAGTACTTAATTATATTAGAACCAAACGAATCATGCCCATCTGCTGCATCTTTTGGCTATTCGAAACGTGAGCAAAATCAGAAGGAAAATCTGTTTGTTTAAAGGTTTTTATCATTGTTTTTATGTTATTCGATCCTTTTGAAGGAATTCAATTCTTAGAAAAACTTTTGGTGTTGTGATTTCATAATAGAAATTAATGCATGAATTTACGTTCTTCCAACACTGAATTAACTCCTTCATATCCTGAACCCGAAAGAGAATTTCACGAACGCTTAAGAGCTCAAGAAGTAGAGTCTCTCGCTGAGGGTTTAGAATCACTTTCATTGGATTCTAACTCTGAACCAGTTATTCAACCAATCATAGAACCAGTTATTAAAGAAGAAGACGAGATGGCTGCTACAAATCAAACGATGGATGCATTAATGAAGGCGACAAGAACAGGTCAAGGCCACGCAATTATTCAACCTACGATGACTGACGACTTTGAAATAAAGGGTCAATTTCTTCACATGGTGACTAATACATTCCAATTCGGTGGAGCTCCAAATGAGGATGCTAACGAGCATCTTCGTAAGTTTGTAAGAATTTGCAAGCTATTCAAGATCAAAGATGTCTCCGATGAAGTCGCATGTTTAAAAATCTTTCCATGGTCGTTAAAAGATAATGCAAGAGATTGGCTAGACTCATTACAGAAGGTTATATCGAAGACTGGAATGATATGATGGATAAGTTTTTGTCAGAGTTCTTCCCTGCTTCAAAAGCAGCAAAGTTGCAAAGTGATATAAATCACTTCAAACAAAAGCCTAATGAGACTCTTTATGAAGCTTGGACCCGATCCAATAAAATGCTTAGGGTATGTCCTCAACACGGGTTGAATACATTCCAAAAAGTCCAAATATTCTATAAAGGAGTCAATATGGCTACTCGAAAGGATATAGATGTTGCAGCAGGAGGATCAATCATGAAAAAAACGCCCGAAGAAGCGCACACAATCATTGCCGATATAGCATCACATTCTCATAATTCGCATCAAGAGATGGAATTCTCTAGATCATCAACCGTTGCTAGTATTGAAAGCAACGATGAAATCGCTGCTTTAAAAGTTCAAATGGCAAATCAAGCAAGGTAAATTGAGAAGGTAACCAAAGAAATGCATGCTATTAGGGTAGGGTGTGAATTGTGCCAAGGTCCTCACCTTACTAGAGATTGTGATCAAACAACAATGGAAGAGCAAGCGAATTTCTTAGGTTACTTGCGAAAAGGTGAAATGAATTTCAACGATTTTTCGGCGGTTGAAGTAATGAACTGGAAATATCCACCTATCAACAGCTATCAAATAGGAGGACCTTCAAGTTCAAACAATAATTATCAAGGAGGAAATCCGGTTTACCAAAATAACCGGAATTTCTCAAATCAAAATCAAAGAAATGCACCACCGGGTTACAATCACCTAAACAATCGAAATCAACCTCAACGAAATTACCAAAATAATTTTCAACACAATCAACCACAACCACAAGCACCTATACAACCACAACCCGAGAAGAAATTCGGTTTAGAAGATCTTTCGAGAGATTTTATGGTTAAGCACGAGCAAACTACGAAACTTCAAACTCAGCAAATTCGAAATCAACAAGCTACGATACAGAATTTAGAAAGAGATGTTGGAAGGATCTCACAGTTACTATCAGAGAGACCGCCAGGCGCTCTCCCCTCAAATACTCAAGTGAATCCCAACAACAGTCAAACAAGGAATGAGCAAGTAAATTCCATAACTACGAGAAGTGGGTTAACCGTTAACCTCGATGTTCCAAAGCCTCATGTTCCTATTTCTATTCCAATTCCAAATGAAAAAAGATTCTTCCGTGGAAGAGGATAAAGTGCCAACCACAAGTGCACCTAAAACTCAACCACCATTAAAAGAATTCAAACATCCAATTCCATACCCAGAACGTTTGAAGAAAGATAAATTACAAGCACAGTACAACAAGTTTGCCGAAATGATTAAGCAAATTTGTATCAATGTACCACTTGTAGATGTTCTTGCGGGTATGCCAAATTATGGAAGGTTTATCAAGGATCTCATAGTAGATAAAGGTAAATATGAAGAAGTTTCAACCACATTCCTCAATGAGGAATGCTCAGCAAGTTTGCAAAAGCAAAAGATGCCACCGAAACTTGGAGATCCTGGTAGTTTCATTATTCCGTGCCTGATGGGAGATTCAGTAATGTACGATGCATTAGCTGACTTAGGCGCAAGTATCAATCTTATGCCACACTCCTTGTACTTAAAACTAAACCTAGGTGATCTATAACCAACTAGGATGTGTATACGCCTAGCCGATAGAACTTTTAACTATCCTATTGGTATTGCTGAAAACCTACCGGTTAAAGTTAATCATTTAATCTTTCCTGCCGATTTCGTTGTCCTTGAAATGGAAGAAGATAGTAAGGTTCCCCTAATTATAGGGCGACCTTTTCTAAATACCGCCGACGCGATTGTGCGTGTTAAAGATAAAAAACTTAGTCTAGGTGTAGGGGAAGATAGAGTTACCTTAAACATAGATAAAGCTATGAAATAACCTATCTCTTCCGATGACGAATGTTATAAGATAGACATTGTTGATTGTTGTGTTGAAGAAGAATTGCAAGAATTACTAAATGTAAACACCTCAAACTTCACCCCATTGAGTGAAAGTGATGAATTTGATGTAGAGCTTGAACTTGACGAATTGTTGAAAGTAGTCATCGATGAAGATTGCTGTGAGAAAGAAATTCCCAAGGAAGATGAACCCTTTGAAGAAATTACCGATGGTAACAGGTTCCGGATAAAATCTTCCTTGGAAGAACCACCCACCTTGGAACTTAAAGAACTGCCGGAACATTTGGAGTATGCTTATCTCCAAGGTACGTCACAATTACCAGTTATAATTTCATTAAAACTCCGATAACGAAAAGAGTAGGTTAATGTCCGTTCTAAAAACTCACAAGAAAGTAATTGCTTGGAAAACAACAGATATTCCAGGAATTAACCCCGCTTATTGTACTCATAAGATTCTAATGGAAGAAGATTTTAAACCCGTGGTACAAAGACAACGAAGATTAAACCCTAACATGAAAGAAGTTGTCAAAAAGGAGGTTATCAAGTTACTTGATGCCGGGTTAATATACCCTATATCCGATAGCCCATGGGTTAGTCCTGTTCAAGTAGTACCCAAGAAAGGGAGTACAACTGTCGTCCTTAATGATAAGAATGAACTCGTTCCTACAAGAACAGTCACTGGCTGGAGAGTTTGTATAGACTACCGTCGTTTAAACGACGCCACAAGGAAAGACCATTTCCCACTTCCTTATATTGACCAAATGCTAGAATGTTTAGCGGGAAAAGAGTACTATTGTTTCCTTGATGGATTCTCCGGTTATTTTCAAATTCCCATTGATCCAAAAGACTAAGACAAGACAACTTTTACTTGTCCATTTGGTACCTTCGCATACCGACGAATGCCGTTCGGATTATGTAACGCGTCAGGCACCTTTCAAAGGTGTATGATGGCAATATTTCACGACATGATAGAAGGAAGTATGGAAGTCTTTATGGACGATTTCTCTGTTTTTGGAGACTCCTTCGATTCATGCCTTTCAAACCTCGAGCGAATGTTAATTCGTTGTGAGGAATCAAATCTTGTTTTAAATTGGGAAAAATGCCACTTCATGGTGAAGGAAGGCATAGTTTTAGGACACAAGATTTCTCGAGATGGAATGGAAGTAGACAAAGCTAAGATCGATGTAATCTCAAAGCTTTCTCCTCCAACTAACGTTAAAGGAATTCGTAGTTTCTTAGGTCATGCGGGATTCTATCGACGATTCATAAAAGACTTTTCCAAAATCGCTCGACCCATGACTAAACTTCTTGAGAAAGATAGCACATTCGACTTCAATGACGAATGCTTACAAGCTTTCTCCATTCTAAAAGATAAACTTACGAATGCACCTATCATAGTATCTCCCGATTAGTCTAAACCATTCGAACTAATGTGTGATGCTAGTGATTTCACACTAGGAGCCGTTTTAGGACAACGCCAAGATAACAAATTTCAACCAATATATTATGCAAGTAAAACACTAACAGGAGCACATTTCAACTATACGACTACCGAAAAAGAACTCCTTGCAATTGTATTTGCTTTTGATAAATTTAGATCATATCTTGTGTTATCTAAAACGATTGTTTTTACCGATCATTCAGCCCTAAAGTACTTGTTCAAGAAACAAGATGCAAAACCTAGATTGATACGTTGGATTCTTCTCTTACAAGAATTTGATATAGAAATCAAGGATAAAAAAGGTGCTGAAAATCTCGCTGCTGATCACTTGTCTCGTCTCGAGAACCCCGACTTAGAAAAACTAGATGAGTCAGTTATTCATGACACTTTTCCCGACGAGTTTCTAATGAGAATAGAAACTGAATTTGAAGTTCCATGGTTTGCGGATTTTGCAAACTATCTCGCTGCAGGAGTATTAATTAAAAACCAAACGTACCAGCAAAAGAAGAAATTCTTTGCTGATTTAAAGTTTTACTTCTGGGAAGACCCTAATCTTTTTCGAATACGAGCGGATCAAGTTATCCGCCGATGCTTATATGGTAAAGAAGCTCAACAAATATTGGAGCACTGTCATCAAGGCCCAGCGGGTGGTCATTTCGGACCTAGCTATACAGCTAAGAAGGTTTTTGACTCAGGTTTTTATTGGCCAACCATTTTTAAAGATGCACACCACATGGTTAAAACATGTGATGCATGTCAAAGATCCGGTAACATTTCTAAAAGGTACGAAATGCCACAAAAAGGTATTCTTGTATGTGAAGTATTTGACATTTAGGGTATTGACTTCATGGGTCCATTTCCCGCATCGAATAAATGCAAATACATCCTTGTGGCAGTTGACTACGTTTCTAAATGGGCCGAAGCAAAAGCTTTACCCACAAATGATGCCCGTGTTGTTGTGAACTTCCTAAAAAACCTATTTTCACGTTTTGGGATTCCAAAAGCATTAATCAGTGATCGTGGAACTCATTTTACAAATCAATTACTCGAGAAAGTACTTAAAAAGTATGGAGTTAATCATCGTTTCTCAACTTCTTACCACCCTCAAACGAGTGGCCAAGTTGAAAACACAAATCGAGGTCTTAAACGGATTTTAGAAAGAACGGTTAAAAATAATCCTAAAATCTAGCATCGAAAGTTAGATGATGCGCTTTGGGCATTTAGAACTGCGTTTAAAACGCCCATTGGTACTACACCTTTCCGATTAATTTATGGTAAGGCGTGTCATCTACCTGTCGAAGTTGAACACAAGGCATATTGGGCTCTAAGAGAATGTAACACCGACCTTGTGGAAGCCGGAGAAAACCGATTCTTACAACTTAATGAATTAGACGAATTAAGACTACAAGCTTATGAAAACTCTAAAACATACAAAGAGAAAACTAAGAGATGGCACGATGCACGATTAAAAGAAAGAAAAGAATTCGAACAAGGGGATAAAGTATTAGTTTTCCAATCACGTTTTAAGTTTTCACCTGGGAAACTTAGATCTCGGTGGACTGGGCCATATATAATAAAACAGGTTTTTCCATCTGGATATGCAGAGTTATATAGCAAAGACGGTGGAACTTTCAAGGTGAACGGTCATCGACTCAAGTTATACTTTGACGGAATCAACACTACGGAAAGAGATGAAATCACCTTCTACCCCAAGGACAAGTAAATTGGGGGTAACTTTAAGGTTTTCAACTCCATTCTCGATCTTTATTTTTATCTTTAAGAGTGGGGTTTGTTCGGTCTTTCCCTAGCAGACACTAAAGAACTAGTCTTCCCTCCATTCTACCTTTTTATTTTTATTTTCATTTTTATTTATTGTTTATTTTCAAGATGCGCAATCAATATGTCTACAACCACTTCCTTTTGATGTGCGATAATATTTTACCTAGGGATGTGGTATTAGATATAAAGAGTAGATGCGATCAGGCGAGAAAAGAAATAAGACAAGAACTTAATGAGAAAAATTATGCAAAAGGCAAATCAAAATCAGCTAAGAAGCGTCGAGCGCGTCATTTGGGCAAGTGTGTAAAATGTGGAAAACCGACTCATTACGGAAATTGCCCAAAGAACCAAACGGACTCTAATTACGAGTACGTAACCTTGTGCCGAGAAGGGCCTTTTAAATGTTCAAAGGAAAACCTCTTAAACCAACGAGGTTACGCCTACGAAGCCATGGGGGGTGAAATGGTACGACTCTACTATGAGGCGAGTCAACGCGGTTTCACCATCTAAATCTTTTTCTCGCCAATTGTGTGTTTGTGCATTTTTGTGTGTTTGTGTTTTGGTGTGTTTTAGTTTGTATTTGTTTGATGTGTGTTTTATTAAAAAGGTATACCATTTAAAATTGATAAACCTTGAGTTTAACCTGTTTTCATTGAAAACGATAATGTTAAGTGTAAACAACTGAATTGTCGTTCTTCAAATTGCACAAAATTTCTTGTTGGATTCATAAGATATCTTTTAAATAGTAAACCACAAAAACAAAAGAAAAATTATTTCTACTAAAAATATATTTTTTTATCAATAACCGTAAAAATATATAACTTATAAACTTTGTCGTGGGTAATGATAGGTGTAACAACCGAGATTATCTCTACCTAGTTGATAGGAAACCAGGTTTTAAGTTTGAAAATTAGTTGGTTTGAAAGTGTGTATATATATATATATATATATATATATATATATATATATATATATATATATATATAATAGAGTGTATTTTAAATTCATTTAATTTTTATTTTTCATGTACTTGTTTTTAAAATTTTAAATATTAATTTTCTTTTAATTTTAAAAATTTAAAAAGAAAAAAAATAGAGTGTTTTGTTTTATTTCTAAGTTGTTTTCAAAAAATATTAAAACTTTAACTTTTAAAGAATTAAATTTTATAAATTGAATTTAAAAGTTTATAAACGGATAAAGACTAGGTATAACAAACAGAAATTTTCGTTATAACAAACCGAAATTTTCGTTATAACAAATATAAATTTATAAATGATATTTTGAAATTTAATTACTTATAAAGTTGAAAAAAAAATGGTCTTAACACTTACGCGGAACGTGTGAATTACCACACGGAACGCGTAAAATCAATATCTACGTGGAACGCGTAAGTCTACGCGAAACGCGTAATTCAAAAAATTAGAACCCTTAACTGATTGACCAGCACTTGTTCTTCACACATTCTTATTTTTTTCTTCTGCTGTGAACGAAAGGGATACCCAAAAATCACCAAAAAACACTTACAAAAATTATATAAACACTCTCAATCTCCTCCAATTCTCTAATCTTTCAATATGCCTAGATTGGTAAGGGTCCTAAACCCATTTTACCACTTGTTCTTCAATTTTTTCATTATCTATTTTTTATAGCTTTAATCCGAATTAATGCATGTTATTGTTGAATTTTGCTTGATTAATGCTATAACTATGTTGTTAGTATGATATTAAACCCGATTAGCATGAGAATTTGATGTTTAATTGATTATTTTAAAGTTAGGGTTTATACATATTGGGGAAAATTGATGAATTGCTATTGAAGTGTGTTATTTTGGTTATAATTAGATGTTTTTAACTGTTTTGATAGTAGTTAGAACCTTTGAACATGAGTTTGATTGTTTGATTTTGTGATTTTAATTTTAGCCTAAATTTAATAATTTTTGTTATTGACATGAATCAAGTATAAATTGTAATGATGCTAAGGATTATTTGGAAGCTGGAATGCACGCAATGTGATTGAATTGAATTATATATGCTTAGTTCATTGAATGTTTCCACTTGTGAATTAACCTTTGTTTATGAAACTTGATTTATGATTATGAATTTTTTGGTTTATTTTTGTTTGTTTTAATTTCTAGAAGTATAACTTTAACTGTTGTTAAACTATTGGCTCCTGTGGTGTTGAAAACAAGCTTGTATGTTGAATATGGATTCCTTGCTAATATTAACACACCCAATTGGGATAATTTTCTTGTTTTAAAATGTTATGCAGGGATTATTTAGAATGAGAGCTGTAAACCAACAACAAGAAGAGGAACAAGTAACACCACAAATTGAACAACAACTCCAAACCTTACACCGAACCTGAGATTCCCTAATGATTTACCTCAACGGGTGCAAAAGGTTAAGGACTTACTTTCTCTGATCCATAGAAACACCTCTCCGGTATATATTGTGGATTGGGCTCCCTTAGGACACCCAGTCAACTTAAATACACAAATAAGGGAAATTTTAAACCAAAGTTTCACAAACGAATTTGGGGTAAATTTGTTTTTTTAATGATTTTGAGAGGTTGTTTAGTTTAAATAGTCTTGTATATAGAGAATGGTGCTTAGAATTCTATTCTACTGTTAGAATGAGCATACACCCAGAAACTATCGATGATACTAATTTTCTACAATTTAGGCTGGGTGGGGTAGATAGAAGAATGTCCCTAAACGAAATGACTAACGCATTAGGGATTTACACCATCGAGGAGATGTTGACTCCCGATTTTAGGGAGTATATTTTTACTGGGGCTAGGTATACAGGTAATTATGATTCTGGGAGAATTTGGCAATCTTTTACTCGTAGAAATACATATGAGGCCGGCCAAGAATCATACCTAAAGATCACTGATGTTCGGTTTAGAATAATTCATAAATTTATAGCGAACACAATAAACCAAAGGTCATTTGGTAATACAGATAAAATTAATTATATTGACCTTTGGTATTTAGATGTGATCAGAGATAGGGAGACTTTTGTTAGTATACCCTATGGAGTTGCCTACTTCTTGGCTCATGTAGGTAAAGGTGCTAGAGGGTCAAGTGACATGTCGGGGGGTCACTATATCACTTGTTTAGGAAATTGGTTCGGACTCGACCCGAGTGAATTAGAACCTCCAATCATACCGGTAGATCAAGCTGTTAGAACTTTAGGATTGAATGTATATAAAATGGCAAAAGCAATACAAGTGAGGGGTGGGGTAATTAGTTTAAGACGACAAGAAGTTGTTGCTCCCGCTCCGATGGAGGAAGATGATGAACCTGAGCGAGATACTAGGAGAAGACGGAGACAGCCAGATCAGGCTAGTTCGTCTAATGTAGGTACTTCTGATTTCGATATGTTACAAAATTCGTTTAATTCATTGAGTTTAGATGTAAGGAACTCATATGAAAATTGGGGACAGAGATCAGAAAACCAGTACACTAGTTTGTCTCGGCAATTAGGGGACATAAGGGGTACCCAACTAGCTCAGGGTAATATTTTAGAAAACATCCGATATGATCAAAGGGGACAGCGAGCACAACTTGAGTGGGTACATCACCAGGCATATCTATACGCAGCTAACCCACAGACTTACGCACCCTCATCCTTTCCTTCATACACCCCATGGCAAGCACCCGGTGATCCTCTACCTCCACCTTATGACCCCAATGCTGCTCTAGCTACAAGTCAGGATGCCTATCAGCATTTTTACGAGGAACAACGCCAAAATGAACAGCGGCAGCAACAGCAACAGGAAGAGGAAAATCAAGGAGGCCCAGTATGGCCGTTTTTCTAGTTTTTAGTTTTAAATAAATTTATTTTTTTTATTTTTTATCTTGTTTGTAAAAAATTATTTTTATGATGTGTGTTAAGTATTTACTTTTACTTTTAATTTTTTTTTATATATACAAAAATTTTAAGTGTGGGGTAAAAAAATTTTGTACTACTAAAGTACAACCCCCTCTTTTGTATGATTAACATGTTTGTTGACAGGTACTTATGATGGTGATGCATTCGACATAACGAAAAAACTACATTTATATTGTGATATGAGGATTGGATATGTTCATACGATAAGCATTTTACAATGTCCAATTACTTAACAAAGGAAGTTCCAAATACTTTACACTTTTTGTCCTCTCAAATTTATACATTTAATCTGATTTTATATAATGAGGGCATTACATAATCTTAAGTATGGGGTGGGAATATATAAATTCTCGAGAACTTATAACTTGGTGGTTTTTACTAAAAATTTTGAAAATTTTTAAACAAATATATCTAGTCAATTTTTAAGGTAATTACGAGCAATTAAAGATTAGGTGTCAAAAATCGAAATTATTGTTTCCATACATTAAAAATACATAAGTTTATTTGATTAAAACCTATAAAAGAAAACCAAGTATAACAGAATTTATAAACCCATATGTTTAGAACCATTTATCACATGTTTCTATGAAGTTTATTGCAGATATCATTGCTTTGGAATGTATAAACCTGAATATTCCATTGATACGAGTAATAAAGGATGAATCAAGTCCATCCCTTAAGGAAGTAAAGTCTTCCAAAATGACACACTTGCTAACTTATGTTAGAAGATATAGTCCAGAACAGCTGTAGGTTGACGAAAAATCTTGAAAAGTCATCTCTATCATCGGCTGGAAATCCACCTCACCTCAGCATCAAACATAGTTTTTGGTGGTCAGACTTATCCTAACCATGAGATGGATCTGTCTCGTACAATGGGGGGGCACATTGCAAATTAGCTTTTAAGACTAATGAATCTAATCCCCAGATGGAAGATCTCCGTAAAGATCAACCGCATCTATGTTTGACCGCGGTCAACATACATATGCCATAACAAATTGAGGTGTGCAAACTCATGGTTCACCGATTATATTTGGACACGATATAAGTTTCTTCTAAAACTTATGCTATTTTATGAACTATATTGTGTAAAACCATTTTTTGGACATTCGGTTTCAAGTTCCATGATACTTTAATCATGGGGGCGGATAGCTTGCTAATCGCCGACTGAGACTATGGTTTTCAGTTACCCTCGACCGGAATTTGAGGTTAAAACCGAAAAACATGTCTAGTGTAAAAACTAGCATGCCATTTTATAAAATCATAAAACGTTTTCACAAGTTTCAATTTTCCCTAAGGATCCAAATTTTTAAACCTTAATCACGAGTTTCAACTTTGTTTCTGTTGTCAGAATTCCATTTCATGTGGTGTGTGTGTGATCCAATAAATATTGTGTAGTGTTTCCAACTTATTCCATATAGCGTGTGTTTTGTGCTGTATGATTTAATTTTCGACGTGGAAAAATATGTAATGTTCCGATTCTATTTAAAAGATGTAATTGCTTGAGGACAAGCAACGTTCAAGTGTGGGGTATTTTGATATTGCTTTAAACATACATATATTTCGACGCAATATCATTTATATTTCATCAGCTTTTACCGATTACGAAGACATTCAAATGCATAATTCACGAGAAAAACGACAAAAGTAAACACGAGCTTGAAGTTTGAAGAAACGACGATAAAACGACGGATTTAAATTAAATATATATCGAGATAACGTTACTCGAATGCAAGTTAAAAGTGATCGAAGAAAAAGAGTTCAAATGAAAGTTCCAAGTCAATATACGTCAACACGGGATCAACAAAGAAAAAAATAAAAAAATAAAAAAAATAAAAAAAAGAAAATATATGTTTTAACTTACGCGGATCGTGTAAGTATTCACGCGAAACGCGTAAGTTACTTTATAAATGCAGATTCGAATTTGTTCTTACGCGAAACGTGTAGTTCTATACGCGAACCGCGTAATGTTCTGTCCAGATTCAGATCCAAAATTGCAAATGGGACGGTGGCTTTTTATGTTTAATATTATTTCCTTTTCAGCTTTACAGAATTAAAAGAGGAGTATACACTCAAGTCCACCTACTACTTCAAGAGATATATGTTAAATACGAGTACTATTTTAAGGAGAGAGTACACAAAGTAATACACAGAGAAAGTAATACAGAGAGAGAGTAGAGCAGAGAGAGAGATATCAATTTTATTTTCACTAGTACCCAAGTACTCTGTATAATTTTATTTTCAGTTCGAATTAATTCTCAAGTTCAATTTTTAGGATAGTTTCAATATTAAGGGTGTATTGTTCGTGATTAAGGGTATTATTGTGCGAGTGCAAGGGTGTTGTTATTGTAATTTTTTTCTACCATTTGAAGTTAATGAAAGTGAAGATTTTCGTAAGTTTATTCTATTAAAATTATCGTTATCAATTTTTATCGTTATTATTATGTTTGTATATTTATATTTTTATATTTGCTCTAGTATAATGAGTAGCTAAGTTCCATAGTGTTTACCTAAATGTAGAGCCCTAGTGAAATGGATTGTTATCATTTGTAATTATTAAAATGTAACTTAAGAATTTTTAACATTGTGCCTAGCTAAAAGAACCATTATTATGTAACTAGATATTTAATCCTTATCACTTAATTTGTTAGATATAAATAGCGAGGTTATTTGTATTAATATAAATTAAGCTTCAACACTAAAAGTGATTTAGACGAACTTATAGATAAGTTATTAACACTAATTTAGAAATAAAGTTCGGTGGTTTGGGTAATATCATTAGTTATATAATCGTGAAATTGTAAAAAGGGGAACCGTTACGATTTAGGTTTTGCCGAAAATCAAAACTAGGATAGGTCTCAATTTAAATACTTGGGGATAGTTAACTATCTAAATAAGATCCGATGAAAATTAGATTTAATTTGGTTAGTTGAAACTTTATATATTCGAGAGAAAATATAAAGTTTTATATATAAACATTTTAGTAGAGTGATAATGCTAAAAACGAACATATATTTCATAGCATTATTCCTCAAGAAAGACAAGCTTTTAGTTGCAATTGTTCTATTTACAAGTGATATTCGTTTAAATAATAAAAGGTGAAGACAAAAGACAGATTCGACGAATTGAAGACGCAAACGACCAAAAAGCTCAAAAGTACAAAAGACAATCAAAAAGGTTCCAAGGGTGTGAGCTGTAAATACATCCTCCGCGACTCGCGGAGTTTGAAGAGTATTTTGCCGCGAGTCGCGGAGCCCCAAAATTCTACTCTGGCTATAAAGCAAACCGAATTCTGATCAAATTTCATATTCTATTTCTATCTCTCTCTCAATATATACGTAATATATATATATAATTTATATTTTAATTTTAATTTTAATTTTAAATCCTAATAATAAGGGTATGTTAGCGAATGTTGTAAGGGTGTAAGTCGAAATTCTGTCCGTGTAACGCTACGCTATTTTTAATCATTGTAAGTTATGTTCAACCTTTTTACATTAATGTCTCGTAGCTAAGTTATTATTATGCTTATTTAAAACGAAGTAATCATGATGTTGGGCTAATTACTAAAATTGGGTAATTGGGCTTTGTACCATAATTGGGGTTTGGACAAAAGAACGACACTTGTGGAAATTAGACTATGGGCTATTAATGGGCTTTATATTTGTTAAACTAAATGATAGTTTGTTAATGTTAATATAAAGATTTACAATTGGGCATCCCTATAATTTACCATATACACTCAATCGGACACGATGGGCGGGGTATTTATATGTACGAATAATCGTTCATTTAACCGGACACGGGAATGGATTAATAGCCACTAGAATAATTAAAACAGGGGTGAAATTACATTCAAGGGTAATTGGTGTAATTGTTAACAAAGTAGTAAAACCTTGGTTTACACGCAGTCGATAACCTGGTGTATTCATTAAACAAAGTATTAAAACCTTGTTACAATTCGAATCCCCAATTAGTTGGAATATTTAACTTCGGGTATAATAATAATTTGACAAGGACACTTGCAATTTATATTTATGACTGATGGACTGTTATGGACAAAAACCAGACGGACATATTAAATAATCCAGGACAAAGGACAATTAACCCATGGGCATAAAACTAAAATCAACACGTCAAACATCATGATTACGGAAGTTTAAATAAGCATAATTCTTTTATTTCATATTTAATTTCCTTTATTTTATATTTAATTGCACTTCTAATTATCGCACTTTTATTTATTGTTATTTAATCGCACTTTTAATTATCGCACTTTTTAATTATCGCAATTTTATTTTATCGCATTTTTATTATTCGCAATTTCATTATCGTTATTTACTTTACGCTTTAATTTAAGTCTTGTATTTATTTTATATTTTACATTAGGTTTTAACTGCGACTAAAGTCTTAAAATCGACAAACCGGTCATTAAACGGTAAAAATCCCCCTTTATAATAATAATATTACTTATATATATATTTATATTTTTATAAAAGTAAACTAATATAGCGTTGAGCTTTGTTTAAAGATTTCCCTGTGGAACGAACCGGACTTACTAAAAACTACACTACTGTACGATTAGGTACACTGCCTATAAGTGTTGTAGCAAGGTTTAAGTATATCCATTCTATAAATAAATAAATATCTTGTGTAAAATTGTATCGTATTTAATAGTGTTTTCTAATAAAATTTAATAGTATTTTATACCCCTTAGCTTTAACATCATAGAGCTTAATCTCAAAACAATCCATGGATCTAGAGGTGAAACAATTAAGTGAACACTCCAATTTATATATTGCAAATAATTATTATTATTATTTATGCGTATTATTATTCAGCTAAAATTAAAATTATACTTAAACCTCATTCAGTTTAAACACTACTGTTTTGTCACATCGAACATAACATACGCGGATCGTGTAGACAATCACACGAAACGCGTATCTTCAAAAATATATGCGGCACTCGTATAAATACACGTGAAATGCGTATGTATTTGGGATTTAGTTTTTCCTTGTAAGCTTTAATATTTTTAGACACCTTTTACTATGTACCAATTATCATTCCAATTAGTAATTTCAATTTGCGATTATAATTTTAAGTTAGTTGTAGTAATAAGGTTAGGTTAGTTAAGTATTTTTAAGTTTTTATAAGTTTCTTTTATTTTTCCGTCACCTTTTATTTTTCAATCACTTTTTCTTTTTCGACCTTTTGCGACGAACTCTTTTTCTTTCTTATTTCTCGCAATTCTAGTTTTTAGGACTTAGAATTTTTTCTACTTCTTATCTAAATTTCTTAAAATTACGAAAATTTATTTTAAGTGGTTAAATTAATAGACATCAAAATTTTCTGGTTCGTAGTAATAGTTGGATTTGTACGTGGACCGGGTTATTGGAGCCAAACAGTCCTCAATTATATTGAGACCAAACGAATCCTGCCCCTCTGCTGCATCTTTTGGCTATTCGAAACGTGGGCAAAATCAGAAAAGTCTATTGATTGGATAACTTATTATAATTTTTCTTTCCTTTTTAAAACTAATAGGATATTCAGTGAATGCACCGAGCAAGACGTTCATCACCTTTTGTACGTTCACCACCTGTAACTAGATCAAGACATTTAGCAAATATAACCGCCGTTGATTTTTCTTTAGAATCGTCATCCAGTCAACCAAGTACTTCAGTTCAAATTTCCGATAATCCATTTTTTGAATCCAACCTCACAATTGAGAATCCAGAGAATATTCAGGAACGGTTCATAGATCCTGAACCATTAAACTTTCCTCCGGAACCACCAATCATTCAAACAGAGATTGTTGAGGAACGAACCATTAAATCAGAATCATCTAGTGATTCCGATTCAACAAATTCAATTATGGAGAATCTGGAACCTTTAAGTATGGAAGACCGAATGAGAGCTAAACGCACTGGCCAAGGTCACGCAATTACTCATCCAGACATTAATGCGCCAGATTATGAAATCAAAGGACAAATTCTACACATGGTGACTAATCAATGCCAGTTTAGTGGTGCGCCGAAGGAAGATCCAAATGAACATCTACGTACCTTTAATAGGATCTGCACACTATTTAAAATCCGAGAAGTGGAGGATGAACAGATATATCTCATGTTATTTCCCTGGACTTTAAAGGGAGAAGCCAAAGATTGGTTGGAATCATTACCTGAAGGGGCGATAGATACATGGGACGTTTTAATTGACAAATTTCTTAAACAATTCTTTCCTGCATCTAAAGCCGTAAGACTTCAAGCAGAAATTGTTACGTTCACACAGAAGCCAAATGAAACTCTATATGAGGCATGGACAAGATATGGAAAGTTGTTAAGAGGATGTCCGCAACATGGTTTAGACACCTGTCAAATAGTACAAATATTCTACCAAGGATGCGACATCACTACAAGGAAAGACATAGATATAGCAGCTGGTGGTTCTATTATGAAGAAAACCGAAACTGATGCTTACAAAATTATTGATAATACTGCTTCCCACTCACATGAGTGGCACCAAGAAAAAGATATCATTAGGTCATCTAAAGCAGCTAGAGCCGATTCTAGCCATGACTTAGATTCCATTTCCGCAAAGATAGATGCTGTGGAGAGACGAATGGAAAAGATGACTAAAGATATTCACTCAATACGAATTAGTTGTGAGCAGTGTGGAGGACCACATTTGACAAAAGATTGTCTCAGTATTGAATTAACAATGGAACAAAGAGAGAATATTTCATACATAAACCAAAGGCCTGGAAATAATTATCAGAATAATTATCAACCGCCAAGACCGATTTACAATCAAAACCAGAATTATAACCGAAATATTCCATACAACAACCAACAAGGTCCTAGCAATCAACAAGTATCCAATAATACTTACAATCAGCAAAGACCGAATTTTCAAAACAAACCACCACAACAAACCGATGATAAAAAACCAAATTTAGAAGATATGATGACAAAGCTAGTTGAAACTCAAACACAGTTTTTCACATCTCAGAAACAAACCAATGAACAAAATGCTCAAGCATTTAGAAATCAACAAGCTTCTATTCAAAATCTGGAACAAGAAGTAAGTAACCTAGCAAGGTTAATAGGTGAAAGAAAACCGGGAAGTCTACCTAGCGATACAAATGCTAACCCACGGAATGAAACAGCTAAAGCTATTACCACAAGAAGTGGTACAACACTTAAATCACCTGAAATACCTGTAACTTCTGATGAAACTATTCCTACTCCACAAGAACCACAACCTGATCAAGATGAGGAAAAAGAACCGGTAGTTGAAAAGGTTAATGAAAATAACACAGTTAAGGATAAACCTTATGTTAAACCATACCAACCACCACTTCCTTACCCGAGTAAAATGAAGAAAGAGAAACTTGAAGCCGAGCAATCCAAATTCTTGGATATGTTTAAACAGATAAATGTAAATCTTCCTTTCATTGATGTAATTTCAGGAATGCCTAGATATGCTAAATTCTTGAAAGATCTAATCTCAAATAGAAAGAAAATTGAAGAACTCTCGGCTGTCACTATGAATACTAATTGTTCAGCAGTGCTGTTGAATAAGATACCAGAAAAATTATCTGATCCAGGAAGTTTCACAATTCCATGTTTTCTGGGTAGTCTTAGTTCAATAGAAGCATTGGCAGACTTAGGTGCTAGTATAAATCTAATGTCGTATTCACTATACGCTAAACTAGACCTTGGAGAATTGAAACCAACAAGAATAAGTATACAACTAGCCGACCGATCAATAAAATATCCTAGAGGGATAATGGAGAACATGCTAGTTAAAGTTGGTACTTTAGTATTTCCAGTAGATTTTGTTGTTTTGGACATGGAAGAAGATTCTCAAGTTCCTCTCATATTAGGAAGACCATTCTTAAACACGGCTAAAGCAATGATAGACGTGTTCGGTAAGAAACTGACCCTAAGTATAGAGGATGAGAGTGTTACCTTTTCAGTTGATAGAGCAATGCAACAACCACAATCTGCAGATGATACATGTTATTATATTCAAACTATAGATGCACATGCAGAATTATTAGAAGAATTTCCAGAATTACAAGGAACAGGAGAATGTTCTTTAGGAGAAGGTAATGAACCAATTGATGAAGCTGAAATGTTAGCTACACTTATAGCTAATGGATATGAACCAACAACAGAAGAAATTCAAATGCTAAAAGAAGAAGACAGATATCGATATAAATCATCAATAGAAGAACCTCCGAAATTAGAGTTAAAGCCACTTCCAAACCATTTGGAATACGCTTATTTACATGGTGAATCTGAATTACCTGTAATAATATCGTCTTCTCTTACTGAAAATGAGAAAACACAACTCATTTCTGTGTTGAAAGCTCATAAACCAGCCATTGCATGGAAGATTCATGATATTAAAGGAATAAGTCCTTCGTATTGCACACATAAAATCCTTATGGAAGAAGGTCATAAAACGTATGTGCAACGCCAACGAAGACTAAATCCTAATATGCAAGATGTAGTTAAGAAAGAGATTATTAAACTGCTAGATGCAGGTTTGATATATCCAATTTCTGATAGTCCATGGGTAAGCCCAGTTCAATGCGTACCTAAGAAGGGTGGCATGACTGTCATCACAAATGAGAAAAATGAGCTTATTCCTACTAGGACTGTAACAGGATGGCGTGTATGTATTGATTATAGAAAATTAAATGACGCCACCAGAAAAGATCACTTTCCCTTACCTTTCATAGATCAAATGTTGGAAAGATTAGCCGGAAATAGTTACTATTGTTTTCTAGATGGATTTTCCGGATATTTTCAAATTCCAATAGCACCCTAAGATCAAGAGAAAACCACATTCACGTGCCCTTATGGTACTTTTGCTTACAAACGCATGCCATTTGGACTTTGTAACGCCCCTGCAACCTTTCAAAGGTGTATGATGGCGATTTTTCATGACATGATAGAAGAATGCATGGAAGTTTTCATGGATGACTTTTCAGTCTTCGGTGATACATTTAAATCATGT